>NC_071391.1:82846819-83193486 GCF_022682495.2 Desmodus rotundus | reverse complement strand
CTCTTCTGGCTTGGAGTGTTTCCATTGAGAAGTCAGATGCAAACCTTATTGGGGCTCCCTTGTATGTTATTTCCTGTTTCTCCCTTGCTGCCTTTAAGATCCTCTCTTTGTCTTGGAATTTTGCCATGTTAATTATGACGTGTCTTGCAGTGGGCCTCTTAGGGTTCCTCTTGCTTGGGACTCTCTGTGTTTCCTGGATTTGGTTGACTTTTTCTCCCACAGATTAGGGAAATTTTCCATCATTACTTTTTCAAACAGATTTTCTACCCCTTGCTCTTCTTCTTTTCCTTCTGGTATTCCTATTATACAGACATTGTTACATTTCATGTTGTCCTGCATTTCCCTTAATCCTTCTTCATTCTTTCTGAGCCTGTTTTCCTTTTCTTGCTCTTCCTGGGTGTTTTTTTACGTTGTCCTCCAGCTCGCTGATCCGATCCTCTGCTTCATTGAGCCTGCTTTTGGTTCCTTCTACTGTGTTTTTCAATTCAGAAATTGTATTCTTCATTTCCTATTGGCCCTTGTTGATAGTTTCTATTTCCTTTTTCATGTTGATATAGTTTTCAGTGAGTTCATTGTAGTTTCCCTGCAGTTTCTGGTAATTTGAACTGAGTTCATTGAGATTCCTGATAACCATTGCTTTGAACTCAGTATCTGATAGTTGACTTGCCTCTATTTCATTTTGCATTCTTTGTGAGGCTTCCTCCTTTCCTTTCATTTGGGGATTGTTTCTTTGTCTTCCCATTGTTTGTGAGACTCTTCTTGTTAGCCTCTGCTTCTTAAATTAATCTTTTCTGACTCCCTGGGTTTATATTATGAACTTCTATGGTAGAATGCTAGTGGGATTCAGTGGTGCCATCTCCTTAATCTCCTGAGCTCGTTGGTCTTGGGCTGTCATTTATGTTGGCTCTCTGTATGTCTTTGGGTTTTGATTGTTGTTTGCTCTTTCTTTGGTGAGTCCTTCCCTCTAGCTGGTTAATCGAGGGTCACTTCACCCACCACGTCTTGTATTCTGTTGTGCAGATGTGAACAGTTTGCGTTGAAGCTTTTTCTTCTGTGTGTACAAGGTTTTGAGGCTTCTCTCTCACTCTTGTTCAGTTGTTTGTTCTGAGTAATTTCTCCAGTATTTAGTTGTATTTCCAGATCAGTCCTGGATGATGTTAGTGTGGCTTCCACTCCCTTCTACACCTTCTTCCGTTGTTATCTGTTGGTGGTTTCTTTTTTGGTGGGTTTCCTCTTCCATCAGGTTTACTGGTGTTCACCACTCCCATCTTGCAATTTCTCTGGAGTAGCAAAGTGAAATTTATCTCACTGTCCCGGTTATTAGGATGACCCCTGTTTGGGTCTAACTCCGGTCTTTTCAGAGCTCCAGGTTTTATTGTCTCACGTGTGGGAAAAGGGGGAAAAAAAGAAAATAAAAAGGGAAGGAAAGAAAAGGGAAGGAATAGAAAAGGAAAGGAAGGAAGGAAGGAAGAAGGAACAAGAAAATATCGGAGGAAAGAAAAGAAGAAGGAATTTTATCAAAATTAGAATAAAAATAAATAAAAGAAGGCAGGAAGAAGGAATAAAAAAGTAAAAGAAGGAAGGAAGAATGAATAAAAAATGAAAGAAGGACAGAAAAGAAGAAGGAATTAAAAAAATTCTTCTGCTGGCTTTAAACCAGTTAGGTCAGTTCTGCTGGTCTTCCTGTCTGTGAAACAGGAGGGGATGGGTGGAGGGATCAGTTTCACTTTTCTCCCTCCCTGAGCCACATTCTTCATTGTTTGTCCGCCTCCAGTCCAGTTCCTCAGGGTCCTTCAGCTCCCCCCTAGTCCTTTAGTCTACCAGTTGTGCTGTCCTTGAGGTGCACCTATTAGGGGCAGCTCACCCTCCACCTTCTTGGTCTTTGCTGTCCTAGATGCTAGGGGCTCTGGGCGCTCCTTTAGGGTAGTTCAGCCCCATACTGAGTCAAGTCTTTCCGGGGACTGCAGTCTCCCCTAGCCCTGCAGCTCCCCTCTGCTGGGCATCCTGCCTTCCTCCTAGAGAGCGAGTAGGCCCTGCAGGACTCTGTGTACAGGGGCTAGGTGGGAGGTGTTCAGTCCCCGGTGCTTCAGGAGTGGTAGCCCGTGGACAGCCAGGCTGTTGATCGGGCTATGCACCCACCAGGGGCTTCAGGTATGGGTGCCCAGGCTGCTGATCGGGGTATGCACCAACTGTGGGTTCTTTGGGTCTGTGTGCCTAGGCAGCTGGGCCACTGACCTGGGTGTGCACCAGCCTGGGCTTCAGGTGTGTGCTGGGGCTGCTTATCTGGTGGTGTTCACAGTCCAGGGCTGAGGGGGTGTGGGCACAAGAAGCCATGGCTGCTGCAAAGAATTCTGTAAACAGCCGCTAAGTGCCTCTATTTCCTCTTTTTCTTTTCCAGAAATTCCTCCTATTCAAGCCTCCCAGTCCAAACAAGCACCTGGCCTCTCACACAGCCCAGCCTGGCTCTCTCCCAAAAATCTTGCAGCAGACCCTGCAGCCAGCTGGGGGCCTCAGTTGCCCTGGTACCCACGCTGGTCCCAGGGACCTCATTGTCCTTAAGCACTCTTCTTACCATCTGATTTTTCAATGTCCTCTACAATTTTTGGTCTCCAATCTTCATATATGCTGGAATATCATTGGCTGTTAGCTTTGTTCCTCAGATCAGCTAGGCGTTTCACTGGTGGTGAGGGGAAGTGCACTCCGCTCCCACCTATCTCACCGCCATCTTCCCCTCTATAGTAAGTCTTTAAAAATATCCTTTTGTTAAAATTTATGAGTTAATTTGTCCATTAAAATATGGGTTCCATGAAGGCACAGCTTGTTTATTACTTGTCTTTGTCTACATGGTCTGACTTAGATTTAAACTCCAGCTCCTTCACATACTGGCTGTGTGACCATGGGCAAGCTGCTTAACTTTTCTGAGCCTCAGTTTCCTCATCCATAAAATAGAGGCGATAATCTTGCCTATTTCAGAGAGTCCAATAACCTTCTCATTCAATTTTGAGGACTGAATGACATGATGCAAAGACCTTGGCATATAAGGGTTTGACAGATGTTATTATCAGTTTATTATTGGGTACAGGGCTGTACTCTCCCCAACACATGGAAGTTGCCATCATGCACAGGGTGATGTTAGGTCCATCCCCATCCTCCAATGACAGTTGCCATTAACAATACTCAAATGACTTCTAAGAGAAAATTATACCAGATATGTGCTTATACATAAGACCCAGGAACTGCTTTGTATGAGCCTGGCTCTTACCCACATGTGTTGGTTTAGTCCAGGCTTGTACATTTTAAGGATCTTTAGCTGCTTCAGCCTCAAGGCCTTACTATTATGGTTTCATAATAGCTCAGCCTATCTAGGCACAGGAAGCTGTAGGTTGGGGCCCAATAGGTGGTTAATAGATGTGTGTGGCGGGTGTCTATGAAAATATTTAACCACCTCAGCAGAACTGAGATTCAGAGGTATGGTCATGTGCTTGAAAAATTATGTTACATGTTGGGTCCCTTTAGCAAGGGCCTTTCTCTGAAGGTGCCATAGAGACAATAGACACATTTTCAATTTGGTTCAGTTCCACAGATTTTTATTCAGCTTCTACTAAGTGCCCAGCACTGTGGCAGACAGTCTGATGAGTAGCCTTCTATGGCTACAATAATGATGCACAACAATAACAACAACACAGCATCTGAGATTTCTTTCTCATGCATAAGATTCCTTTCTCGCGCATCTGGGTGATCTGGGATCAGTTGGGCTAAGTTGAACTTGGTTGCAGGTCTGTGGGTCTGCTGGGGATTATGGCATATATGATTTTCATCCTCTGTGGATCCATCAGCTACTCCAGGAATGTTCTTCTCACATCCTTGGCAGAGGGGAAAAGCTCAAGCCCAACCATACAACACTCTGGTTTGTCATATATAGTAATATTCCATCGACCAAAATAGTCACATGGCCAAGCCCCAAGTTAAGGGGCAAGAAGATATTCTCCTACTATAAGGGCAAAGAAAGTGCACAGCCAAGCCTAAAATCTATTGAATAAGGACTATACCATCATCAATGAGATACTGGCAGGCATGAATATTTCTGCACAATAATTTCATCAACCACTTGCCTTAGTTGTGATTGAGTGTAAAAGAGAGCTTCACCTAAACCCAGATGTGAGTTCAGGCTTTACCAAAAAGAAGAATTAATTGTGTAATGTGATTGTGATTTTTTATGTTGTTGTTGCTGCTTACTTATGTTTAGTTACATTGGGGGCAGATCAAGGAAGAAGCAGGGCTAGTGGTCAGAGATGTTGTTTTGATTCCTTTTCAGGATTCTAAAAGTATCTCACTAGCAACACTCAGGTTACAGCTATAAAGTTTCAAACAGTGAGGTGCTATATGAAGCTTCAATTTCTCATTGAAAGGGGTTGTTTTATCCTTTCCAATTTAGAGATCACTCTCTTTGATAAATTCAATCAACTGTTTTGGGCCTGGGCTTGCTGAAAGTATAAGCAAAATGTTGTGGGCAGGGTCCATAGTTTCATCAGGTTGTCAATAGGCCAGTGACTGGCACAGGGGAAGCTATTCTGGCCTTCCACGAAAAGGGTAAAAGAAAACTCCAGAAACAAGAGCTCAAGCTGACTCCTAGGAAATGCCCAGACTAGATCCCTAAGGAGATGGTTGCTAAATCCTTATAAAATAAAGTAGGATCCCATTCTCTGTTGGTTCCATTCAATTTATCCAAGTCAAATTTACTTATTTCCTTTTGGTAAGTCTGTAGATTTCAGTAAGAATTTGGCAATAACTCCTGAAATACTCCTGTAGTCAAGTTAGAGCTATGAGCAATGTAATAATATAGTTAGATCAAATCTTAGTTATTTAGAGTGCTACTGAGAAAACATTGATGAAGGTCACTCTAAAGGCCTGCCTCTGGCAAGGTGCCTGGCTCTCTGTCCTTGGCATTCCCTTATCTGACAGTGTTATCAATTACATAAATGAAAAAAGAATCAGAAAGCTTGCTAATCAAGATTGTGAGTGACACAGTGCTGGTATGGTCACTTAAAACAAGTGCGAACCCACACTCAGAGCAACAGGCTGGAAGTGATAGAGTACATTTACCAAAGACAGTCACAAACCCCCAAATTTGGGCCCTGGGGTAGTGCAGGTTGTGAAAGGTTGCCCTGACCACAGCTGTGGTAGAGGAAACACCCTGGATTTCAGAGAAGCTTCAGGCTCACATGAATCCAAAGGGTGGCACAACTCCCCAGAGAGCTGATAAAATCTCAGAGGTTGCGTCCACAGCAATTATGTTTCAGGTCAGAGAAAGTCACAGTCCCACTGGACACAAAGTTGATTCAGGCACTTCTGTCACCTCAGAAATGACCAGGGTTCATTCGATTTTCTGGTCAACTAGAAAGACATCCTCTTCTTCTCTCATTTCTGTCTGATTTTCCTTCCTGAAGTTCTACCCTTAAGCATAAAGGGCATAACTTTTGATTTTGCAAGTAAGCATTTCATGTATTCAGCAAATATGTAACACCTCATTTAATGCTGGGAGGTGGAAACCAAGACAAATACCACGGGCCTGCTGCAGGATGGAGAAAATGCACAAACCTACACATTACAATGTGAAAAGTGCTAAAATGGTGGTGTTTGCAAAGTGCTGTGCTAACACTGATTCGCCCCAGGGCCACAGAAGGTAACTTGGTGTTTTGGAGGGAATCAGCATTGAGGTAATCACATCCTTAAGACCAAGCACAGAACCTGGCACATGGCAGGTATTTGATAAGTGATTGATTAATGGAAGGATGAGAGGGGAGAGGGTCTGCAGACTTGCGAGCAAGTCCCAGCTTTGCCACTTGCCAGCAAGTTGAATTAACTCACTGAACTTGTTTCTTCATAAGTAACATAGGGAGATGGTCCTTCTCTATCTACCAAGGTTGCTTTGCAGATCTAATGAAATGGAATGGGCTAACTGACTTAAAGTGTCCATAACGCTCGAAGGCACCGGGGACTTCATAAAGATAAAAGTTAATATCCATGTCCCTCTGACTCATGGGCCAGTGAGATCATATCTGGAGTATTCTGGGCATCACATTTTACAAAGAGCATTTACAAATTATAGAGAAGAGACCAAAATGAAGAGAGGTTTAGGAAGCAGGAAAGACTGAGGGGTAAAGGAGGTAAAGACAGTTTAAGGGCCTTCCCAGGTGAACGGAATTGGCCTTATCCCAAAGAGCCCCAGAAGCAGCACCAAAGGGGTTCAATTCCATCTTGGGCACTAAAGACCATCTGACAGTTACAGATGCCGAGAACACAGTGAGCTGCCTCACCAAGCAGGGAGCACCTCCTAGCTGGAGCTTTAAAAGCAGAGTCTGGAGCAGAGTGTGCTGGGAGTGTCTATAAAGTCACTTGGTCAATAAAGTATTTGTTGAGTACCTACTATGTGCTGTCATCTCATTCTAGGGACCTTTGAATTTAAAAGGAAAAAATAGAAAAGCCAGCCCCTGGACCTAAGGCTCTCACAAAAGCCAACTATGTGCTTTGTGCTCTAAGCTGCTGTGGGAACTCAGAGGGTTTTGTAGGAGGGATTTCACATTCAGGTGGGAGGTGGGATGAGATGACCTCTAAGGTCTCTTGGCTCCTGTTGTTCTGTGATTCTGTAGAAGTCATTATCTCCATCTGCAAAGAATGTACTCATCTAATCCACAGACTTTCCTCAGAATTAAAACTTGGAGACCCAGGCCCCTAATGTTTAAATGGTAAGACTCCCCAAAAGCAATAACTATGATGCTTTATATCAGTAACATACTAATCTGCTATAAGAACTTTTACATCTATTAGGACATCTGATCCTCACACTTGACCTATATATAAGACCATGTCTAAATAGATAAGGAAATGAAGTGACAGAAACAACATAGGAGACTCACCTGAAGTTACCTAGATCCTACATAGCAGGGCCGGGTAGAACTCAGGTCCCCCAAGACTCATTTAGTATTCTTGCCAATAGACTGAAATGCATTTAGCTTTCTCCTTTGGTGGTTTTGTCCCAGGAAGTTTCTCTTTCCTCTGCTTCCTCTCCTCCCCCCTACTACATTATTGCAAGCACAGAATCTGGCAGATGAATGACCTGGCTGATCTCCCAAGTTTCTCTCTGAAATGCAGAACCCGACATCCTTTACATTTGGAATTCCAAACACAGTCACTGCTATGTCAGAAAAATATTAACTGTTTGAGCAGTGGACCTTGCCACGAGGCCCAGAGAATGATAAGCACAGGCAGGGAAGAAAAGCAGTTGACTGCCTTTGTTAGCTAGAAGGGAAGATGCATGACCTAGTTCGGATGGTGATGCTCTTTTTAAAAATAAAATATAGGGATTCTGAGGCCTGTGCTAAGAGCATTAACTCGATGGGGAAATGGTGTTCTCTAAGAAACCAATAAATGTGTACTTTGACTTATTTTTTTTGCTTTCATTTGAGGTAACAACCAGTAGGCAGGTCCTAAGGCCAGGACTTTGCAAATGTTGGGCCATTGGAGATGCTGGCAGTTCTGTCGTCATTTTTTATTGCTTTGAGTGAATCACTCTGACAGCCTGACAAGGCTGCTGAGAACACAAGGCTCCTGCTTCGACAGTTATCCCACCAGACAGAGTAGCATACTGTGTCCTCATGGGTGGAAGGTGAGGGGGAGAAGTCCAGGGAAGGCAGGGGGTATCTGAGCAGAGAGCTGCACTGGAGCCTGTGTGCCAAGGCAAGCGGCATGTAGGCACCTCACAAGCCACTTCCCCAGCTGGTTGGAAATTCTCTGCCTTTGATCCACCAACCTATTTATGTTATTTGCTTCCAGAAACACCAGAAAGAGAAAAAATATAGAAAAATCTCAAGGCTTCCTTCCGTTCACAAAAGATTGGGCTTTGCAAGGAATTCCCTAAAAGGGATTTCATATTTTTGGCAATGGCAAAAATCATTGGAAAATGACTTACACACACACACAAACACACTTTCTAACCTCTTTATCTTGCTTTTTTTCCTTTCATAGCACTTAAAATATTTGTAGTCATTTATTTGTATATTGTGTGTCTCCCCCCACCATAGAATGGTAGCTTCATGAGGGCAAGAATGTTGTTATTTATTCTGCAGTCCCAGCCCATAAAACTGTGATTGGCACCTTTGTGTTCCTCATTAAATAACTGTTTCTTCACTTGTGGCCTGAAGTACCATTTTGCCTATTGGTCCTGCTTTAGGTGTCATATGTGACTCTCTGGCCTCCCCCAGTGCAACTTCAGCCCCTGTGAAGTCCAATGTCAGCTCTGGTGGAGTGACCCATGTTTCTCAAGGTCTTTGTTTTTGAATCTGTTACTTTTATAACAGACAAGGTGAGCACTCAGGATATCAAGATAATGGAGACTGGGGAAGTGGACATAAGAGGTAGTTGATCTGGAATCACTTCTAAGACCACTAGGTTCAAAACCCAAGGAGCTCCAGGTGATCACAACAGGGCATGGAGAGGTTGTCTCCAGACAGCTTTCTCTCAATCAGAAGAATCAGTCATTGTTCAAATTTCCCATTTAATCACATGGGGAGCTTGAAGCTTGAACTGTTCCCATGCCTCTGCACCTTCCTCCCAAATGTTCTTTCTGTCAATGTTCCGTGACCCCTTTCTAGTACTGACCTTTATTCTTACTTCTCCCTATCTCACCCTGCACTTCATACTCACCCCACACGGCTGCTTTTTAATATATTTATCCATTCATTCTTAAATATACAGCACCTACCATGTATCAGGCACTGTACTAGACACGGGCAGCCCCTGATGTCCATCCTATGTAACAGTCTTCAATCATCCCAGATTTGTGAAGATTCCCCTACATAGAACAGAGGAACCAGGGTACTGTTAGAGGAGGAAAACCTGCTCAGTTCAATCCCTGACTGGTTGGAGCTTGCAGTGTGTGGAGGAGACATTACCTGCAGAGGTCTTCACTCTGCAAGACAGCTGAGCAATGGATGAAACACTTCTAAGAGGTGTGTTTTCAATCGTGGGAAGAGCGGAGTTAAAATCTCAGACTCTTCTATTTAACTCACTATTCGATCTTGGGAGTTTCTTATCCCTCTGGGAGCTTCTGTTCATCAGGCTGTAAAATGAGAATAATCATCATCTACCCTCAAAGTTGTGTTGAAGATCCACTGAACTGATGCCTGTGAAAGTGTTTTATAAACTATAAAAAGAGATGAAGATGATTATTATCTGCAAGTTAAGAAAAAGCATGCCTCCAAACCTCACTCCTGAAAAGATAAGCTATAGTGGTAGAAATGTTCCCCATGTTGTTCAGTTTTCAAAGCCAAATAAGCTGGCTTCTGAAAGCTCTGTAAAAATAGCCTTGGGTGAGCTACTTCTAACCACACCCTTTACCATGTTTTTATTACAAACTCCATTAGTTTCCAGAAAGCCATGTGAGTGAGGAATACACAGCTACTGGGTATGCTCATACCCAATCAGGGCCTTTGAGCCTCACAAAAATCCTCTCGACCGAATGCACCTGGTCCCATATAGCAGAGCTGAGTGCCCATCCAGATAATGAGCTTCGCAGCTGTGTATCAGGAGATATTTCCCCAATTATGGTGGCATTAGGAAAAGGCATTGGAAAGAACTTTCTCCCACCATTGAGTAGTAAATGCTTTGCTAATTTGCCTGATGATACATTTATGATGGTTGCTTGCTGATCCTCTTCCACAATCCACTTTTAATGGCTTGTCTGTTAGGAGAGGCCAGTCTTCTCCAATGAACCAACTTTATTTCATTATGGTTTATTATTGTATTTTGTCCAGGCAGTGCCTGCAAAATGAGAAACTGGCCTGCAAAACTCTCTCATTGCGGGTGCAATTATTGCCTCAGTGCCAAGAAGGAAAGAAAAACAAATAGTAATCTTTGTTAATTGAAATAGTAAAATACGTGCAGTTCACAACAATTCTGTGTAGAATTTTAAAAAGAAAAACCTCTCTACACACACACAAAAGTAGGTACACACAAAATGAAACATTGTCCCTGACACTGTGAATTATAAATATGCAGAACTCTCTCTGCCTTTTTGCTTGCTGGCCATCTCCCACAGCCTGTGTGTGTGTGTGTGTGTGTGTGTGTGTGTGTGTGTGTGTGTGTGTGTGTTTGAAGCTCAGTGTACTGGTATTAATTATTTTTTACATTTTTCTTTTTGGCAGTGTTGTTCTATAATTAAACCAATATCCCTTGGGGGAATTTATGTCACTTGTGTGCATTTCTTGTGCTCCTTTTACAGAAGTAAATATAAAAAGAAGGTTTTGTTTGCACTTGGTTCTACAATTGCTCCACTCCCTCTTCTTTCTTTTTTCCGCAGGTTCTTCCTGCCTCTGGCCATAGCCATAAAACACAAACAAATCAAGGATTTTCAGCACAATTTTCTGCAGCTTGGATGAGTGTGTGTGTATGGAGGAGGTGGAGTTGTCATCTGTAAGAGAAACCAACTGTTGAGTAAGTGAGCAAATCATCATGTAGCTAAATTGTTTCTGTTGTAAAGATAAACTAACTGTTGGCTTCTACTAGTTCTGCCCCCTTAACTGAATCAGAAACCTCATGTGCAAAGGTGAAGAAAGCATTTGAAGTTTTATGGACAATTTCCTGGCCAATTTGGTAGTCATGTATTTAAGTGCATAGGAATCAGAGGCAGTGTGATATATAGGAAAAATGGAAGGTTTATGGTCAAACTATCCTGAGTTCAAACCTTACTTTACCCTAAGGACATTCCAAGGTGGAATGTCCAGCAAAGCTTCTCTCTCCCACTGATTTGCAGCTAAAGACTCTGGATGAAATACCAAAAGTATCTCTCTGAAGGCTCTAAATAAGAGCAAGCAGATTGCTAAAGGGAATTAACACTTGGAGATTGACAGACATAGGTAGGCCTAGGAGAAATGGAAAATCACCAGGTGGGAAACTGTACCATGGGACACTGCAGCCTGGGAAAATGCCTGCCTGGGAAACTGCCTGCCGACCCTACCCAGGACAAACAGATGCCCAGCTAAGATTGGGGTCTGGGGCCAGCCTATACGGCATAACAGGATGCAGCTTTAACTTGAGTCTGACAAGATGTATCAAGAGCAATGGTCAGCACAAATGGCACCCCGCAACCAGCTCTAGCCAATCAGACTCTGACATCCCAATCAGTTACCCTTCATGGGTTTTTGTGCTTAAAAACCCTGACCTAAGAACAATTGAGCAAGTCCTAACTTCCCTTGGTTGGCTCCCCAACCTCCCTTGGGTGGCTCCACTTTTCCCTCTTATTCCCCGCTAATAAACCCTGCTCCTTAGCTCGCTGCGTCCATCTGGTTTCTTGAGTGATTCCAACCTAACAGAGATGTAAACAATATGAGCATGAGTTCCTGGGGCTTTTCTTCACCTTTTCTCTCACAGCATTACCCTGAGCAAGGCTCCCCCACATGGAGATGTACCCTATTGGTGACACTTGAAGCTAAAACTCTGATTGAAACACCATTTTTTCTGGCCAGCGGACCTTGGAAATGGGATCCTGTAGGCTAGAAAATACGAGGGAAATACTGAACAAGAGAGATGGAGAAAAAATCTTCGAATTCTGTGTATGAACCTCCTCAAGTCCCAGGGTCACACCTAAGCTGCACACATACGGGAAAGACCAAAAGCAGTATGGCAAGTGTTTTGAGAATTCAACTGAAATATGAGCCAACACCCACAGAAGGTAAAGCAAAACTTACAATCTAATAACCCTAACTGATACAGACTAAAACAAAACACATAAAAATCAACATTCTCTAGAGGATTTTAACAGAATGCAGAGTATGCACAGCATTTGTACCATCCAGAATGCAATCTAAAATTACTCTACAGACAAAGAAGCAAGCATATGTGACCCAATCCCAAAGGAAAAGAAAATCACCAGACACTAACCTGGAGTTCATTCAGATATTAGAATTATCAGAGACTTTAAAGAGTTTAAAGCCACTGTTGGAATTACCATGCATGAGGTACATGTAAACACCTTTAAAAATGATGGGAAAAAAGTTCTCAGCAGAAAAATAGAAATCATAAAAAAGAACCAAGTGAAAACTTTAGAACTGAAAAGTAAAACATCTGAAATTTTTAATAAAAATTGTTTTTTCAATGGATAGTCTCAATAGAACTTGAAGGTAGAGCCAAATTGGTAGACATTTTCCAATCTGAGCAACAGAGAGGAAAAAAATAAAACAAACACAAGAACAGTGTGAGGGGCTTGTGGAACAATATGAAATGGTCATTGGTGTCCCAAGAGGAGAGGAGAAAGAGTGTTCCAAGAAATAATGACTAAAAGCATCCCAAATTAAGTGAAAGACATGAATTTACAGATGCATAAAACTCAGCAAGTCCTAAAGAGAATAAGCCCAAAGAAAACCATTCTCAGACACATAATAACCAAATCACTGAAAACCAAAAATAAGGAGAAAATACTAAAAGTAGCTATGCAAAAACAGCATGTAATACATAGGAAAAAATGATTCAAAATACTATGCATTTCTCATTGCAAAACATGGAAGGCAAAGGACAGTAGAATATTTTTAAAACACTAAAAGACAAGACTTGTAAACTCAGAATTCTATATCCAGCAAAATGATTTTTTATAAATAAATGTGAAATAAAGACATTTTCAGATGAAAGAAAACTAAGAGGATTCATAACCAAAAAAACTGCTATAAAAGAAATGTTAAAGGAAGTTCTAAATGGAAATGACACCAGAGGGAAACTTGGATTTTCAGGAAAGAAGGAAGAGCAAGAGAAATGGTAAATAACTGGATAAAGGATTATTTTTCTCCTATTAAGACCTTTGAAATATGTATGCCTATTGAAAGCAGAAATTAGTACATTTTGCAATGTATAATGCACTCCCATGTATAATGTGCACCTACATTTTTGGCCTAAACTTTCAGGGAAAAAAATCTTTTATTTTAATTTTTTAAGTCAATTATTTATTTATTTATATTTAGAAACAAAATGATTATCATATTTCAGGGTATTATTTTGCATATGGATATTGTTATTGCTTTCTAGAGTTACTTTGAGCACATAAGCATAAATAAAAGAATTTAAAACATTTATATAGATACAAAACTAATATTACCCATTATACATCCTTGTATTTCCTTAAAAATTTGTGCAAAAAAGTGCTCATTATACGTGGCAAAATATGGTATAACATTGGTGGGCTTTTCAGTATATATGAGTATATATACTGAAAAGTGTATATATATATATATATATATATATATATATATATATATACACACACACACATATACTTTTAATATATATATTGAGTATGTAATATATAATCAGTATATATTATATATCACCTCTACACCACCTCTATACTCATATATACTACAATATAAATGAGCAGGATAAAGAAATCTATATGGTTCTAATGTTCCTCCATTGTATTTGAAGTAGTAAAATATTAACTAGACTGAGAATACACTTAACTAGGTATGTATATTGTAATCCTTAGGGCAACCAAAAAGTAATACAAAGAGAAATAGCCAAAAAAACTGATAGATAAATTTAAATGGAATTCTAAAAAAAATCAAATAATCCAAAATAATCAATTAAAGAGGTAACAAAGGAACCAAAATAGAAAGAAAAAATAAAATTAGTAATAAAATGGTAGACTTAAATCCAACCATATCAATAATTGTATTAATTCTGAGTAGTCTGAACACACCAGTTGAAAGAGATTTTCAGATTGAATTTCCTCTTAAACCATTCTTTATCATAAGAGCTTGGAAAGTTACTTAATCTTTATGACCCATAGTTTCTTCATCAGTTACAGAAGGATAATAATATCTACCATGTAAGATTATTGTGCAAATATTGGGTTGGCCAAAAAGTGTGCTTAGTTTTTCTCCATATGATAGCTCTAGTAGTGCTTGGCTGTCTTTAACTTCATTCAAAACAATTTTCTTAGATAGTATGATTAAAAAATTATCAAAATTGGTGAATTTTTGTGAAACCATTTTAACATTGAAGATGGAAGAAAATATGCAACATTTTTGGTGTATTATGCTTTGTTATTTCAAGAAAGGTAAAAACAGAACCAAAATGCACAAAAAGATTTGTGCAGTATATGGAGAAAGTGCTGTGACTGGTCGAATGTCTCAAAAGTGGTTTGCAAAGTTCTTTGGTTCTGTTGACATTTTGGCCAAATAATTCATTGCTGTGGGGCTGTCTTATGCATGGAAAGATGTTTAGCAGCACCCCTGGCCTCTACCCACTAGAAGCCAATAGCAGGAGATAGCCAACATACTCAAAATGGCCATATCAATAAAGTTATTGGTGAAAATAAAAAATGTGGTTTTTATTTTATAAGAAAATCTAAAAGGACTTTTTGGCCAACACAATAAAATGTGATGGTGTCAGTTAAATCCCTGGTGAATAGTAAGTACTCAATATGTGATATCAACTGCCTAGTAATGTGACATCAACAGTGACAACTAATGTCTACTAAGTTCACTGACAATATTTCACTATTCATTTTGCCCTATGATCTTTTTTCTTTGAGAAGAGCACTAACAGAAAGATGTGATTGGAAAGATTAAGGATGCACCTTCCCCCAAAACATGGTTTCTTGTATCCCACTCTGAATCTGACAGAAATCGGTACATGTTTTTTCTTATGGCATCAATACATGTTTGTAATGTCTCTAACACTATGAATTGGTAAATCGTATAGGTTGAGGACCTATTTATACATCTATCTGCTCTAAACATTTATTTGTCTGAACTAACTACATCATTGAAAATTTAAAAGAATTTCTACATTCATTGAAATAATTTCTGCTGGGTAAAAAAGTAATAATTGATTTTACTGCCCATAGCATATTTTAATTTCACTATATTTTAAGTGTCGTGGTAAGAACTCAGGGCCCTCAAGATCTGCCCTTACTGATTTATATAATGAAGGCATCCACTGGTGAGTATACATCCTCCACAGTACTGTGAAGCACGGGTCCATCCTCCCTGCTGAGAAGGTACACTCCTGGGATTTCAGCCAGAGCAGAGACAGGGATGTAGAGACAAGAATACACATTTAACAAGCCAGAGTTGCCAGGATGCCAGAGAGAGCATGGACCTTGAGATCCATCAGCTGTTGTCAAATTTCCTCAGTTAATATTGTTCCAGGGGTAAAGATACAGAGTTTATTTCAACAGCTATATATTAAGAGCTACCCATGTGCAGGGCACAGAGTCAGGGGCCAGGTACAGAGAGATGACTCAGTGAAACCAATGAACATGACTGCTACCCTCAGATGGCTAAAGGTCTGCTGGGGAGATAGATCGTCAACAGATCAGTTCAGTCAAAGGTGGTCATTGCTCCATTCCTTCTTGGAGCTGCCTTCTGAAGGCTCTGACACCCAGAGACCAGATTCCTTCAAACCCCCAGACATCCCAGAGATTGGCTGGGACAAACCCCACTCTGGGAACCTCTGGTTTTCTTCAGTCAATACTTAATACACAGGGAAGTCTGGGTGTCTGTATTTCCTGATGGTGTTTGCAGTGTCATTTACCATTTTTGTGTCCTGTCATAGAAGCTATTATAATATTTGCTTAAGTATTTAAATCAAATCCTTTACTTTAAGCCAGTGGTTGCTGAGCTTTAATTAAAGCATATTTGCATACATTAATATCACCCAGCTTCTCTTCATTTTAACTGTATTTTTGCATTCATAACATGACATTACAATAACAATAGTTGTCAGTGCCTGGGCTCTAATTTATGCCACAATTACAGGTCCTGCTAATTACAGCCCTGGCTGGCTTCTCCAGCTCCTTCTGACAGAGCCTGAGCGCAACCACAGCTTTGACTCCTTCAGGGTGTGTACTTCAACATTTATAGAGCAGTTCCAACCTTCTGCAAAGGGTGCAGGGGTGTCCAACCCATGGTTCACAAGCTACATGCAGCTCAGGATGGCTATGAACACGACCCAACACAAAATCGTAAATTTACTTAAAACATTATGAGATTTTTTTGTGATTATGTGTCACAATGTATTTAATGTGTGGCCCAAGACAACTCTTCTTCTTCCAGTGTGGGCCAGAGACAACAAAAGGTTGGACACCCTGATCCCCTTATCTTCAGCCCTGCTGATGTTCTGGACCTTTGGGAATCAAGAGAGAAAAAATGCAGCTTTTATATTAGAGACTATAGGGCCTGGAAGCTTCTGGCTAATGCCCCAATCTTTACTGAGGATAGATCTGGTCTGTTAAACCTATGGATCAATTTGAATTCTTCTCTGAGGTGGAAGTATGAAAGAAAGAAAGAAAGAAAGAAAGAAAGAAAGAAAGAAAGAAAGAAAGAAAGAAAGAAAGAAAGAAAGAAAGAAAGAAAGAAAGAAAGAAAGAAAGAAAGAAAGAAAGAAAGAAAGAAGGAAGGAAGGAAGGAAGGAAGGAAGGAAGGAAGGAAGGAAGGAAGGAAGGAAGGAAGGAAGGAAGGAAAGAAGAAAGAAAGGAAGGAAGAAAGGAAGGAAGAGAGAGAGAGGAAGGAGGGAAGGAAAGAAGGAAGGAAGAGGGAGAGAGGGAGGAAGGTTGGGAGGGAGGGAGGGAGGAAGGAAGGAAGAAAGGAAGGAAGGAAGGGAGGAAGGAAGGAAGGAAGGAGAAAGAAAGACAGAGAGAGAATTTTGGAGGAATATGAATACTGTGAATTGAAGGTGAAGAAATAATAGAGAAGCTTCCACCTCACGAGTATCATTGAATTCATGTTTCTACTTGAGGTCTGGGTCAAGATCACCCACATCTCTTGATAAGCAGAGCTAGTTACTCTCTCCTCTGTGCTCTCAAGGAGCCTGTTAGGACTCTGACCTCCTGTCTTTATTTTTGTATTTCTCTTGCCAACTGGACTACAAATTCCTGAGGGAAGGAGCCATACTTTGTTTATCTCCCCATTACCTAATATGCATGGTCCCCCAACAAACATTTCTTTCACTAGTGGCAGGAAAGGCCATAGCTACACCTGATAGAAGGTGAACCTGATCCCTCTCATGGACCATCCCAGAGCCCAGATGCTGCCAGAGTGGCCTGGGTACCCATGACCCTCATTCTGCCCCAAGAGCCTCCCCAGACAATGAACTTCCCCTTTCTATGGCCCCTGTGGAAAGGTTTGGAAATCAGAAACACAAATGACTTGTGGTGTCCCAAACTGCCAAGACAGCCACAGAGGAAGCCCTTCCAAACCTCCTCTGCAGCCACAGTGCATTTCGGACCCCCATGGTGAAGCCAGAAGAGAGAAAAGTCAGCTGGAGCCTGACATTTCCAAACACTGAGGCTACAACAATAAACAGTGAGCTCAGCAGGCTGAGAGACAAGTCTGATCTGCATTTCTTGTTTCTCCTCTCAGGAAGCCCAGCCCACAAACAGCCTGTTTGTCTACTGTGGGCCCCTGAGCTGACCTCTGAGAGCCAGGCAGAGCTTCCTGGGCCACAACAAGATGACAATACGTATCTCTGCAGCACAGAGAACAACAGTACACTGTGAGCTAGAAACTGCTTTGGGCCAAAATGGAACCCTAAGGTTGGGGATGGTAGGGCTAGTGGAGCAGGAGAGTGTATGCCTGCATTAGAGTCCCTGTACTGAGCAGGGAGACTTGGTCACTTTGACAGTCACTTTTTAAGTCCTGTCTGCACACTGCCTTCTCTGCAAGCTTTTCTATGTCCCTCAGAACAGTTCACTTCAACAAAAACATGTTACACGCAGATTATGTGCCAAGCACTGTACTGGATTCTAAGATTCAAAGAAGAATTAGACTCAGATTCTATCTTAAGAGTGTTTGCCATCTAACTGGAAAAACAAATAGTTATATTTCTACAGAATGGTTCACGGTGAGTTGTGGGTGTACCATGTGCCACAGGAGCACAGAGGAGGACCACTGGGCTGAGTCTGGGCATCCAGGAGTGCTAGCTGGAGGCAAACACATCTGAACTGATTTCAGAAAATAAAGAAATTGTATCCAGATAAAGAAAGATGAAAAAGATATTTCAGGCAGCTTCATGTTGCTTCAGGCAACATGAGCAAAGACACAAAATGAGCCCTTGTGGTATGTGCAGGAAGCTAGAGGCAGTTTAATAGGACTAGATGTGTTGTGCAAGGTAGACTAAGTAGAGGTGAGACTGAGAAACTGGAAGGGGTCAGATCATAGAGGGCCCTTCACGCCATTCTCCTGAGGAAAATGGGAAGTCTCAGAATAGGTTTAGGTAGGGAAACAGCCATAGGAAGTCTGGTTTTCAGGAAGATCACTTGGACTACAATGCAGAGAGTGGGCAATTACAAGACACTCCTGGAGGTGAAGAGACCAGTCAGGAGGCTTGCAGCAGTCCAGGAGAGAGCTCAGCTAGCAGCAAAGAATATGGAGAGCATCTGGTGAATTTGAGAGACATTGAGAAGATAAACTTGACCAGACTTAGTAATGAGACTTTAAGGGTAGAGAGGCATTAGGAACAACTTCAAACCCTGGCCAAATACCTCAGTTGGTTGAAACACTGTCCTGTACACCAAACAGCTGCGAGTTTGATTCCTGGTCAAGGCACATACCTAGGTTGTAGCTTGGATCTCCCATCAAGGCACGTAAGAGAGGCAACCAATCAATGTCTCTCTCCCTCTCTCTCTCTCCCCCCACCACCTTCCTTTCTCTCTAAAAATGAATAAGCATATCCTTGATTGAGGATTCAAAAAAAGAACAAACTCAAAATTTCTGAGTCAAAGAGCTATGGTAATTATTATTATATTAAGTATTTACTATATGCCAGATACTATTATGAGTGCTTTTTATAGGATATTTTATTTAACATTCACAACAAAGCTACGAGATTGGGACTATAGCTTTTTTGCTCAATGAGGAAAGCAAGACACAAACAGTGGTAAATAACTTGCCCAAGGTCACACATCCACTAGATGGTGACCTTGAGTTCTGGGCAGTGGGGCTCTGGAGGCTGTGACCTTGGTGAACCCCAGGACACAGGTGGTACAACTGTTGCCTCTCATAATGTCTGGCACTCAGTCATGGGAGTCTATCTTGGCTTGAGTTACTGTAATAAGCAGTTTATTTGGGATGTTGTAACATAATTAGAAATAAATATTTGGTCTCTAGTTTCAGTTCATGATAAAGAGCTCCTAAACCCTTGTAATTTCCGGAAGGATAAGGGAAGTAGGAGCATCTTTTGTTCTGCTATTTGGTCTTTGATTCTGGTTTCTGACACAGAACCCTAAAACTCTTGTAATTTCCTGAGTAATGGGGGTAATAGGAGCATATTACATGGAGCTTCCTAGGTCCCTTGGAATTTCCTGAATGTTAAGAACATCTTTTGTTCTAATGAAGTGACTCTTGGTGGTCTCCTGGATAGCTTCCGGATGGGGCTGGTCACCAAAACAGCAAGTCATGGTGAGAAGCTTGGAACTTTCAGCCCTGTCCTCCAACCTTTGGAGAGAGAAAAAAGCTGCCAAGTTAATAATTGATCATGTTTACATGGTGAAGCCTCCATAAAAATCCTTAAACTATGGGGTCTAGAGAACTCCAATTTTATGAACACATCCATGTGCCAGGAATGTGGCTCTCCTACTTCCATGGGGACAGAGCTTTTGTGCTTAAGACCCTTCTGGACTTTGCCCTTCACCTGTCTGTTCATCTGTACCCCCTTTTTTTTGCTAATACCCTCAATTTATTTATTTTTTAAAATTTTTATTGTTATTCAATTACAGTTGTATGCCTTTTCTCCCCATCCCTCCACCCCACCCCAGCCAAACTCACCTCCCTCCCCCACCTCCACCCTCCCCCTTGATTTTGTCCATGTGTCCTTTATAGTAGTTCCTGTAAACCCCTCTCCCCAATATCCCCTCCTCACTCCCCTCTGGCTATTGTTACATTGTTCTTAACTTCAATGTCTGTGGTTATATTTTCTTTGCTTTTTTCTCTTGTTGACTATGTTCCAGTTAAAGGTGAGACCATATGGTATTTGTCCCTCACCACCTGGCTTATTTCACTTAGCATAATGCTCTCCAGTTCCATCCATGCTGTTGCAAAGGGTATAAGCTCCTTCTTTCTCTCTGCTGTGAGAATTCCATTGTGTAAATGTACCATAGTTTTTGGATCTTTTCATTTGCTGATGGGCACTTAGGTTGCTTGGCTATTGTAAGTTGTGCTGCTATGAACATTGGGGTGCATAGGTTCTTTTGGATTGGTGTTTCACAGTTCTTAGGGTGTAATCCCAGGAACAGAATTGCTGGGTCAAAGGGCAGTTCCATTTTTAGTTTTCTGAGGAAATTCCATACTGTTTTCCACAGTGGCCACACCAGTCTGTATTCCCACCAACATCACTAGCCATCAGAGAGATGCAAATTAAAACCACAACGAGGTAGCATCTCACACTGGGCAACATAAACAAAACAAACAAATGTTGGAGATGATGTGGAGAAAAGGGAACCATAGTACATTGTTGGTGGGAATGCAGACTGGTGCGGCATCTGTACCCTTTATCATATCCTTTATAATAAATGGGTAAGTGCAAGTAAGTGTTCCCTTTAGTTTTGTGCTGGAGATAGGGTGGGGAACTCCTAATTTATAGCCAAGTCAGACAGAAGTGTGCATACCCTGGGGACCAATTGCTTGTAACTAGCATCTGAAGTGAGAGCAATCTCATGGGACTGAACCCTTAAACCTGTGGAGTGTGATGCTAATGCCAAACAGTTAGTGTCAGAATTGGATTAAATTACAGGGTACCAAGTTGGTGTCCAGAGAATTGAGAAATTGGTTGGTGTGGGGAGAAATTTCCTACGCATTCAGAGTCAGAAGTGTTGCAAGTGGAGAAACAGTTTTCCTTTGCAAGTGATCCCTTGAAACATCAGTGGGGGCATAGGGAAGTGAGATAGTGGAGGGAAGGAAACTAATAAGGGTAAAATGATGGTACAGGTTACAGCTGTAACAGTTGGGGCTCGGTCCTGCTGGGAACTTCTCGGGTAAGTGTAGACCATATACCTCTAAGCTGTCCTCCCCGAAGGTAGAGGAAGCTGGGGTCAGTGCCTGCTTACTCCCAGGCACTCCCAGTCAGCTGCAATGGAAGGCAGAGTGGGTTCTGGTAGCCAGAGAATGCCTACAGACACAGCTCATAGGTGCCAGCAGTAGAAGTCTGGCCAGAATGCAACTGAGGTCCAGGGAGATGAGTAAGGCAGTGACAGCATCTGCTACAAAACCTAGTAAGTACCTTTGAGATGCACAATAGATGACTAGTTCCATACATCTAAGTTAAGGATGGTTCATTCTTGAGACTCTATGGGAGAGTCCATTTCTTAGTTTATCCATCTTCAAAGCCAGCAATACCATCTTCAAGTCTCTCTGCTACTGTCTTTACATCACCTTCTCTCTATAATCACACTCTATGATTATATCTGCCCCACCTGGGTAATCTAAAATAATTGCCCCATCTCAAGATCTATAACTTAATCAGATCTGCAAAGTCCTTTTTTGTCATATAAGGTCACAGTCATGGATTCTGGGGATTAAAACTTGGAGGCAGTTATTCAACCTACCACAAGCAGAAAATCTCCAACTTCTGGGGTCATACATATTCAAATCTTCTGATTGACAATTGTGTGATATTAAGCACATAATATTTAACTAAGCCTAGGTTTTCTCACAGACAATAAAACTTATTAAATGGGTATGCAAAAGCACCTGGTCTAAATAAATGCTGGCTGTTCACCTTCTTCCTTTTATTGAGTAGTCAGGAATGGCCTGAGCCAGGGAGGAAGAGGACTCAGAGGCTGTGGGACTTGTAAATAGTTTTCAACTGTATTATTGTTTATGAGGCAGTTTAATGTTTTTTATCCAATCTGACCACAAGTCCCACTTCACCAAATGAGGAAAACAAAGGCACCAATGAGTTAAGTGCTTTTCTCAAAATCACCTAGTTAGCAAGTGTCATAACTGGGTTTTCTGATACTAAATCCTAAAACTTTCCCCTCTATACCCCATGCATTTAGATAAGACCTGCAAAAATCAGAACAGTCACTAAACAAACTAAATAAAATAAGAAAAGGACAAAAAAATAGTGTGTTATCGTGCATATTTGGAGGGATGGTGGATAAAGGCTTTGAGAGGACAGAAAGGAAGAACAACCATGAGGAAGTGTTCTCCAAAGCAAGCGCAGGCTAGTTCTTGGGAAACAGGAGATTAGGACTTGCCCTTGCCCCCACAGGCTCCATTCTCATTCTTCTCTTCTCACAAAGACACATGGGAGCACTGTTGTGATTCATCTCAAACCTTTGGTAATAAGTAACTTTCAGGTGTGGCTATTCAGTTTGACGTATCTGATGAGACACCATCTTGGGAGTCAAAGGCCAATCCAGGGGCTGATTCCATGATTCCGGAGGGAATTCCTTGAGTCCCACTGCAGCAAGGCCTGTCTGGCTCCTGATCATGCACGTTTCTCCTTGGTCATCTGCTGGGGTGGATCCAGACTCAGAAGGAGAGAGCTCTGCTCTGCCGGGGTGAGGTTCCTGCTGCACTTATGCAGAAGGGAGAGGGTTGTTTGATTCCCCTCTCAGGTTGAGAATAATAAAATAAAGTCATTAACAAAAACATGTCACACTTAGCCCTTAACTATTACAAAACATTTTAACCTACATTTTCTCACCGAGCCTCACAAAATCATGCTCATTTTACAAAGAAAGAGTTACCAGTTACTGAATGTTTAATATTTGTTAACCATTATGCAAATGTAATCATTTTAAGGTCTCCATGATGTAGCTATTCTCACCTCCAGATGAAGGACCAGAGTCTCTAGGAGGTTAAGTGGCTTACCAAAGACCACAGCTACCAGGTGACAGAATCAGCACTGAAACACAGACGGGCGAGGTGCTTCCTAGCAGTGGATTTTAAATGAGTCATGCCTGTCAAATGCTTGGCTCCTAGTAAACACTCTGCAAGCAGTTAAGTGTTATTTGCTACCTTCAGTGTCCTTAGAAAAGCTCAGGTCCATCCCTGATCCTAGGATCACTCTTCCACAGGCATCATGGAAAGCCAACTCTTTGCTCTGGAGTAAGGTTCAGCCACTGCTGACTTTAGGGACTTTACATTTAAAATACCCATGGGGAAATGAATGTACTGAGTTCCTACCAGTCATCTCACCTCTGTGTGACCACTTATCAGAAGGAATATCCCACAGAAAGGCTAGGAGGGGCATTCCTCTCTAGCTATAAGAGGATTTGATGGGGAAAAGGGTAAGTACAAGGTGCCAGCATGGTGCACCTTGCTGAAGAGGCCCTGGTTATCGACTGAAGGACACTAGGTAACCATCACTGCTCCTGACAACCAACCCAGAGAGAGTACAATTGCCAACTCTGTATTCTGGCTACATCTGCTTTCTTGAGAAGGCCTGGTTGGCTACCGACAGAAAAAATGTACATGAATACCAGAACCTGTTTGCAGAGGTCAGGAGCAGCAAAGACAGGTGTCCCCAACTAAGCCAACTCTACTCTGATAAGCAGGGTCACATCTGAGTGACCAGAAGCTGAGGGGTGAGCCTCAGTCTCTGCAAGTCTGGCCAGCCAGCCAGCAAAACTTTGGATGCTGGGGGCTAGATCCATACTTGGTCAGGACACAGAGGAAAGGCAGAGGGAGAAAAGACAGGGAGAGTAGTGCAGCCACAAGGAGGTAGGGCTTAGCTGGGCCCAGCAGCCAAGGAGCTGAGGAGTCAGGGAACCAGCAGCCTGGATGGACAGAGGAAACCTAAGCGTCCCAGATAGCACACTATATGTCTAGAGCTGGTGCATATGCCACCTTAAATATGTCATCTCGGAGAACTGCTGAGGCAGCTATTTGCCCAAAGTCTTTCCTGGCTGGTGGCAGGAGGTCTTGTCATTTCCCCTGGAATTCCACCTCAGTCACATGGGAGTTCAATCTGTCCTGAGTCAGCCGTGGGGCCATTCCAGTTGAAGGGATGGAGCAGGCCCTATCCATAGCCGCTTTGGTCTTGACTTTGATACTTTCCCTCTGGAGAAGGAGTCAGAGGGCCCCCTCCACAGTTGGGGGACATGTCACAAGAGGGCTATGGAATGATATGCTTCTGTGGTATCCCAGAGATTGGTCACTTTTATATATGAAAACATCTTTAATAAAACATGGAAAGTTAAGTCAACCTCCAAAGGTTTCTTGAGAGTTGGGAGTCAGAACTTCTGTAGCAGCTAACCTAGTTTTTCCTTCAGTATCTGTATGCTCTCAAAGCAGGTACACAGGCCCAGCCAGACTTCGAATGGCTCCACATAGGAATCAGGATTGGACTCATCCCCTGAGGACCTCTACACACCATATTTTCCCCACTCTGGCTAATTTCTATTTCAATGTTAAGGAGAAGCCTTTTACCCCTTTAGGCTTCTCTCCCATTTGGTTTAACTTAGAAAGTAAGCCTTTAAATATGACTTGAAAATTGCTTTTGTGGTCCAAGAAAGGACTTGCAGCTGTGGGGAGCCACCAGAACAGAAACTAGTAAGGCCTGGAGTGCAGCGGCCAGCACAAGCCTGCAGGCAAGGTCAGGGAGGAGAGCCTCAGCCCCCACTGGGTTGCAGGGCTGTGGCCAAGGTGGGGAGAGGCATAGCACAGGGTAACACAGCCAGGTGGGGTAGGGCTAGGGGGTTGGTGGGTACAACATGGGAGGTGCAGGGTCAGATGAACAGGAGGAGACTCCAGAGCAAACCCAAGGCAGGGTGAAGCCCTAAGCTTTGCCAGGGCTCCAGGCATGAGGCTCAGAGTGACCCCAAAGTTGTCCTCTTTTGCTTCCCCAGAGAATGAAGAAATCCTCAGGCCGCTGCTAAGAGGCCCCCACCTACTCCCATGCCCTCAACAAGAAGCCTGACTTCCTGAGGGATAGCCACTTGGTCCTTGTTCCTGGCTCTGCCTCAGGACAAACTGCGCAGAGGCCAATTCAAAGATAGCAGGTGGGGTCAGAAGAGGCGGACTTTGAAACAGAGTGAATCAAATCCAGGCCTCCACTCACTGGCTGGGTGGCCATGGACAAATTGTTTAATTTATTTATGCCTCAATTTCTTCCTCTATAAGTGAGGATAATGATATCTACATCAAAAGGGGTTTGTGAGGGCCTGTCACATAGTTCCAGGTAATGGTCCTTGTTCATCTTCTTTTTTCTCGGAGCAGGGTCCCAAGGAGAGGATGGGGACCCCAACCTGAGAGCATTTGCTGCCAGTCCTAATGGCACCTGATATACTTTGCATGAGCTTTCCACTAAGGGGATATGATCCCCAGGGGAACAGGACAGAGCCCCAACCCTCAGGTAAGGGCAGTCTGGACAGGTGATGGATGCCTGCTGGGTTCTTACTCAGTACGGAGTCCCTGAAGCCACCCAGGGAAGCACCCAGAGCCACCCATACTTGCATAACACATTACAAACTCCAAAGGATCTTCACCTACACTGTCAGCATTGGATTAACACCAGACAGAGTAGGAACATAGAGCAGGTGTGTCTTTTATCTTTCTCATTTTTACATGAAAAACCCAAGGTTTGAGTGGTTTATATAAATTGCCCAAGATCATAGAGCAAACGAGATGCAGAGTTGGGGTTCAAATCCACTTCATATGGTCCCCAGTCCAGTGTTCCCTCCATCACACCCTATCAATGAGCATCTTCCTACTGAAGCTGCACCTGAGGCTGAGAAGGACATAGAAACCCCTCCAAGGTTAACCACAGCCTCTGAGTTGCAGGGACTGGGGTGGAGACTGACCCATCCAGAGTGACTTGTTAATTTAGTGGTAGCTTGACCCCTTCAATTAGCTGCTGGACAGAGCCAGGCCCAGGGGAGATGGACAGCAGGAGTTTAATGGAAATTGGGATGCTGGTGATGATATGAACAATCTGAATTATGGTCTCAATTTGCACAGGGCCTGATGGATTTGCAATAATTCCAAACCAGGTCAAGTGTCTGTGTCTCCTCTTTTGCTGATCTCACACAAAGTCTCTCCATTTATCAGGCTCCAACTCATTCTCTGAGAGTGGCTGCCCACCCATCCCTCCCTCTGTTAGGGATGCTCTCCGCAGTTCCCTCTGCAGCACTCTGACCCGAGGGCATCTCTGCAGCTGGGCCTAGAGGGCTGCTAATAGCAGAATAGGGGACCAGGGGCTCTGAGGCTATCCACAGAAACAGATTGCATTCTGAGGTGAAGGAAGGGACATCTCTCTGCTCTCCAGAGACCTCATCCTGTGGTGGTTTTTAAGACAAAGGCACAGCATGATTTAATACTTTAAGGGTTCATAGTATATAGGCATAATAGGACTATAGTTAATAGAGTCTGGGATATAGTCGAGTCCTCCTGGCAGTGGGAACTAGGGCAGCAGGGGCCTGGAAAACATGCCAGAACTTCCTCCGGGCCAAGCCAGGAATAACTGTCATATTTCACAAACATTCTTGAAAATCTTCCTGGACTCCTAACACTGGGGCCTTGAACATGAGAAGGGTTGGGTGGAGGACCATCTCACTTGTCTGGTACTAGCCTGACTATAGTGGTAGAGGAAATTTTTCAGGTCATCTTGTCCAGCCTACCTAGTTTGCAAATTTTCCCCACAATTTTCCTAGGAAGTGGCCATTCAGCCTTCAGCACTAGGGAACTAGAGATATAAGGTAACCCAAACCACCTTCAGATTGCTCTAATTGATCAAACATGTTTTCTTCTATTAGGGGAAAAATCAATCTCCCTATTGCTTCCATTTTTTCTTGTCTACACCAAAGGCAAAATAATACCTAATAAAGTATTTATAATTTATTTTTTGGTGTGCATTGCTTGGGGATCACAGGATAGCATCCTCCCTTTCTTCACCCAAGAGGACTTCCTTGGTCTACTTAACAGCATGGGGGGGAGGCAGAGAGCCCTAGACCAGCACTGAGGATACCTAGGCACTGACCTAGCTAACCTATGTGGAATATTTGGCAAGTCTGTTCATGGGTCTGTCCTTTCCCTCTTAACTCTTGATATGAATTCATTTATATAGATTCTGAATGAACTACAATTGCTTGATAAACATCTACTATGCACTTGGCTTAAGAATATATGTTGTAGAAAAGAGAACTTAAAATAACAATTTTTATTATCATCATTTGTTGAACATTTATTAAATGCTAGGCATTTTGCTACACACTACAGACATTATCACCTCCTTTCTCATGATTTTACCTTAACAGGTAAGATCTATCATTGTCTCCATTTCGTAGATGAAGAAAGAGAAGCCCAGAAAAATTAAATGACTTGCTAAACATGACATAACTGGTAAGGGATAGAGATGTTATTTGAGCTCACGTTTGTCTGGTTCCCAAATATGCTTGTAACCCCTAAGCAACATCACCATTCTAAACTCATGGAACTTAAAGCCTAGTAGAGAAGAAAAAAACTAAAATGCAGACAATACTATGATATTTGTACAAATATGAAATCATTATATTGTACACTTGAAACTAATATAATGTTATATGTCAATCATACTTCAATTTTAAAACTTTTAAAAAATTTAAATTTCTTAAAAAACATGAAAGACAACAAAAGGTAATTAAAGTGGAAAGTAGAATTGGAGTCTAAACTTCTGCCTAATAAAAGTGTACTATGCTAAAAATAGTAGCAAACATATATTATATATCAATAAATATATTTATATGTATTTAATGAATAAATGAATGAATATGTAGGCAGAGCAAGGCAGAAGAATCCCAAAGAAAAC
This sequence comes from Desmodus rotundus, assembly GCF_022682495.2. Lineage (NCBI taxonomy): Eukaryota > Metazoa > Chordata > Mammalia > Chiroptera > Phyllostomidae > Desmodus > Desmodus rotundus. Next base: position 83,165,712 of record NC_071391.1, on the reverse strand, counting down.
ATAGGATTTGAATAAATTCCAGGGTACTATTTCCAAGGGATTAAAACACTGAAATGAAAAAATTCTGCACAGACAGCACATTAAAGAAAAGATGACATTTTTACTAGTCATTCATTTGTTCATTTTCTCAACAAATGATTTTAAGCACCTCTATGTGACATGCATTGTGTTACTAATACTCTAAGATTCAGTCCTTGCCTTTTAAGGACCTGGATTGAGGGGAATGCCAGATACTCAGGGGACTGGAGTAAAAAAGAAAAAGAAAGACAAATGTTAGAATAGCGAAGCAAATCAGCAAAGAAGATGCTACTCTGTGCCATGAAGATGTTAAATGTCTTTGCCTTAAGAGAATATGGGCCAACTGAATGAAGGAAAGCTCCTTGGAGTGTCTTTGGAGAACATGGACAGTGAGGCAGGGTAAGGAAGTGTATGCAGTGAACGGTGAGTAAAGCAGAGAGGCTAGAACAGGGACTTATGGTGTGATGAGCAAGAGGCCTAGAGAGGACTTTCAGTGCCACATTGTGAAGAACCTTCAATTCTGGGGTGAATGATGGAAAATTTATCTTAGGTATACTGTGGAAGAAGAGCTTTCTAGGAGAAAGCCTGGAGGCAGGACTACATTATAGTGCATGGAGTAGAGAACTCCTGCCTGATGTGGATGACACAACCTCCTTGACACCCAGCACTTGCACTGAGAACCTATTGCAGTGTGGTCTGTGAGACAAGGCATGGGCAGCCTGGATGAGCTGAGAGGCTCTCCTCCTGTGGGATCTAAGATTGGTATAGTCAAGTCAACTGGAGTATCTAAGCAGACACAGCAAAGGGCAAGGCTGGCTCCAGTTCCATTCTGGCAGGACTGAGGGTGGCAGGGGCATGGTGAGTAGTGGGTGTGGCATCTGCTCCAGACTGTCAGCCTCATAGGACCCAAACAAGAAATATCACCCCCTGGTTCCAGAGCACAGGTCTGAGCCAATGGCCAGTGATTCCCACATTCCATCTGTTCTACCAGACAGAAACTGCAACTAATGGAACAGAAACAGCCGACATGCATGTTCAATACAGGAAAGGAACAAGTTGGGTGGGAGGTGGGAGCCGGAAGAGGTCATAGGACTTCAGTGAAGCCCCAGCCCAGCAAAGGTCAAGCACAATGGAAGAGCGTTATTTAAATCATTCCTGGAGGGATCTGAAAGTCACTGTTTACTTCATGACAAGAACAGCTCCATGAAACTTTGGAAATTAATTATTCAATGCTCTACAATTTACAAAGGTCTTTCACTTACACTAACCCACTTAATTACCACTGCAGCCCTTTTAAGTAGATTAAGCAGATATTACTCTGCATTTTACAGACAAGGAAATGGAGGATCAGAGAGGGCTGTGTCTTGCCCAAGATTGCACAACTCACAAGTGGCATTCAAGTGCTGGGATTCCGTCCATTGCTTCACAGTCCTTGTTTCTCCTAAAAACCATGTTACCTTCTCTACAGTGACTGTTGGACTGGAGCAAGCAAGACAAATCCTAAAAAATAAAATAACATAAAAGGGAACCCTTTGATCACTTTGGGAACACACTAATCTTCCGTGAGAAAGTTTAAACAGTTTCAGAGTTCCACCCACTTATATCCCAGAAAGAAAAAGACTCAGATCACAAGGTGAGCTGAGATTCATGAAATGTATCTCAGGCTGGGCATGGTGTGCTCTTTTATGTAACATTCATTGTTTATTCATCCAACCATTCTACAAATGTTTGTGAAATCAGGCATGTACCAGGCATAAGGACATGATGAGAAACATAGAAAGCATGGTTCCTGCTCTCAGAATTTAAATCCTAGTAAAGATTATGGAAGATGAACAAGCAAAAAACTCTGCATTACACTAAGTTCAATGAAGCAAAGAAATAAAGGACTAAGGGAGATAATAAAGGAAAAGGTGCATATGTTGTTTACATGCTGTGGTTAAACAAGAACTCTGTGAGGAGGTCTGGTTGTGTGGAGGCAGAAGCCAGATGATAATGGATTGAGTCACAAATATAAGGTTTGAGACTAAAACAAACTCCTTCCCCCAGCAAAACAAACAAAGATAAGACAGTAGATAGATTGGTAGGATCAAGGGAAGGTTATTATTGTTTTTGATGTTTTCTAAGTTAGGAGATGCTAAGCATGTTTGTGTGATGTGAGTGATTGAGTAGCATGGGAGAAATTAATGATGTAGTAGAGACAGTGGATAACCAAAGAAATATAATCTATGAGAAAGTGACAGAAGTCAGAACCAGAGCACCTGAAGAAGACTTAACCTGTAACAGGGAAGAGATACTTTTCCATTATACGAGGAAGAAAGGAGAAAATTGTTGCTGATGTAGGTGGATTTGTAGGTTCAATGGGGAATTGGTATCCAATAGTTTCTATTTCCTCAAAAAAGATTGAGGTCATCAACTGAGAATGAGTGTAGGGTAAGGAATGGGGAGTTTGAAGAAAAAAGAGAAGGCATGAAATGGTTATTTTGGAAAATGGAGTGTAAGTTTACTGCAAGGACACCAGGGGGTAGCCAAACAATGATGAGAGCCGAACAAAAATGTGTCATAAATTTAATTTTTTTAAAAATAAATGTTTGTGTTGTGACTTTCTCCATTAAGTTTAGCTGCACAAGAGTAGGCACGGAGAAGGAAAGCCATATTTAGAAGTCCAACAGAGGGGTTTTGCAAGACAAGTTTAAAGAAGGGAGAAGGAGCAAAGGAGCTGAGGGTATTAATGAAGGAATCATAATGATAGACCATAGAATCCAGGCTGACAAGGAAAGAAGTAAAGCTAGGCAGCTGCTAATAGAAAGTATGAAATGAATGGAGTCAAGGGATTAAGGGTCTCCATGAAGTCAGAGATTCATGGTAGAGGAGGTATCCAGGCCAAAAAAAGGTGGATGGAGAAGAGAGGAGGTGGGTTAGAAAATGTTTGAAATTTAGATTTGAGATGTGGTGAAGTTTCTGTTGGTTGCAAGGCCCAGAGTATGATCATAGAGAGGACTGAGAGGCAAGGAAGAATGAAAAAACACATGGCTAGGTGTGAGAACACCAAGGAGCACAGAGGCCAGAGTGTTGAGTGACTTATCCCACTGCTGAAGTTTGCTTGTGCTTTGAAGTTTGCACATGGAAGATATGTATAAATACATACTATGAAGAGACCCACCATCTCTTCAAGGTGTAAATGCCCCTATTGAGTTAAGAAGCACATGTATCATCTATTCTGGGGTTAAGCAAGCTTGTCCTTTATGGCTATACAACTATGAGTTGTGTTACTCTTTATGGAACATCATGAATATAGACATATTAGACTTGAAATACCTCAACATAAATTTTTTGTGTCGTATCAGACACCATCTACACCAGATTCTTGTTTAGATACGGGAGTAGCTGGTATCAAAGGCTTAAGGGGCTTAAGGAAGTTAAATTTAAAAATAAAATTCTCTCCATTAGCTTAATGTTTTCCAAATAATGGGAAAAGGTACCCATCCCCCACTGATCACTTTTAGTTTAAGAATTGTATATGGCTGATGCTCTACTCAAATGGGTCTCCAGTGCTCAGAGAGAGAACTGAGAAGCTCCACTCAAGGCCCTAGTAAAAAAGGGAGATAGAGCTTCTTACTCTTGGTGCTTTAAGAGGGGAGCCTGAAGAGGGGTTCCGAAAACTAGTACATTTACATTTCTATACAGATTAAGAATAACACTTGAGAACTTCATGACATTGCCTGAATCTTTATACCTGGCACATGTTAGTTGGTTTTATTACCCACCTTCTCTCTTTCTATAAACTAGTGCTTTAAAAATCTCTTAAAGTGAGTGACATTGTGTATGTGCTTCAGGAACAGTGAGGACATAGGGAGATAATTTTGAAGGCTGCTGGAAAATGACTTCAGTGGACAAACTTAATCATTTAGTACCTGTCTCTATTCTCTTCAGTCCACTCAAATGGCTTATCTCAGTCAAACACTCTGTAATGTGAAGCAAGTAAAAAGGAAGTCTGTTTATTTATTGTGTGCATGGACCAAAGGAAAAGGTAGAAAAGGCACCAGTTGCCCACCCACTCCCCTTGCCTATTGGGAGCCCCCTGGGTAAATAAAAGACTCTTACAGGCCCTGACTGGTGTGGCTGAGTAGATTCAGTTCCAGCCTATGAACCAAAGGGTTGCTGGTTCAATTCCCAGTCAGGGTACATGCCTGCGTTGCAGGCCAGACCCCCACTAGGGGGCACATGAGAGGCAACCACACATCGATATTTCTCTCTCTGTCACTCCCTTCCCCTCTCTCTAAAGATAAAAAAATAAAATTTTCATTAAAAAAAGGAAGACTCTCACAGATATAGGCTTACAACAAACCTAAAGGAAGAGGTTGATGAGAGCCAAAGAAGTATGAATCTCAGGTCCTCATTCTGACATGATGGGTCTAAGGCCACTCAGAGCACCTGAGGACAGGACCAGCACTCAGACATTCCCTACTCCCCTTCCTCAAATCCCACCTGTTAGTTTACTTCTGAGAATGTACAATAAACCAAAATATTAATGTGGACCCCACAAAGTTGTTTTGAACTCATGATACCTTTGGAGCCACTATTGGAACCTTGAACAATGAAATGGCTTTGACTTCTGTCTTTTCCCAATGAGGGGATAAAATCTACCAAGAAAATCCTATGCACAGAGAGCACAAGGTGAAACTTCTTCACCTTGTTCTTCTTAACTCCCAAGGTAAGATAAGCACAACAATAATTAGAATTCTAAAAGGTATCTTCTACTTGAGGAAAGAAAATCCCGAGAGGCAGAAGAGGCAGTGGCAGCCACGAAAGAGGACAAAAAGCTCACTAAATCCAGAGTCTGCAAGAAGAAAAGGAAGTCAGTCTGAAATAGAGCTTCACCAGCAGGTTTCTTGAAGTTTTCCTGACAAAATGATGATGATAATTTGTGGAATGTGTAAATCTGAGACTTGGGGAAATAGCAGGTGGCAATTCTGAAAAGAAAGGCCTTTCTTAATGCTTGTAAAAAGAGGATATTACCACTTGGTGATTTTCATTGTCTATAATGTTCCTTGGGGGACCCAAAGGAATCGAGTGTCTAACACTTGAAGAAAAGGGTAGAATTTAGAAAAAGGTTAGAAGGTGATAAGTCTTCTTCTAGCATCTGTATTTTGGTTAGAAGATATTATTAAATTCAGATGTTAAGGGTTGGAAAAAAGAAAGAAGGTGATAAGTGGGGAAGGGGCTTTTTGTCCTCTGCCCAGTTGATTAGAATCGTAACTATTGCAATTGAGAGAAAGGTGATCAACTTCCTTTGCAACTTTACTTCTGGGATCCTAGCTTCTTTCCCCAAACTTTACCTTAGCTTCTCCTCCATGACATCTCCAGTGTTCTAGTACAAGCTGGACATCAGTGATGTGACTGATTTTCGCTTATAAGATGAGAATGTTATAGTCATGTTCAGGGTATATAGGTTTAGGTATATTCACTTCATGCTCTGCTCAGGCCACCAATGGTGTGGGTTTTAAAGTAACAGTAAGACTCATACATGTTGTAGGAGTATACACAGTACAGGTTTTTAGAGGGTGGCTTGGCAGTATGTACCAAGAAACTCAAAGTGACTACATTCTCTCAGGACCAGCAAGTCCTGTTCCAGAAATTCATCCTAAGGAAGTAATTAGGCATGTGTAAAAGTTTCCAGAGCAAAGTTGTTCATCTCAGCACTGTTTTTAATTGTGCAAACTTGGTAATAAACTTAATATGCAGCAATAGGGTATGGTAAATAAAATATGCTTAACATACATATCTTATGTATGTTAAATTAAGAAAACAAACACAAAATGTTATTCACAAACATATTATCTTGGAAATCTCTGTATAGATGAATAGAAAAAGATAAACACTAAGATACTAACAGAATAGTGCTGGATGATGAGATTATAAATGTTTTTAGTTTCATAATCTCATCACCTAGTAATTTTTAGTTTCTGTTTCCTGCTCTATCAATATTTTCTAATTTTCTAAAGTGAACAAATATAGCTTTTATAATAAGAAAAAATATTTATCTTAATACAGTTTTCCTTAAAACTATATTTGCTAAGGCAAATCTCTCTTTTTTATTTCCTCTCATTCCTATTTCCCCTCCCCAGAACCAACCTCTGTTATTAGTTTCATGGGTAACTTTTCAATGATACTCGGCACACATACAAGTGTATGCAGAAAGCAATTTTATTTTTCAAAACCATGTTGAATTAAACCTTTAACCCAAGAAATCAGGAAGTGCTTGCTGCTGCAGAAAGGAAATGGATCTCAGGTTACTTTTCAACTAGTCCGACAGGCAGGGCTGGTACCAGGGTGAGGAAAGTGGGGCACTTGCCTCAGGCACGAAATAAAAGAATACCAAATATTTAGTAATGACATAAAGATTATGCTAAAGCAACATTTTAAAAGTCTAAATTAATGCAAGAAATCCACGAAGAACAAAATAAAGATAGGGCCGGTATTACTGTTTTTCCTCTTGTCTTAGGCTGCAGTATGGCTCTGTCTGGCACTGTTTCTGTCAGTCACAAGGAAGGAGAGCTAGCAGGCCTGGGTGTTGGAAAGGAGAAAGGGGAAGAGGGAAAGAGCCCTGACCTGCACTCATGATGCTTCCCCTGCATAGAGGAAGCTCCTGGGTGGCACTCTGACCTTCTCTCCTGCCCCAGCCCTCCTGCCGCCACAGAAGGGTGGAGTGAGTCACCCAGCAGGCAGGTTTGAGAAAAGAACCTCAAGCAAAGTCCAGCCTCTTCCTCCTCTTCCTCATGGACTATTCCTCTTTGCCAAAAAGTTTTTAAAAGCTGGCTGCTCTTAAGTCAACAATTACATCACTTTCTCAGGGAATTACCGCCCTCCAGGTAGGAGGAAGGCCCCTGACAGTGAATAATGTGACTTCTCCTGGCCATTACCTCCCTGGATTCAACCAGGAAGCACACCTAACCACACTGGCTCAGGTAGAGTTTCTCTGGACTCTGGGATTAAGGCCAAAGACAGCTAATTTGGTCTGTATGGAACTAGGAGAAATGGAGAGCCAGTTCAGTGTGGCTGGCTGTGCCCAGAGCATCGAATCCAGGAGTTGGGAGATGGCCACCTTCCAGTCACTGTAAAGGGTGCATAGTGGATCAAGCAGGTCTGCAGTGAAGTACGCATGAACAAAGTACAGAGGTAAGAGACAGTGACAGGGTCTGTGTGGTTTCTAGACCCTTCAGAAGCTCAGCTTTGTCCCTGCCCTTGGCCTCCATGAGATGTTGCTGTGTACTTAAAATAAATGTCCTTTTTGCAAGTTCAAGCTAGCTCCAATTGGTGCCTGTTACTTACACCTGAAGAGTGCTGACTAATATGATTATCAGTGTTAGTATCATTATACTTCACATCTGCAATCATATTGCAGCCAAGGCCCCACATACTCATCTATCTGACAGATTTCTCTCCTGTGTTCTGTCTTTACACTTCCACAGTTTCACATCCTCCCGATGGCTTGTTTTTTATTGTCTCCCCTTCCCTTTCTTTCTTTTCAGTTATAAATTCATGCTGTATGACTTAAATCAGACTGTTTCACGTTGTTTACTCCCGAGGTGTATTAGCCTATGTAAGCAGCACTAACTACTGCAACAAACAACCCAAATCCCAGTGTCTTAACCCCCAAAAAAGTTTATTTCTCACTCATACATCTAATGTGGATGTACCTAGTTGGGTATCTATCCTGGGTGTCTCTTGTCCAGTGATTCATGTCCAGTGATTCAGAAATCTGGTTCTTTCAATATGTGGTTCCTTCACCTCTAGGATCCTACATGCATTCACTCACTGCAACATGGTTGGGGATGTGGATAGAGATCATAGAGTCACACTGAATGGCTTATGGCTAAGCAGGTCTAGAATCAGCACACTTTACATAGGCTCATATTCCATCCACCGAAATTGATCACATGGTTCACATAGGTGCAAGAGGGGCTGTGGAATATAGCTCAGTTGTGTGTCTACTGAGGAGAGAACAGGTTCTCTACTACAAGGGAAGGGATAATCCCCTCTAATCCTGGCCGCAGTGTGTTTGTTCTATTTCTGTGAACCTGGAAAGGTCACAGTCTCCAATTTTCTTTATCTTGTAAAATTAGGATGTATACCTCAGTTGTTAAAACTATGGTCTTTGGAACCCTAGATTTCAAAAGAAGTGTACTGCCCTCAGCAGTATGGCTCAGTTGGTTGGAGCATAATCCTATAACCAAAAGGTTGTATGTTTGATTCCCAGTCAGGACACATATCAAGGTTGCAGTTTCAATCCCTGGTCCAGGAGCATATGGAAGTCAAACAATTGATGTTTCTCTCTCTCCTTTCTTCTCTCTTTTCCTCCTTCTCTAAAAGCAATGAGATAATGTCCTTGGGTGAAAGAGAGAGAGAACAGGTTTCCTAGAGAGAATGGTGTGAAGGCTCCCTAAAGCAGTTTTCCAAGGTTTATGAAATTTTCCCAGCATGTTGTTAAGTAAAGTCATTATTAACAATACATTACAGATATATAAACTTATAATTAAAAATTGTTTATTTATTTTAAAGCATTGACTCACACAATAAAGGGGGGTTGTGTGGCTAAGTCAGAAATCTGTAGGCTGGGTCAGTGGCCTGGGAACTCCGGTGTTGCAGTTCTTACCTGATTCCAGACTCCTCAGGGCAGCATCCTGGAAACTCATGCAAGGCTTCCACATTGCAATCTTGATTTCCAAATGCTTCTGCTTCTAGAAACCTGTCTTTTCTGTGAAGGTCTTTGGTCAATTAAATGAGGGCCACCCACACTATGCAGAATAAAGTACTTTACTAAAATTCTACTGATTTAAATATTAATCACATCTAAAAATCATCTTCACAGCAACATTAGACCGGTATTTGACTAAACAACTGAGCATTGAAACCTAGCCAAGTAGACATGTAAAATTAAACATCACAAAGGGTTTCCACCTCAAAGTCCCTCTGCCCTGTGGCTCTTTAGAGGGGTAAAATGGACTTCTCTGCCCCAACATTTGTGAGAAGGTATTTGAGAACAACATCCTTAATTAACATTAAATATAAAGGAGCTTCGCAAGTAGTCCAGAAAGGAAGAAATAAATTTCGCAAGAAATAGAAATGAAATTAAGTTCCTAGAAAGAATTGAGGTTGTTGGAAGGAAAATAATCTTTATTGTGGGGAGATGTGTTTAACTTAAAGGATGTTGGAGGGAAACAAGCCATTGTTCAAAATGAGCCTTTCCCCCAACTCCTGCTAACACCACATTGCTCCCCATTCATGAGACCAGAGCTCACCCTCTCCTCCTGGCCCCTGTGGAGCCAGCAGCCACCAAGGCCTCAAGTCTCCCCTCCCCATGGAGAGCCAGCAGGAAGCAGGCCAAACTCGGAGAATAGCCATCAGCCTTCGTGGATACCCCAAACCAGAGAAAGGAAGTGCTGAATGCATGTGGACTTTGCTTTTTCTGTAGGGAACCATCCAGGGAAAAAGCGGTGGAGCCAGGACACCAGAGGAAGAAAGGGTTTAAAAAAAAATTGGAAGGAGGGAGGCACATCATGGTCCAGGCTGGAAATCCACCCACAGCCCAGCAGCCTCCACATGGAAGATGGCGTCAGAGAGCCCAGCAGCAAGGCTTTGCCCCATGTGTGGAGGAGGGAGACGGTGATGTCATGACAGCCCATTCCTGAGTACAAATCTGCTTAAACCTTTCTCCTGGTATGTCTCCTTAAAATACCAGCAAGGGTATGTTTTAGGAACAATAGGGGAGAGAGTGTTCATAATAGGCTGAAGAAGAGAGATGTCACCCTCCTTCCCAGGAGAGCAACAACTCCACTGAACAGAGAGAAGCACTGGCCTCTGGCAAACAGCTCAGGTGAGGAGACTGCAAAGCCCATCAGCCAACTTCTCCCTGTGAGCCAGAAGGGAGCCAGACCAGACCCAGAGGGACATAGACTAATGGAGGCCAACTATAGACCACAAATGCAGCTAGCTACCCAGTGGATCTCACCAAGATTCTCACCAGACAGTCTCTGTACCAGTCAGGATCCTAGTAGAGAACACAGAGCACACTCAAGTCAGGATGATCCAGGAGAGTTTAACAAAAGACTATAAAAAGAAAGGAAAGAGAGAATCTAGAGAAATAAGGTAGGGGCAATGACCAGCACCCAGAAGGAATGAGCCAGCAGAGAGGTCAACAAACATGGCCAGCCCAAATTCACCCTTCAGGAAAGAGGCCCAAGAGGTAAATGCCCTGATCTTACACTCCCCTTTCCCTACCATCAACCACAAAGGCTCCTTGTTGGCCAAAATCAATAGAAAGCAAGAGGGCAAGATTGATACAGTCTATCAAGTCAGCCCCTGGAGGTGAGAATAAGGCAGAGAGAGCTGGAAAGTGAATATGGCTGAGCAAACAGAAAATATCTGACCCAGTCACCAGCATCCGAGACATTCCTGTGTATCAGGGGTCCTGCAAGGGGAAGCTTGTGGATAACAATAGAAAACCAGTCAACACTTTTTCCTGCTTCCTACTGATCTAGAAATCCTCATACATGTGTGCTACATGCACACACACACAGAGAGACACATATGACATACAGACACAGAGCTGCATGCATGCACCAACGCACATACGTGCATGCAATGACACATATGTAGATATGTGTGAAGATACATACTCACATGCACACACTTGTGCCCCACCTACAGCCTACAGAGACTCTTCTAGCTCAGTCAAAATTTACAGGAGATAAAACCAATGGAATTTAAATTAAGATAAAAAAGAAAGATCAGAAATGATGGGCAATCTTCTTTAGTTCTTACTACTTTTAGCAATCAGACAGTAAATGGCAGACAAGAGAAGGACATGCATCCTGAGAGGAGGAAACTGACCAAAGAGGTTGCTCAGTTAATAGAAGCAGAAGAGAAAGAAGCTGAGGAGGGTAATTGGGAAGTTGGGACCAGAGCGGCTACACTTCCCCAAGAAGGGCAAGGGCGGAACTTGTCCCCCTTCCACTCCCTCCTGCTCTCCCCTGCCTCACCCCACATGTCTCCCTCTTTCAGCCTGGGAACTAAGCACCAGCAGGGAAGAAGGCACACCATACCAGAAAGTGGAATTTGACCTAGCTTTTCACTCTGGCCACATGACTTTCTAGATGTGTGAGCTTGAATGTGTTCCTGAAGGCCAGCTCCAGACTATAGGGTGTCTTTGTGCAAATCAGAAGATGACATCCTCTTTGGGCAGATAAGTAAGAGAGCTCCCTCTGGTTGGAGGCAGTAGCTCAGGGTTTCCAACTTGACAAATTCTACATGGCTGGATTTCTGCCCTCCATCCACCTCCAAATGTATGTGACTTCTTTGCAGATGTGCATCTCAGCTTGTCCTCTCTATAGGAAAAACAACTGAGTGGAACACCTCTCTGTTGGTGGGTATCATATCTGAAAAAAAGGGAGATCCAATGCAGGAAGTAAAACACAAGATGAGAACCAAGGATTTAGAAGTAATTCAGAGCATGAACATATAACCTATTTAGGACAGAGACAGAGATTCTCATATATGAGAAGTCATTTTTGTTGAAATCTTAAAGGAGGAAGTTAGATGATTTAGGGATATTCAGTGACTAAATTCGAGGTTACATCATCATCATTATCAATTAATTTATATAGATGCTGACCAGCTCTCAACACTCCCTAATCACTGCAGAATAAAGGCCAGGGTCTCTGGGGTGTCAGCCCTGCCACTTACTAGCTGGTTTGGGATAACTCCGCTCTCTAGTTTCCTAATCTGTAGAATCAGACAAGTGGAATGCGTTTTCACAGAGAAGTTATGAAAGAGAATAAAGTGAAAGAATATATGTTAAAATGCTTTGTGACTCACATAGCATTAAAAAGCTTCTTCTTGTTGGATGAAGAAATGTTATTTTTGATGACACTTGGTCATTGTTCCAGCCTCACCTGGATTTCTCAGTTTTTAGGAACTTCACTGTCAGCTCAGGAAATGGGCTTCTACTGTCTTCCTTGGAGATGGGCCAGGAAAAAGAAGCCCTGTGTTCCAGAAGAAAAACTTTAGGTCAGACTTATGGAAGAACTTCCTCACATTGCAGCAAGTGAGTAAATGAGGAAGTGAACTCTTTCTGGGAGAGAGGGGGAAGGTCTTTCAAACAGGAGTGGGAACCTCATCTACTGAGGAAAGTGATTTAGGAGTATGTCTGGACATACTCCTGGGACACTCTGAGCTGTAGAGATAAGAGCCATACTTATGAACCCTTTCTAAGCTCCTCTCCAGGCTCCAGAGGTTAATGTTTCTATTTAAATGGAAATTGAGTGCAAAATTATTAGCAACGATTCAAAAAGGACCAAATTACAAGGAGCTGTTCTTTGTATAGTACAAACAGAGCTGTCACAGATGTTCTGCACCTTAAATATTAAGGTGAGTCCCTCTGAAGGTCACTTCTCCACCCACAAAGGAGCTGAACTCCAAGAAGGATTTCCTTTGGAACACAGGCTCTGTGAAGCAGAAAACTCCCTTCCAGACCTCAGATTCCAATGGGCTGAGAAGAAAAGTCAAATGCAGACTTTCCAAGAACATCTGCAGAATATGGGTCATACCCATCATCACCTCCCAGAGTATTGCCTGGCATAAGTCAATCCTCATTATTCAGTCATTATTTGCCAACTTGCCAACTTGCTAAATATATTTGTAAGCCCCAAATCAATACTCACAGCACCTTCACAGTCTTTTGTGGACATGCACAGAACAGTGACAAATCTGAGTGACCTGATATACATGTGTCCTGCTGAGACTGAACAAGGCGATGCTCTGTCTTCACATTTCAGCTCTCATACTGTAAACAAACATCCTTTTAGTGGTTTGTTTTTTGCCACATTTCTCACATTTGTGTTCTTGTGTGTGTGTGTGACTTCACTGTTTAAAATGGCACCAAGCATAGTGCTACAGTGCTATCTAACATTCCTATGTGCAAGAAGACTGAATGTGCCTTATGGAGAAAATTCTTGTGTTAGATGATCTTCATTCAGTCATGAGTTATAGTGTTGTTGGCCATGAGTTCAATGTTATGAATCAACAACATATATTAAATAAGGTGTCTTTAGACAGAAACATATAAAACAAGGGTATGTATTGAATGGTTGAACACAATGTTATGACCAGAGGTTGGGATAAACCTATCCTTGTATTTCCTCTAAGAGCAACAATTTATTATTTGATAATTCAGCATTCATGGAGACTTTACAGAACACAACACCTACAAAGATCAAGAATCGACTGTAGTAGGTATTCAGTCAGTAGTAAATATAACATCGCAGGGTTTTCTCTGGGCTCATACATAGAGGTGTTGTTCTTAATAAAAGGTGAACCCTTGTCTGTGGGTTTAAAAGATCTTCCCGCCCTTTAAAGTGCCTTGCTTCTCAGGCCACTTCTTTTTTACTTATTTTAATTGTTGTTCAAGTACAGTTGTCTCCATTTTCCCTCCACCACTTCCCCCAACCCCAGCCATCCCCACCTCCCACCCCTGATCCCGACCACCCTTAGTTTTGTCCATGTGTCCTTTATAGTTGTTCCTGAAAACTGTTCCCCTTCCCCCCCCATTATCCCCTCCCACCTCCCCTCTGGTTACTATCAGTTTGTTCTTAATTTCAATGTCTTTTGTTTATATTTTGCTTGCTTGTTTGTTTTGTTGATTAGGTTCCACTTATAGGTAAGATCATATGGTATTTGTCTTTCACCACCTGGCTTATTTCACTTAGCATAATGTTCTCCAGTTCCATCCATGCTGTTGCAAAGGGCAGGAGCTCCTTCTTTCTTTCTTCTGCACAGTATTTGGATCAAAAAACTATGGTACGTTTACATGATGGAATACTATGCATCAGCTCACTTTTTTTGATGCTCAGATCTGCGTAACCCAGTATACAGTATAAGCCCAACAGGATCACAGTGATTGTCTTGAAGGCTTTGGCCATGTAATCTCCCTCTCTTTGCATGTGTCAGCTGGGGGATGGAGGTCAAAGGAACTAATGGAGAAGAAGTTCTCTGATTTACAGCTAGGGCAAAGTTCTCTCATCTGAGGCTACAGGGGCATCCCCAAAATTGAAAGTGTGGTCACAGCATCAAACTGCAAGAATCAAAAGTTCAAAATCCCAGGAAGAATAGGGCCAACAAAATTAAATGTGCTGAGAGGTGACATGCAGGTCTGAATGAGTGGGGCCCAGAACCAGAACTGAGCCTATAAGAATCAGGGCAAAAGCTGGTGAGTAATTAATAAGGGCCTGGGGAGAGGACCGACACCTGGCAGACAAGGGAGCTTGACTTTGTGAGCCCTGCATAGAGGCTGGCAGAACAGAAGTCCCCTGAAAGGTAGGGAAGAACAAAAATTGGCCTTCTCAGTAAAAACAATGTGCTTTTATAAACACCATTGGAGAAGGACTGCTGTGGACAAGTCCACCCAAAGCTGTAGAGGAGAATCTAAGTTTGAAGTAGGGAGAGGCAGAGAAGGAGAAAAAATATCACCAGCTCTCAACCTCCCTGAGCAATTTGCTCTAGCACAAAACACATGTACCCCCATCATTAAAAGAGGATCCTCATGTTATTTGGAACTATCTTCTGCAAAAGGCAATTAACAACTGTTCACTGTTCACTGTAGGTCAAGCTTGCCCTTTACCCCAAAGGAGTTCATGGAATACTCTTCTTGGAAGAAGTTCTTTCCATCTAACCACATCTTGGGTAATGTTTTCATGCTCTTTAGAGATTATGATCCAGGAAATATTCAGCAGATTTAGCTCTTCTGAGGTCTGACAGTGGGACCCACAGAGGCAGGGAGAGAGCCTGGATTGCTCACTCAAAAAGCCCTGTCTACATCGGCATCTGGACTCATCCACAGGCATTGCATTGCCAAGCTGGGTGCCAACTGCTGACTCCAGGTGAGTGTGTATAAGGGTGTTTACAAAAGCCTAAGAATCTGTCATGTGGGTGTCTTAGTAAATGTATCCTCTCCAATAGAGGACAATCATTGTCTAGATGATTCTTCAGTGGCCTACCAGCTAATCAGAATTACATGAACCGGGGCCCAGGATTCAGCTCCTGTAAAGAGCTGGATGGCTGACATTCTCATGACTACTCTGCCTCCAGGAGTTGTCTGCTCCTCAGACTCCCAAGGCTGGCCCAGCCCACACTCTGCAGGGCAGTCCTGCCTCAGGAATCACTTGGGAAGGCACTAAATTAGCACTTTTTGCCTATCTTCTCAGGATTAGAACTGGCTTTGTGGGATAATGGTTTTTCCACTCAAAGTTCCAAAAACCGGAAAGCTAATGAGAAGCATAAATCTGCTTGGATGTTTTTTAAAGAAAAAAGGTACTTCACAACCACTTCTACTAAAACCTATTAGAGGTAAAATCAGGAGTTAGGACCCTTGGAGAGAGTCCAGCCAACTCAGTTTGTGATGGACCTCTAGGGTAGAGGAGGGAATGACATGCTGTCTCTCTTCCCTATTTTCCATTCTCTAGATCTGCTTCCTTCCTCTTCTCCTCCTCATTCTTCTTCTTCCTCCACACCCCACCCCCACTCTCTCTGTTTGGAGGAATTACAGTAGTGGTGGGGCACTGAGCTGGCTGCCTGGCTACCATGACCTGTCTTCTCTTCCTCAATTGCAGGCCACAGGCTGCAGATGCCTTCTAAAAGCCATGGTGCTATCCTCTCTAATTCAGAAAAATTCTTCTGGCCCTAGCCTCCGCCTTTCACTTTATTTTTTTTTTTTAATTTTTTTTATTGTTATGCAATTACAGTTGTATGCCTTTTCTCCCCATCCCTCTACCCCACCCCAGGTGAACCCACCTCCCTCCCCCCTCTCCACCCTCCCCCTTGGTTTTGTCCATGTGTCCTTTATAGTAGTTCCTGTAATACCCTCTTCCCACTATCCCCGCCCCCACCCCCCACCCCCGCCCTGGCTATTGTTAGATTGTTCTTAACTTCAATGTCTCTGGTTATATTTTGTTTGCTTTTTCCTTCTATTGCTTATGTTCCAGTTAAAGGTGAGATCATATGGTACTTGTCCCTCACTTCCTGGCTTATTTCACTTAGCATAATGCTCTCCAGTTTCATCCATGCTGTTGCAAAGGGTATAAGCTCCTTCTTTCTCTCTGCTGCGTAGAATTCCATTGTGTAAATATACCATAGTTTTTGGATCCACTCGTTTGCTGATGGACACTTCGGTTGCTTCCAGTACTTGGCTAATGTAAATTGTGCTGCTATGAACATTGGGGTGCACAGATTCTTTTGGATTGGTGTTTCAGTGTTCTTAGGGTATAATCCCAGCAGCGGAATTACTGGGTCAAAGGGCAGTTCCATTTTTAATTTTCTGAGGAAATTCCATATTGTTTTCCACAGTGGCCTCACCAGTCTGCATTCCCACCAACAGTGCACAAGGGTTCCCTTTTCTCCACATCCTCTCCAACATTTGTTTGTGGATTTGTTTATGTTGGCCATTCTGACTGGTGTGAGATGATACCTCATTGTGGTTTTAATTTGCATCTCTCTGATGGCTAGTGATGCTGAGCATCTTTTCATATGTCTCTGGGCCCTCTGTATGTCTTCCTTGGAGAAGTGTCTGTTCAAGTCCTTTGCCCATTTTTTAATTGGGTTGTTTGTCTTCCTGGAGTGGAGTCGAGTGAGTTCTTTATATATTTTGGAGATCAGGCCCTTGTCTGAGGTATCGTTGGCAAATATGTTTTCCCATACTGTTGGTACTCTTTGTAATTTGGTGCTGTTTTCTTTAGCCATGCAGAAGCTTTTTATTTTGATGAGGTCCCATTTGTTTATTCTTTCCTTTATGTCCCTTGCTTTAGGGGATGTGTCTGTGAGGATGTTGCTGCGTGGAATGTCTGAGATTTTCCTGCCAATGTTTTCCTCAAGGACTTTTATGGTGTTACGGCTTATATTTAAGTCTTTTATCCATCTTGAGTTTATTTTCGTGTATGGCGTAAGTTGGTGATCGAGTTTCATTTTTTTGCACGTAGCTGTCCAGATCTCCCAACACCATCTGTTGAAGAGGCTGTTTTTGCTCTATTTTATGCTCCTGCCTCCTTTGTCAAATATTAATTGATCGTATAGACTTGAGTTTATTTCTGGGCTCTCTATCCTGTTCCATTGGTCTATGTGCCTGTTTTTATGCCAATACCAGGCTGTTTTGATTACAGTGGCCTTGTAATACAGTTTGATATCAGGTATTGTGATCCCTCCTGCTTTGTTTTTCTTTCTCAAAATTGCTGCAGCTATTCGAGGTCGTTTATGGTTCCATATGAATTTCTGCAATGTTTGTTCTATATCTGTGAAATATGTCATGGGTACTCTAATAGGGATTGCATTGAATCTATAAATTGCTTTGGGTAGTATGGCCATTTTGATAATGTTGATTCTTCCAATCCATGAACATGGTACATGCTTCCATTTGTTTGTATCTTCCTTAATTTCTTTCTTCAGTGTTGTGTAGTTTTCTGAGTACAGGTCTTTTACCTCCTTGGTTAGGTTTATTCCTAGGTACTTTATTTTTCTTGTTGCTATATCGAATGGGATTTTTTTCCTGATTTCTGTTTCTGCAGTTTCGTTGCTGGTGTACAGGAATGCCTTTGATTTCTGGGTATTGACTCTGTATCCAGCTGTTTTGCCAAATTCATTTATTAGGTCGAGTAGTTTTTGAGTGGAGTCTATAGGGTTTTCCATGTACACTATCATGTCGTCTGCAAACAGTGACAGTTTCATTTCCTCCTTTCCAATTTGGATGCCTTTTATTGCTTTTTCTTGTCTGATTGCTGTGGCTAGGACTTCCAATACTATGTTGAATAGGAGTGGTGAGAGAGGGCATCCTTGTCTAGTTCCTGATCTTAGTGGGAAAGCTCTAAGTTTTTGTCCATTGAGTGTGATGTTGGCTGTAGGTCTCTCATATATGGCCTTAATTATGTTGAGGACTGCTCCCTTTATTCCCACTTTGCTGAGTGTTTTTATCAGAAATGGGTGCTGTATCTTATCAAATGCTTTTTCCGCATCTATTGATATGATCATGTGATTTTTGTCCTTGCTGTTGTTGATGTGATGTATTATGTTTATTGATTTGCGAATATTGTACCATCCTTGCATCCCTGGGATGAATCCCACTTGGTCATGGTGGATGATCTTTTTAATATATTGCTGGATGCGGTTTGCTAATATTTTGTTGAGAATTTTAGCGTCTATGTTCATCAGCGATATTGGCCTGAAGTTTTCTTTCTTCGTTGTGTCTTTATCTGGTTTTGGGATTAGGATGATGTTGGCTTCATAAAAAGAGTTTGGGAGTCTTCCATCAGTTTGGATTTTTTCGAATAGTCTGTGAAGGATAGGGGTTAGTTCTTCCTTAAATGCTTTGTAGAAATCTCCTGTGAAACCATCTGGTCCAGGGCTTTTGTGTGATGGGAGTTTCTTGATGACTGCTTCAATTTCCTTTGCTGATATTGGTCTGTTCAGGTTTTCTGCTTCTTCTTCATTCAGTTTTGGAAGATTATATTTTTCTAGAAATGTGTCCATTTCATCTAGGTTTTCAAATTTCTTAGCATACAGGTCTTCATAGTAATTTCTTACGATCCTTTGTATTTCTGTGGTATCAGTTGTAATCTCTCCACTTTCATTTCTAATTCTGTTTATTTGGATCCTCTCTCTTTTCTTTTTGATGAGCCTACTTAAAGGCTTGTCAATTTTGTTTATCTTTTCAAAGAACCAGCTCCTGGATTCATTGATCCTTACAATTGTGCTTTTAGTCTCTATGTCATTTAGTTCTGCTCTGATCTTGGTTATTTCCTTCCTTCTGCTTGCTCTGGGCTGTTTTT
This sequence comes from Desmodus rotundus, assembly GCF_022682495.2. Classification (NCBI taxonomy): domain Eukaryota; kingdom Metazoa; phylum Chordata; class Mammalia; order Chiroptera; family Phyllostomidae; genus Desmodus; species Desmodus rotundus. The sequence goes on along the minus strand of NC_071391.1, from coordinate 83,146,831 downwards.
GTTGTTGTTCCTCCAGTTCTTGTAGGCGTAGGGTTAGGTTGTTTGTGTGAACTGTTTCTAACTTCTTAAGGTAGGCCTGTATTGCTATGAACTTCCCTCTCAGGACTGCCTTTGCTGTGTCCCATAGGTTTTGGGTTGTTGTGAGTTCGTTTTCATTTGTTTCAAGGAAGTTTTTGATTTCTTCCCTAATCTCGTTCTTGACCCATTCATTGTTTAATAGCATGCTATTCAGTCTCCATGCTTTTGAGTGTTTTGGGTTTTTACCCTTGGCGTTGGTTTCTAGTTTCAGACCCTTGTGGTCAGAGAAGATGCTTGATATGATTTCAATTTTCTTGAATTTGTTGAGGCTTGCTTTGTGTCCTATCATGTGGTCTATCTTTGAAAAAGTTCCATGGACACTTGAAAAGAACGTGTATTTTGCTTCTTTGGGATGAAAAGCTCTGTATATATCAGTTAAGTCCATTTCCTCTAAGGTATTGTTAAGTGACACAATATCTTTGTTGATCTTTTGTTTGGAAGACCTGTCCATTTTTGATAATGGGGTGTTAAAATCCCCTACTATAATTGTGTTGCTGTCAATATCTTTCTTGAAATCCTCCAATATTTTCTTTATGTATTTGGGTGCTCCTATGTTGGGTGCATATATATTTACAATGTTTATGTCTTCTTGGTGGATTCTTCCTTTGAGTATTATGAAGTGACCTTCTGGGTCTCTCTTTATGGCCCTTCTTTGGAAGTCTATTTTGTCTGATATGAGTATTGCTACCCCTGCTTTTTTTTCCTGTCCGTTTGCTTGGAAAATTTGTTTCCAGCCCTTCACTTTCAGTCTGTGTAAGTCTTTTGTCCTGAGATGGGTTTCTTGTAGGCAGCATATGTGTGGGTCATGTTTTCTTATCCATTCAGCTGTTCTATGTCTTTTGATTGGAGCATTTAATCCATTTACATTTAAGGTTATTATCGATAGGTAGTTATTCATTGCCATTATTTCCTACCTGTGTTCCTCTGTCTTTCTCTTTTCCTTCCTTTCCTTAAAGCAGTCCCTTTAGCATCTCTTGCAGAGCTGGTTTGGTGGAGCTGTATACTTTTAGACTTCTTTTGTCTGGGAAGCTCTTTATTTGGTCTTCTATCTTGATTGAGAGCCTTGCTGGGTAAAGTAGTCTTGGTTGGAGGCCTCTGGTTCTCATTACTTGGAATATTTTTTGCCATTCTCTTCTGGCTTGGAGCGTTTCCATTGAGAAGTCAGTTGCTAACCTTATCGGGGCTCCCTTGTATGTTACTTCCTTTTTCTCCCTTGCTGCCTTTAAGATCCTCTCTTTGTCTTGGAAATTTGCCATTTTAATTATGATGTGTCTTGCAGTGGGTCTCTTTGGGTTCCTCTTGCTTGGGACTCTCTGTGTTTCCTGGATTTGGGTGACTTTTTCTCTCTTCAGATTAGGGAAATTTTCCATCATTACTTTTTCAAACAGGTTTTCTATCCCTTGCTCTTCTTCTTCTCCTTCTGGTATTCCTATTATACGGATATTGTTACGTTTCATGTTGTCCTGCATTTCCCTTATTGCCTCTTCATTCTTTCTGAGCCTCTTTTCCTTTTCTTGCTCCTTCTGGGTGTTTGTTTCTACTTTATCCTCCAGCTCGCTGATCCGATCCTCTGCTTCATCAAGTCTGCTTTTAATTCCTTCTACTGTGTTCTTCAATTCAGAAATTGTATTCTTCATTTCCGCTTGGCTCTTGTTGATATTTTCTATTTCCTTTTTCATGTTGATATAGTTTGCAGTGAGTTCATTGTAGTTTCCTTGTAGTTTCTGGTAATTCTCTTTGAGCTCAGAGAGCTCAGTGAGTTTCCTGATGACCATTGCTTTGAACTCAGTATCTGATAGTTGACTTGCCTCTTTTTCGGTTAGTATTCTTTCTGAGACTTCCTCCTTTCCTTTCATTTGGGAATTGTTTCTTTGTCTTCCCATTGTTTGTGAGGTTCTTCTTGATGGCCTCTGCGTCTTAAATTGCTTTGTTCTGACTCCCTGGATTTATGATATGAACTTCTATGGTAGAATGCCAATGGGATTCGGTGGTGCTGTCTCCTTACTCTCCTGTGCTCACTGGTCTTGAGCTGACGTTTATGTGTTTAACACGGTCTATCTCTAGTCTTTTCAGCACTCCAGGTTTTGTTGTCTCACCGTCAGATCTTTCAGTGTCCTCTATCTTTGGTCTCTGATCTTCGTATATGCTGGAATACTGTTGGCTGTTCGCTCTGCTCCTCAGATCAGCTAGGTATTTCCCTGGCGTTGAGGGGAAGTGGACTCCGCTCCCACCTATGTTGCCGCCATCTTCCCCCTCCAAATGTCCGCCTTTCACTTTAAAAGTTGTTTTCATATACTTTCCATTTTCTGCCCACTGCCTTGCATCTGTATTTACTATCTCCTCCCAAATCCTTTGGTTACATGGCTCTGCTGGGTGATCTTGGATCTGATTTCTTTTTCTTTCCAGTTGGGCCTTCTTGGGTCATTTTTTCTCATTTCTACACTGTCTGGATCCAAGGCTGGTTGCAGTACAGGCAACAGGAAGATGTGCGATGGCCCCAGGAAAAACCCAGTTGCAAAGGTGCCCCGAATACTCAAGCCTTGTAGGGCTGACTAGGCATGCATAAGACCAGGGACTAGGGCTGGGGGAGGAAGGTTAATGGGCTCACATGTTAAGCCCTGGGTTAATGTTGTTTTAGGCTGACTCAATTCCTAATTGTTAGATCCACACCACACAGGCTGGGGGAGAAGGGTAAGAAGAGAGGGAGAAAGAAACCCAACTGAGTTGGACTAGAGAAGCAGTTTAGGATGGGGTGTGAGAGTCAGCTGCGGGGAGAGAGATGATGATGGAGAAAGGGGTTTCTGAGAAGTTACTGTGGGTTGTGAAATGGATCTCTCCTAACCTTCTTATGCAATCTAAGTAAAGATTTAAATTATTACTTGGTGATTGGAGTTGTCTTCTCTAAGTGCAACTCTATACAGAAACTAAACAACATGGAATTATGGCTTTTTCTCAGTTTGTATCAGGACAGAGTCTAAACTCCTTAACGTGGCTATCCAGGTCTTTAGCAGCCTTAACCTTCCAGTTGTCTGTCACCATTGTTCCAGTCACAGTTTACATCCAGCCAGATGGAACTTACTTCAGTTCCTTTCATAGGCCAAGTTTTTCTCCCTGTAAGTGAAACCATCTTCCCCTGGCTTGTTCCCCACTCCCTAAATCTGGGCTCCATGCCTTTCCTCTGTCTCTCATAGCACCCTGAACCCCTCCAACATAGTTTTTTTTTTCAGACATCGTAATTCCGGATTAATTGTCTTCCCAAATTATAAACATCATGAAGGTATGGCTTTGTCTGTCTCAGTCACTGCTCAATCCTTTGTGGTTAACAGTGTCTGATACACAGTAAATGTATACTGAATGAATGACTGTAATGTGGAAGCTTTCTCCAAGATACCATGCTGACTCTTGACTTTGTAGTTCTCTACATCCCCGTTGCCATTTATGTCTCTCTACCTGACAGTTTTTAGCCTCAGAAAATAGAGTTCACCCACTCGTTCTACTGGGATAGCAAGAATGGAACCATCCCTGGCTCTTGACTGTCACCCCAGGCACTCCATGAGCGTGAAGAGCCCCAGTGGAATGAGAGGGGCTGCACAGTGCAGCATCCTCCAACAGGTAGCAACCTCACCAGCCAGTTGTTCACATCTCCAGGACACCCCTGCTCAGTTAGATGCAGAAATGAACTTCAAAGATTAGGATTTCCTTTCTCAGGCTGGATCTCTCTCCAGTTCCCCCAAATCCTTGCTGCCCCTAGGATAAGACTCATTCATTCATCTCAATAAACAAATATGTATTGAGCACTTACTGCATGCCAGGCTCTTTGTCTTGAGTAATTTGCAGTCTAGTAGGGAAGGAAACCAACTAAAGACAATTAGAAAACATGGAAAATAGGTCTAAAGGAAAAAGCCTAATATAGCCTGAGGGCTTTCTTCCAGCTCCCCGAGACTTCCAGGGTGATCCTCATTTTATTCTTTCCCAGTCAGGCCTCTCCTCTTCATTCATCTTCTTTCCAGTGATTCTTCTCATTTCCTTCTCCCCGGATACCTGTATCCCCCTGCCCACCTAGGTCATTTCCTGGGTTTCCTCTAAATAGTGAGAACTTCAAACATGTGAACATCCTCCTGAGAGATACTGCCTTCAGTATCAACTCCTTGCATCCTGGTCATCTTTTCTTCACAAATGAACGACTTATTTGAGCTCTATTTTAAGCATCTGAAGATGATTGGCTGTGTGACCTAGGAAGGAGCTGCTACTCTGTCAATCTGGGTCTTCTATTTGTACGTGAGACCTAACAGAGTGATCTCTATTCAATAGAGATTTTCTAATCTTGACTTGGACTGAACCCTAGAAGCAAGAAGGAGACATGAAGGCTCATGTGTGGGAGCTCTCAGGCAAGATCCTAGAGAAGTTTAGCAGCATGGACTTTGAGGTCAGGGTGCCGAGGTTCAAATGCCAGCTGTACTACTGACTGGCTAACAATGGGCTGAGCTAGTCATTTTCTTTAAGACTAAATTTCTTCAACTGTGAAATAGGGATAATAATAGCTCATACTTCATGATGTTTCTTTGAGGATTAATTCAGATAATTTATGTAAAGGCCTCTGTACAGTGCCTGACACATAGCATTCACTAAATGTCAGCTTTATTTTTGGAAACCTGTTTCAGGTATCAAGTAGCACAGTCTTCAAGCAAGACTCTGTGGGAGTCACATCTTGCTGGGAGAGCCAAGAAGATACTTTTCATAAAGATGACATTGATGAATTAAGTTCCACTTTTGGACTCCATGTGTTGCCTTCCTCCTTTGATCTCTTCTAGGTGAATCCTAGATGGCCCAGCATTTTACTTCACAGAGCTGTAGGGAAGGCACACTAGAAAATTCTGCTATTCCAGCCTAGCAATCTGGATCTGAAGGGCGAGGACCAACCAGAATGACCAACTGAGACCCCATCATCTGTGTCTAGAGACACAAACAGGAAAGACCCTAGACACTGTCACTGCTACCCTCATGCAGATCCCAGTCCTTCCATCACTGCCAACAGGAACTGGTGTGTTCTGCTTATGACTTGGCCCCACAGGCCCCGCATGCCCCACCTACTCCATGATCCCACTTCTGCCACCTTGAAGATGTGGTCACTGCATCAACCCCGTAGGCAGCACCCTTGAGTGACATGGAAACTGCTTTCCCACAGAGGTGTAGGCACACACCTTACACAGAGGGTTAGTGGGAGTTGTCAAGTTTTCTTGCTGCCTACATCTTCTGATCACCATTTTTACATTAGGGGAGTTTGCCACCCAATGACTCCTTACTCCCAGAGGTAGTCACCCCTCCTCTAGCCTCCTTTGAACTAAGACACAAGCAGGTGACTAAGAAGGCCTCCTTCTTCCATTGCATGTGAGCCATGAGCCAAGTCATTTCAGCCTGTTGTGAAGTGAACATTGCCAAGATGGATCTTCCACAAGAGTAATTTCAGTGCTTTCCAGTGTTTAGTAGTGAAAGATGTTAATGCATCAGTGGTAATACATTTCTGGTTTAATATAAATTGAGGATGTTTTCTGGGTTGTGCATGAATTCTAGCAACTTAGTAAGTTTTGACCAATATTTAAATATGTAATGTTAAGCTTAGGTTTAAAAGTAAAGCTGATAAATTGGGTCTTTGTTACTTGCTTTAAAAAAAAGAAAAGAAAAGAAATGCTATGTGTTTGGTGCATTCTTTCCTGAGTGAGGCCTGCAAAAAAAAAAAAAAAAAAAAGCGGCAGCAGGAATGGCCAAGGTCACATTCCTGAGCCAGATGTGACATTGACACTGATAATCAGGTTCCTGGCAGTGATGGACATTGTCACCTTCAATTGGGGGCAGCAGTGGTAACAGCGGTTTTCTCATCAGGCCAGTTGTGCAACATGTAATGGAATATTATCCTAGATATATAGCCTCGAGTCTGGTTCTCCAGACTCCACTGATTCTGTGAGACACCCACCATCTTCTTACCAAACCTCTCCTGCTCAACAGCTGGAATCAGCTTCTATTGCTTACAACTAAGAAACCTGATTCTTACAGGTGAGAATCACAGGGACACATGATGACAATTTTAAAGTTTTGTCCTACAGAGATCTCTTTTACTCAATGAATCTGTTCAGTTCCTTTCAATTCCTGTGGTCCTGCCCCTCTCCTCCCCACCCCCTCCCCAGACTCAACAGATTCTTAGGCAGGCAGAACAGTCTGTGACCCCTGCATTATGGTCTGCGAAGGAATGATCAACATCTGAGCATTTGTCAGAACAGCTTTTCCCACAGCAGTGGTCCAGGCTGCCTCTGTTGGGATGATTCCAAATGCAGGCTCTAGGGGCCACCACTATAGGCTGAGACCAAAAGCCTTGCACCCACATCCGATCCATCCAAGTAAAGGGACCAAGTTCTCACCTGGGTCCAGAGCTGAGGGCTCTGAGATGCCAGGCCAAGGCAAGGCAGGAAGAGTGATCAGAAAGACTGAGGAATTTGGCCTGACTCAGTGAGAGACATTTGTGATTTTGTGGCTGCAACCCCTCCTGCCCAGAGCTCGGAAGCAGCCAGCACTTTAAGCCCACTGGCAAGGTGCCTGGCTGGGCACAAACAAATTAACCTTCCCAGACTCCTGGGTAGCTAAAGAAGGAAGGCCTGGCAGACTCTGGGAACCATGCTGGGACTGTCTACAAGCTCCCTGCTAAGGGTCTTCCTCTTTCCCTGAACAGCCCCATCCCATCATAATTATCCAGGAGACAGCTGGCCTCTAGGCTCCAGGGCAGGGGGGAGATGAAGCAGTGGGGCGGTTGGAATGTGAGCTGGAGTTTGGAGCCCCCTGAACTATCTCTCCCAGACAACTGTCTGGCTAATGTACAGAGAATCAGACAAGATGAGAGAGAGAGAGAGAGAGAGAGATGAGAGCCCCAATGGCAAAGTGCAAAGCCATGTATCCTCTGGGTCAGATCTCCTTCTGGTGTAAGAGCCAAGACATGGCCTTTTCTACTCAAGCTAATTTGAAGTGGCTTCTGTCACTTTCAACTAAAAGAAACCAGAGCATTACAAGTTCCTAAGACAGTCTTATGCATGTTTCAAGTTCTCTATTTGCTCACCATTGATGTTAGTGGGGATGAACCATCATTTTAAGATGAGCCGTTGTGCTTCTTCTGGCTGGAGAGTTCATGCTTTACCTATGAGCATCTCACAAAAGAGCCAACACAATACAAACATCTGCAAAAATACCAGCCTAAAGTCATGCTCTGAATTACAGCCTCTTGGAGAAATTTCAGCATGAGTCAGAAGACTTCAGTCTTTAATTCTATATAGATTCAGTGTGGAAAATGATCTAAGCCTCTCCTCCCCTCTGGCTTTGACCCTGGGAACCTCAGATCGCCAGGCTTATTTCAGAAAATGCGGGCAATGGACTGATTGCCCCTACCAAGTCCCCCACTTTCCTGGCCCCCTCTCACCTTGAAGCATCCATATTCAGGGCTCAGCTCCAAGCTCGAGCCACACTCCCTGCATTCTTTCCTTGGGATGCTGGCACAGGCTCTGGTCCTTAGCCCAGCAACAACTACGGCTTTGTTACTCTGGGGCATGGAAAACTCTCTCCCTGACAGCTTAATTCATTTGGCTGTTATTAAGACACAGACCCCCACAGCTGTGCCCTCCACTGTGGTCTTTGACAAGCCCCTGGAGGGTCTCCCCTGACTCCCCACAGACTCAAGGGGTCAGAAAGGAGGTCACCCAGTCCAACCTCCTACCAGGACCCACCCTTTGCAACCCCACAGCTCCCAACCTAGTGAGGGAATCACTTCTCTAGAGGCAGCTGTCCTTTTACTGGCTTTTCAATTGTTAGAAAGTTCTTCCTCATATTGAGCTAAAATTGGCCTCCCTTCAATCCATTCCTTTTCTATGTTATCATAGATGTAAGGCACTCTCATATCTACAGGACTGCCCTGAATTTATTTGAAAGCAGATCATTTTGTTCTTAAAAAATAATTCTTCTCCAGCTAAACAACCCATTTCCTCTGCTATTTCTTATGGCTTTCAGACCCATAGCCATCCAATCCATTCTTGCCTGGATAGTTTCCAGTTTATAAACATCAGACTTACATCGTAGCATCAGAACCAAGACTTACGCCTTGTGAGGTATTTTTAAAAAATCAGTAGCAGGTAATTACAGTTTGATTCCCCTCCTTTCAGCTCACTAGAACTCTAGAACTTCAGTAGTTGGTGAGGCAGAAATGGCTAGCTGCCTCCAAATATCCTTTTTTCTTTCTTTTTCTTAGCAGAACCTAATATATTTTAGCTGGGCAATTGCAACCCAGGTAAAATATTTCATTTCCAATTATCCACTGAAGCTGTGTCACCATGCAACTAATTTCTAACCAAAAGGATATGAATAGAAATGTGTGAGAAATTTCCTGGGAGTTTTCCTCAGAGTGACAGGGTGGACCCTTCTTTCTGCTTTTTCCTCCATCTTGCTTCTGAAACACAGATGTGATGCCTGGAATTCTAGCAGTCATCTTGGACCATGAGGATGAGGAGCTCGCACTGGAGAAATTAGAAAGAAGGAGCCTCAGTGCTTGACAACGCTGTGGAGCTGTCACACTAGCTCGGGATTGCCTAACTTTAGACTTACGGAAAAAATAAACTTCTCTCTTACTTAATAATGAAGTTCTCTATTGTCAAGTATTTGAGGGTTATCTTAAATATGCATTCAGATTTAATCTTAAATTTACCACCATAAAATTACTATAATTGGGTATATTTACCCCAAGGGACCTCTCAACTACATAATTCTAAAAACAGAAAACTTCAGCTCCCATAATTAATTCTTTTCTTTGTTATTTCCTTTTTTTTAACACTTAAAACCTTGCTGAACACTCACTGATAGCTCAAAGAGATTGACGGACTCCTTAAACTTGTTTTGGCTGCTGTAAACTTGATGGCCTAAGCAACAGAAATGTATTTCCTCACAGTTCTGGAGGCAAGAACTGGAGGCAAGGATCAGTACCACTGGGCTGAAATCAAGGTGTTGGCAGGACCTTACTCCTTCCAGAGGCTCCAGGCGAGAATCTGCTCCTTAGCTCCTTCAGCTTTGAGGGGCTACCAGCATTCCTTGGCTGTGGCCACATCACTCAAATCCCTGCCTCTGTGAGCACTTCACCTTCTTTTCTGTGTCAAATTTCCCTCTGCCTTTCTCTTACAAGGATATATATGATGCTTTTAGGGCTTACCAAGATAATGAGAATAATTTCTTCATCTCAAGATTCTTAATCACACTTGCGAAGTCTTTTTTCACTATATCAAGTAACTTTCACTGGATCAAGGGATCGAGACTAGAATCTTTTGGGGGTTGTAGGAATTAGGACTGGAGTCTTTTGGGGTACATTATTTTAAGCTTCCACACCTGGATATTAAATATAACTCCTTAGGCTTAAGACTTAAGACCACAGCATCTTCCCTGCCTAGCTGTTGGCTTGCTGCCATGCTGCAGGAACAAGCTTGCTATCCTGCACGGTGTCCTGGAGCACACTTCCCATAAAGGGAGGGGGTGCCCAACTCCTCCAGGCCAAAAGAGAGAAGTCTTTTTCCTATGCGTGCCTTTGCCACCTGCCTTCACATTCCACAGCTAAGTCAAAAGCCTACTTGCACCGTCATTGTACCAGAATTGGCCTCTTCCTTGTATGATTGACAGTGGGATCACAAAAGGATGACATATTCTGAAGGCTCTAAAAGTAACACAGTCGTCTCATAACACAGGGCTGAGAGATTTACCTACTCATTTATTTGAAGAAAGGCAAGAAAACATGGTGTCGAGCCCAGACTGGAAGTGGAATAATGTAAGATGGAACTATAGTTCCGTTATTTGTCTGGCATTTAACCCCTTGGCTTCCTCACCTGTAAAGTGGACACAGAAAGGATATTAATACCCATCTTGTAGGGTTATTGTGAGATTTTTCAAAAGCTGTGTGTGAGGCATGTAGCTCCGTGCCTGGCTCTCCAGGAAAGAAAATCCATTCAGTTTTCCCTCCAACCGCTGAATGAACATTCTACTAACATTGGAAATGTGGTCATGACCCAGACAGTCTTGCCCTATAGGAGTTCACACCCCAGGTCTGGCGCCCATCAAGTCACCTACAGTGGCAGGAGTGCTCCACTGAAGATTGGGACACTGTAGTGGGGAGGAACCTTTTTGTTCTTGAGACCCTTGGCTTGTCATTTTCTCAAAACAGGGCAGCACAGGAAACCTTAGAGAGAAGAGTGCATTGTGTGCAGGGCCCCACAATGCAGGAAGAGGGCCTGGAGCTGCTGGAAGTGCCACTTCTGAAATTAGACACTGACCCTGAGACCCTGCCAACCATCACAGGCTGAGACCCAGGCCGCTGCACATGGCACAGACCCCTGTTCATTACTCATATCTACCCCAGTTTAGAATTTTTAGTTAAATGCTAAAATTTGGAGATGTCAATGTAAGAAATATCCAAATCTGTAATAATTTTTATGAGTTTATTTGAGCCAAAATGGCAAAATGTCAACAGATTGGGAAAATTCTCTGGAGAGTGGCAGTTTTACCACTTATTTTATATATCAGAATCAAAAGAGGAGGTGCAAGGGGGTTACATGAAATTCATTGGTGATAGATCAGGGAGGCGGGAGAAAGCAAAGCTGGTGGAAATCTCTGGGACTGAGTAAAAAGTAAAATGAAAAGACAAATACTTCTTTCACATTGCTGGGTACAGGATAGTTAATAAAATTTACAGCGCATAGAGATGGTATTGGAGGAACAACATAACAATGAGGGGTTCTGTGGTCTTGTGCTCTGGTGGGAGATTGTGCCCTAAGCCATCTGGAAAAGGGGGATGACCCTGACATTCCAAAGGCAGTTTATCTTAGATGCACAAAGACGACAGACAGTTAAGGTAAAGAGTGAGCTTTATCAGGGAAGATGACTACCCACCTAGGACGTGACTACCCACCATGAACAGCTTTCAGTTAGGAAGTTTTAATTTCAGACCATCCCATGTGGTTACTTTAGGTCTCTGAGTTTGTAAGGCCACCACGCAGGCCTCTCCTGAGGTTCTCAGGTTTAGTATGTGGCCCCTTTTCGCCCACAGAGGTAAATTAATTAAGCTATAACTTAAACAACACCAGCCTTCTTTCATCAACAGTGCCTAAGACAGGATAGGCAGCATTAATTGTTGCAATTAATTAAGCATTAAACTGATAATAGGTACAGCTGCTAACAATTAACAGCTAATTATGTCAAGCACTTTAACCATTTCACAAAAGAAATGGAAATTGGAGGGAAGGGAGAGGGAAATGAAAAGAGAATGCAGCTACCTTGTAAACAAATGAGATGCAGTAAGCTCCAAAAGCAGCTGCATCCTGCTGTAGAAATGACAGAAAATGTTGATATCAGCCCTGTCCATAGCCAGGCTGAGCTGCATGGAGAACGTGAGTTTGAATTTGAACAGAGGAGACCTGAATCAAATTGACCTGAATAGTGAGCAGAGCCAACACATGCCAAACTGCAGTCTCAGTACTTGTCATATATTAACCCTTGTAATCCTCACAATACTGCATGGTAGTCACTACTATTATTCCCATTTTATGGATGAAGAAACTGAGGTCCAAGGTCATACATTTAGGTATTAGAGGCATACTGACTCTAGAGGAAACCCAAAAACAAATAAACCTCACTAATTTGCTGAACTCTTAATCAAACTCAGATAGTAATGTTTTATTGAATCATGAACTCCTCCAATTAATTTTAAGAGAAAATAAAAAGCACCTAGGCAATTCAAACTGGAACTGAGCGTTTTCTAGAGTGATCAAGCTGACAGAGATGCATAAATTCAAATTATTCTCTATGCAAACTGGTATTTTATTTTGCTCCTAAATATAAGGACCTCCCTTCTCCATGGGAACCTGTTATCTTGCTGCAATCTGCCAAGCAGCTCCAGGGACCCCCATATCCCCTTCCCTTCGATATTGCAGTGAACACCATTGGTTGAGTTTTACTCAGGGTTTTTGTTTCCAACAGGCTTATCTTTATTGTCTCAGAAAATAGAAGAATCACTATTTTGGCTAAACTAACCACCCCTCCAGATTCACAAGTGTTTGCCTACACACATTCAACATATGCCTTTCTTAAATGACCTACTAAGGAGGAGACAGTTGCCACAAAAAGGATCAAGACTGCTTGTCCTTACTTAAAGCCAAGAGAAAGAAAGTGTCTTACATGGTAACCCAAATGGATGGCAGATAAACAAGTCACCGCTGAAAATTTATGCCCATGCTCACATTAGTACTTCTCAAATTCGATTATGCAAAAGTTTACCTGGAGGACTCACTGAAACCCAGATTCCTGGGCCTCTTCCCCAAGAGATTCTGATTCAGTAGGTGTGGGCAGGACCCAAGAAATTCCATCTTTGATAAGTTCCAGACACCAATGCTGCTGGTCCACAGGCCACACTTTGAGAGCCACTGCTCTACACTACCCCATTTCTGGCCTTTTGTCCTTGTCCCAAACCATCAGACCTCATCAAGGCCCACTAATTGTCCCAGAGCAAGCTCCTTTGCCTGTTCTGGCCCAGTGACCACAAGTGTTTTTGTAATTCTCATTGATTTGGAAGTTCAAGTTGTGGTACTTTGCCATCCTTGACTAGGACTGTTTTTAAACAGAACCCAGGAAAAGGGGCCAAACAGGCCTCCTGTCCCACCTAGCTTGACGGTGGAAGGAGTTAGTTCTCTATTTGCTAGGAGTAAAAAAGACACTACTTTGCTACATGAAAGCAGTATTGGGAGGACTTGTATATGCACAGGTCCCCCTGCCTTCACTGGTCCTTCATCAGGACACCCTCAGTGGCTGAAATCTGTCCTCTCTCCTGAGGCAAGTCCCTCAGGTCCACCATGAGGGCCTCCTCTGTGATCACCCCATCATCTTTCTGGAGCTGGGACTCTGGGCTGTGGGGACCACCTTGGGGCCAGCAGCAGTCTGCTCAGAACAGAGTATGGGCAGGAGGCTGGAGGCTGGGAGAACGTGTCATCACTGCAGGGAGAGCCTTTGTGCTGGCCACTTTCAGGCTGTACTGTGGGGCTCTGCAGGATGAGTTGCCCAGACACACTTGGCCGAGCTAAGGTAAAATCAGCAGTCTTCTGCACTGCCATATCCTCTACATTTAGAATGTGCACCCTCTCCCTCAAAGGGGTTCAGGGCTCCAGTTTTGGTGTGAGAAAGAGAAGTTTCTGACAAAATCAGACATCAGACACTGGGGATTTCTTGTCAATCTTTGCAAGGGTTGTTTAAGAAGGTCATAGGGCCCACACATATGCTGCCTACAAGAAACCCATCTCAGGACAAAAGACTTACACAGACTGAAAGTGAAGGGCTGGAAACAAATTTTCCAAGCAAACGGACAGGAAAAAAAAGCAGGGGTAGCAATACTCATATCAGACAAAATAGACTTCCAAAGAAGGGCCATAAAGAGAGACCCAGAAGGTCACTTCATAATACTCAAAGGAAGAATCCACCAAGAAGACATAAACATTGTCAATATATATGCACCCAACATAGGAGCACCCAAATACATAAAGAAAATCTGGGAGGACTTCAAGAAAGATATTGACAGCAACACAATTATAGTACGGGATTTTAACACCCCACTATCAAAAATGGACAGGTCTTCCAAACAAAAGATTAACAAAGATATTGTGTCACTTAACAATACCCTAGAGGAAATAGACTTAACTGATATATACAGAGCTTTTCATCCCAAAGAAACAAAATACACATTCTTTTCAAGTGTCCATGGAACTTTTTCAAAGATAGACCACATGATAGGACACAAAGCAACCCTCAACAAATTCAAGAAAATTGAAATCATATCAAGCATCTTCTCTGACCACAAGGGTCTGAAACTAGAAACCAACCCCAAGGGTAAAAACCCAAAACACTCAAAATCATGGAGACTGAATAGCATGCTATTAAACAATGAATGGGTCAAGAACGAGATTAGGGAAGAAATCAAAAACTTCCTGGAAACAAATGAAAACGAACTCACAACAACCCAAAACCTATGGGACACAGCAAAGGCAGTCCTGAGAGGGAAGTTCATAGCAATACAGGCCTACCTTAAGAAGTTAGAAACAGTTCACACAAACAACCTAACCCTACGCCTACAAGAACTGGAGGAACAACAACAAAGACAGCCCAGAGCAAGCAGAAGGAAGGAAATAACCAAGATCAGAGCAGAACTAAATGACATAGAGACTGAAAGAACAATTCTAAGGATCAATGAATCCAGAAGCTGGTTCTTTGAAAAGATAAACAAAATCGACAAGCCTTTAAGTAGGCTTATCAAGAAGAAAAGAGAGAGGATCCAAATAAACAGAATTAGAAATGAAAGTGGAGAGATTACAACTGATACCACAGAAATACAAAGGATCGTAAGAAAGTACTATGAAGACCTATATGCTAAGAAATTTGAAAACCTAGATGAAATGGACACATTTCTAGAAAAATATAATCTTCCAAAACTGACTGAAGAAGAAGCAGAAAACCTGAACAGACCAATATCAGCAAAGGAAATTGAAGCAGTCATCAAGAAACTCCCATCACACAAAAGCCCTGGACCAGATGGTTTCACAGGAGATTTCTACAAAACATTTAAGGAAGAACTAACCCCTATCCTTCACAGACTATTCGAAAAAATCCAAACTGATGGAAGACTCCCAAACTCTTTTTATGAAGCCAACATCATCCTAATCCCAAAACCAGATAAAGACACAACGAAGAAAGAAAACTTCAGGCCAATATCGCTGATGAACATAGACGCTAAAATTCTCAACAAAATATTAGCAAACCGCATCCAGCAATATATTAAAAAGATCATCCACCATGACCAAGTGGGATTCATCCCAGGGATGCAAGGATGGTACAATATTCGCAAATCAATAAACATAATACATCACATCAACAACAGCAAAGACAAAAATCACATGATCATATCAATAGATGCGGAAAAAGCGTTCGATAAGATACAGCACCCATTTCTGATAAAAACACTCAGCAAAGTGGGAATAAAGGGAGCAGTCCTCAACATAATTAAGGCCATATATGAGAGACCTACAGCCAACATCACACTCAATGGACAAAAACTTAGAGCTTTCTCACTAAGATCAGGAACAAGACAAGGATGCCCTCTCTCACCACTCCTATTCAACATAGTATTGGAAGTCCTAGCCACAGCAATCAGACAAGAAAAAGCAATAAAAGGCATCCAAATTGGAAAGGAGGAAATGAAACTGTCACTGTTTGCAGATGACATGATAGCGTACATGGAAAACCCTGTAGACTCCACTCAAAAACTATTCGAACTAATAAATGAATTTGGCAAAATAGCTGGATACAGAGTCAATACCCAGAAATCAAAGGCATTCCTGTACACCAACAACGAAACTGCAGAAACACAAATCAGGAAAAAAATCCCATTCGATATAGCAACAAGAAAAATAAAGTACCTAGGAATAAACCTAACCAAGGAGGTAAAAGACCTGTACTCAGAAAACTACACAACACTGAAGAAAGAAATTAAGGAAGATACAAACAAATGGAAGCATGTACCATGTTCATGGATTGGAAGAATTAACATCATCAAAATGGCCATACTACCCAAAGCAATTTATAGATTCAATGCAATCCCTATTAGAGTACCCATGCCATATTTCACAGATATAGAACAAACATTTCAGAAATTCATATGGAACCATAAACGACCCCGAATAACTGCAGCAATTTTGAGAAAGTAGAACAAAGCAGGAGGGATCACAATACCTGATATCAAACTGTATTACAAGGCCACGGTAATCAAAACAGCCTGGAACTGGCATAAAAACAGGCTCATAGACCAATGGAACAGAATAGAGAGCCCAGAAATAAACTCAAATCTATACGATCAATTAATATTTGACAAAGGAGGCAGGAGCATAAAATGGAGCAAAAACAGTCTCTTCAACAGATGGTGTTGGGAGATCTGGACAGCTACGTGCAAAAAAATGAAACTCGATCACCAACTTACGCCATACACGAAAATAAACTCAAGATGGATAAAAGACTTAAATATAAGCCGTAACACCATAAAAGTCCTTGAGGAAAACATTGGCAGGAAAATCTCAGACATTCCACGCAGCAACATCCTCACAGACACATCCCCTAAAGCAAGGGACATAAAGGAAAGAATAAACAAATGGGACCTCATCAAAATAAAAAGCTTCTGCATGGCTAAAGAAAACAGCACCAAATTACAAAGAGAACCAACAATATGGGAAAGCATATTTGCCAATGATACCTCAGACAAGGGCCTGATCTCCAAAATATATAAAGAACTCACACGACTCCACTCCAGGAAGACAAACAACCCAATTAAAAAATGGGCAAAGGACTTGAACAGACACTTCTCCAAGGAAGACATACAGAAGGCCCAGAGACATATGAAAAGATGCTCAGCATCACTAGCCATCAGAGAGATGCAAATTAAAACCACAATGAGGTATCATCTCACACCAGTCAGAATGGCCAACATAAACAAATCCACAAACAAATGTTGGAGAGGATGCGAAGAAAAGGGAACCCTCGTGCACTGTTGGTGGGAATGCAGACTGGTGAGGCCACTGTGGAAAACAATATGGAATTTCCTCAGAAAACTAAAAATGGAACTGCCCTTTGACCCAGTAATTCCGCTGCTGGGATTATACCCTAAGAACACTGAAACACCAATCCAAAAGAATCTGTGCACCCCAATGTTCATAGCAGCACAATTTACAATAGCCAAGTACTGGAAGCAACCGAAGTGCCCATCAGCAAACGAGTGGATCCAAAAACTATGGTATATTTACACAATGGAATTCTACGCAGCAGAGAGAAAGAAGGAGCTTATACCCTTTGCAACAGCATGGATGAAACTGGAGAGCATTATGCTAAGTGAAATAAGCCAGGAAGTGAGGGACAAATACCATATGATCTCACCTTTAACTGGAACATAAGCAATAGAAGGAAAAAGCAAACAAAATATAACCAGAGACATTGAAGTTAAGAACAATGTAACAATAGCAAGGGCGGGGGTGGGGGGGTGGGGGCGGGGACAGTGGGTAGAGGGGATTACAGGAACTACTATAAAGGACACATGAACAAATCCAAGGGGGAGGGTGGAGAGGGGGGAGGGAAGTGGGTTCACCTGGGGTGGGGTGAAGGGATGGGGAGAAAAGGCATACAACTGTAATTAAATAACAATAAAAAATAAAAAAAATAAAAAAAAAGAAGGTCATAGGGTACCTTCATACACTTGGTAAAAGTGAAAATTTTTCCCTTTCTGAAAGGAAACATGACAAAGTGTATAAAAGACATTTTTAATTAAATTTATTGGTGTAACATTGGTTAATAAGGTCATATAGGTTTCAAGTGTACATTTCCATAATATATGATCTGTGTATTTCATTGTGTGCCCAGCAGCCAAAGTCAAATCATCTTCTGTAAGAGACCTTTAAATGTGTGATTCTGCTTCTGGGAATTTACTCTGAGGAAATAATTGGACAAGGATTCAAAGATGCATGTATAAGGACATTCACTATAGCCTCCTTCATTAATAGCAAAAAATATAAACAACTTAAATACATGAATAAAAACAGGGTTTTGGTTAAATGAACCATAGGAAATGCATTCATTGAAATATTATGCAACTAATAAAAATAACATTGTAGAAGAATTCTTGTACATATGTAAACAAGAGAAAATGTTCCTAATAATGCCAAATTATAAAATGCAGTCCCTAATGTATGTACAGAATATTTTTTTGTAAAACTGTATGTGACTGTGTGACTGTGTGTGTGTGTGTGTGATATCTCTGGAGGGGGAAAAAAGAAATGCTAAGAGGCATACACCAGAAAGGTTAATAGTGGCTATCTTTACGTGATGAGTACATAGGAAATTTCTGTTTTTTTATTTTATGCTCTACCGTGTTTGTCAGACTCCATTACTTATACAGTGGAGTCTGAAAAATGTCATAGATAAATAAAATAATTACTAGTGATATAATTTCAGTCCTGAATGAGCCAATATAAACATTCTGGGGTAGAAACTCCTTATAGTTTCTGAAATCTATTCCCATGTAATAAACTTAGTAAATACAAAGATGAATTTTTTAAACTCTGTATGCACATGTACAGACAGGTCACACGCCAGTAAAAGTATAAGAAAACACATCTTTTTTCATAATATACATATTCATTTGTCCCTACACCCCTGCCGCTTCCACTCAGGCAATAAATATTTTTTTTCTCCATCATGTCTCCTAGCAGCCAAATACAGGCAATGCTAATGAATATTAACTGACCTAACATCTTGTGGTGATGAAACTGTGTACATTTCCCTGTCTTATTTGGTTGCTAGGGAACCATGTGAGACAGATAGGGGACCCTGGGACCCAGACCTGTTAAGTGCAAGGCAGAGTTAAACCACAAATCAGAAATACTCCACAGGATTAATTGTGTATGCCAGCAACTATATGTATGTATGTGGTCCTGTCGAATAAATAAGAAACAAATAAACATCAATAGGCAGCTTGGCAGTGGGGCAGGCAAGCTAGTTGGAGATGGGAGTAGACTCTCAGATACTGCAGCCCTGTTCCCAGGGATCTCTTGAAATCATCCTTTCTTCTGGGTTCCTTTCCCAGCATTCTTCGAGGTTGAGAGTGGAACCATGTGGTTGGTGCTAGAGGCAACACCTGGGAAAGGGAAGGAGGGAGTGTGACGGTTAGTGTAATTACCCTAAAATTGTAGGCAACATTTCCCATCATCCAAGTGCTCATATCAGATGCAAAGAAGCTGGTGGGCAAGCCTGACCTGCCTGCAATTTTCCTTCTGCACTTGACATTGGCTCTTCTTTCGTCCTCCCTACCCCTTTTCTCTTCAGCCCATTCAACTAGTAGAGAACTCCTCCTTATGAGTGTTGGTCCCTGGTCTGGCCAACTAGTCCCCTTGTACTGCACAAAGAGAAAGTTTCATTGCCCAGGTTTCTGGGAGACTACACTCATAGAGCCTCTCTCTCCCCCTAACTCTCCTACTTCTCTTTCTTCCTCTAGTCTTTTCTCCATGAGCCCTTACTTTACATCAATTTTCCTCACCATTCCCCATTTCCTTTTGACTGGGCACCCTCCCAACAAAATAACTCAGTCCTTGTCCTGAGGTGCCTTCTTGTGATATACCCATAGGTATGTGAAAGGCTTCTCTGTTCTGTTTGGCAGGCTTCCTAAGGAAAAGTTTGGGCTCTGGTCTCAGCATCAGCAGGTTTGGCTGGAAAATGATCAACATCAAAATGTTGATCAGCAGGTTTGGCTTGAAAGTGAAAAGTAGTGAGCCTGGGGATAGTGGGTTCTCTTATTTGGGCTTCATCTTGTTTGTCCTCAAAAACCTGAAATTAAATACAACTATGGAGATTAATTTCCTTCCAAAGACTATTCTGTAGTCCATATAAATGCATATTATTTAAAATATGCCTATATAAAAAACTCATGTCCTTCCCTTCCCTTCCCTTCCCACATGCTTCCCAGTTGGGAAGGATGTGACTTTTTTATATAGACATATTTTAAATAATATGCATATTTTAAATAATATCCAGTTGGTTGGAGCTGCTCAGTTGGTAAACCAAAAGGTCGTGGTTCGATTTCCAGTGAGGGCACATGAGAGAGGAAGCCGATCAACATTTCTCTCTCACATCGACGTTTCTCTCTCTCCTACCCCTCTCCCTCTCTCTCTAAAAGCAATGAAAAAATGTCCTCAGGTAAAGGTTTTTAAAAAAAGGTCCTGTACCTTTCATTTCCATCCATTTATTCATGCAACAAATTAATGGAGCTCTTGCTCTATGCCCAGAATTATTGTTAGGCCCTGTGCAGATTAAATGGTAAATTCAAACTAACACAGTCCTGGTGTTATGGAGCTTAAAGTATCACAGGGAATCAAAAAATAATCAAGTAACCTTACATGTAAATATAAAATCACAACTGTGGTAATGTGATAAGCAGAGGCATATGGAGCTATGGGGCTGCTCACCTAATCTTGGGGACCAGGGAAGGCCCTGTGGACACTGACTCTATGTCTTGGAAGATACTAACCTCACATTCACCACCCTCCCTGACCTCACCACTGTGAAATACTGCACGTTTCTTCTTCCTGGGTGGATAGGAGGTTGGGGAACAAGGGGCTGCAAGGGAGGCTCTAGGACCTTCCAAATGGGAGAGAAAAAGGAATTCACTTGTTGTTGTTGTTTTTCTTTCTTTCTCCTCTGAATTTCAAAATGTTAAATTCTTACAAAGATTCCAAAGGAAACTCCATGTCATTAAACACAGACCACTTACCACAGAATGGATCTTGGTGGCTATAGGCGTCTTTATTGGTTAAGGGTATGTGTGAGCAGAGGGGATGGGTGTGAGTGTACAAAATTAGAGAGGCCACCCTGGCCGGATTGCTCAGTTGTTTGGAGCATCAATCTGTACACCAAAAGGTTACAGGTTTGATTCCTGGTCAGGGCACATAAGTTAGTTGTAAGTTTGATCTCCGGTTGGGGTACATACATGACACGTATTGGTTGATGTTTCTCTCTCACATCTCTCTCTTCCTTCCTCTCTCTAAAATCAATAAACATATCTTTTAAAAAAAGATTAGAGAAGGGAAGAAGTGAAATGACTCTGGCCAGGAAAGAAGAAGGGTAGACATCCTGAGGGAAGGAGGGAAGATCCCAGAGGGAGAACGTGGAGAGAGACACAGAGATGGGGGAAAAGACAAGAGGCCAGATGCTGGTGACCAACAAGGCAACCAGGAAGAAACATCCAAGGGGGACTTGGGGAACAGAATAATTGTTGCTTCCAGTTTCTACTACGAGGTCTTAAGTACAACTCACATTTCCCAAACACTTTGTGGAGTAAATCTGTTGAGTCTCCATGAACAGAAGCTCTCCCCAACCACAGATGGATTACCTCAGAATTGGAAGGGATCCAAAGAAGTCATCCAGCCCTTCACTAGTAATCCTCTAATTTATTTCTGCAGATAGACATCTGGCTTCTGTTTGAAGACCAAGTAACCTGGAGATCACCCCTCCATAAGGCAGCAGCTCTCAAGCTGAGGAAGTGTTTCCTCAAACTGAGAACAAATCTGCCTATAACATCCATCCCCCAGGCCATAGTCTTCACTAAGAAGTCAGTAGATTAGGTTGGCTTCTTGTCACATGAGAGCCCATTAGATACAGTAGACCCAGTCGTGTCCTTCACATCACTGTCCTCATTCATTCATTTATTCATTCACTCTTCAAATGCTTACTGTGAGCCTGCTGCGATGCAGTGATAACTGTAAAGAAAGCCAGCCTGGTCCTCAGCAGCCCAGCATTTCCTGTGAGAGACAGTGCCTAGACAATTTCAATACTGAGGTTAGAAACTGAGAGTAGGACCCATTCTTCTAGAACATTTTAAGAATCCACTAAAATAGTTAGGCATATTTTTATTGGGTTGGCCAAAAAGTCTGTTTAGTTTTTTTCCATAAAATAAAAGACACCTTTTTTTATTTTCACCAATAACTTTATTGATATGGATATTTGGAGTATGTCAGCTATCTCCCACGTGGTATAACATTGATTGTCCTCAATTAATGTCTTGATTTCATCAGTCAACTTCAATTGGTCTACCAACCATGGAGCATCGTCCAGTGAGAAATCTCCAGCATGAAACTTCATAAACCACTTTTTGACATATTCAATCAGTCACAGCACCTTCTTCAACACTGCACAAATATTCTTTTTGCATTTCAGTTGTTTTCATCTTTCTTGAAATAATAAAGCATAATATGCCCAAAATGCTGCATATTTTCTTCCATCTTCAATATTAAATTGGCTATACAAAATTCACCAATTTTGATAAGTTTTTTTAAGCACACTGATATGACAGCTGTCACAACACAATCTAACATAATTGTTTTGAGTGATATTAAAGACAACTAAGCACTACTAAAGTCACCTTGCGGAAAAACACAAATGAACTTTTTGGCCAGTCCAATATAAAAAGATGTTTTACTGTACAAGCTTCTAGTTGTAGCCTTTCCATCCCAGGCCATGCTCTAGAGGTGACTTAGTGAATGTGAACAAGAGTGTCTGGCAGGTTGAAATGAGCAACACCAAGTTTGTGGGTAGATTCTGCCTTCTACATCCAGTCACCCCTCATACACAGCTAGTGAGAGGCAATTCCTTGTATCTAAAAGAAACCTGAGCTATTACTTCAGGAAATCAACTCTCCAAAGAGGAATTGGTGATGTGTGAAGGAAACGGCTCCCTGGCCCTTGACCAAATCAACAAGGAAAATGGCATCTTCTTGGTCTGTGTAACCTGAATTTCCTGGCCTCTCAGAGACTCTGATTCTTACAACAGAAGAATCCCTCCAGGCTCCATGAAGTAGAACATAATAGTTGGGATTTTTCTGTACTGGAGACTCTTAGGGTTTTGAATTGGTTCTCTCTCAGGTCTACCTCCAGAATTTGGGGTACAAGTTTCTTAGGTGGCCAGGATGCAGAGCTGCATGTCAGCAAAATGTGAAATGCCTGAAAACTGAGCACAGGTCTACTAAATACAAAGTGTTTCAAGCTTCCCTTTCGAAGTCATAACACAAATACCTCTGTTAATTACATTATTTATTTTGGCATTGAGAAACAGAGAGCTCTGATATTAAAAGTGGTTTTTAGACAGCATGTTGTCGTCTTTCCTATACCTTCATACAAGGTATAGGATAAGTGGAGGCAGTCTCGCTTCCTCACCCAGGTGTCTGGGTAACTAAGCAGTGTTCCTATAGCCTTGGAGGGGCCTGATAACTAGTGTTCTCATAGTCTTGAGGCTGGGCCTGATAAACTGTTCCCATAACATGAAGCGGGCTCATATGCACAGAATTATGTTATGTTATGTAATGTTCTGGCAGTTTTCTGGCTTTGTTCCCCTCTAGTACTTAAACAAGTAGGGATTCCCTATTGGGGCAATGATGATGGGAGACATGCAAGGGGACAGCTGCCAAGATGGGTGCCATGCTGGGGAGCAAGGACCAAGACATGAGACATGCAGATAGATGCAGCTTGCAGCATGCGTGGCTCGCCCACTCATGAATAAAGGCATGCCAGACATCCCAACAGCTCTGTGAATACTTTTCCATCTGCATGAATACGATGAACCTGCCTAACCTTGAAGGGTGGCAGCACAATTGGCCTAGCCAACAGAATTCGTTGCAGAACGCAACGGAGCTGGCACCCCAGGAGGCGGGGCTTGGAGTGGCTGGTCAGTGGCAGGTAGTACTCAATGACTGGGCTCCTGACAGCTTGGCCTCCCGCGCCATGACTGGTTCCATGTCAGTGGTGCACGGACACCCAGTAGATAAAGTTCTAGAGGTGACATAGTGAATGTGAACTAAGTGAGTGGTGGGGAAGACCCTAGAAAAGCACAGTGCCTCTGCTGCCGGCCGTGGGGGCCGTGGGCTTAGGTGTTTCTTTCAGCTTTGCAAGCTGAGACGGAGACTACCCTTTAAGATACAATGAAATTCCAAGAGCCCAGAGAGGGAGCAGAAGCCCTGAAGGCTGAAGAAGAGAAAACTGCACTTCCTGATGCTGCAAAGTTACGTGAACACTGAGACAGAGAAAAAAAAGCCTTGAAGGCTTGAGTCTGCGCCCTGGTAAAAAGCCTCTGAGCAGCTGAGCTGCTGCAGTCCCCCACCTCACTCATAGTAAGCTATTCAGGGGAAAAGGGTCGGGGGGAAAAGGAACTGAGTTCCCTGAGGGCAGCAGCCTATGGCTCCCTGGGTAAGTTTGTGTCTGAGTATCCCCTTCCCTCCCCTGACCCACAAAGACGTGGAACACAGCTGCGGAGAGTAACCGGCGGCGGGGGGGGGGGGGGGGGGGGGGGGGGGGGGGGGGGCGCGGGGGCGGCCCAGGCAAGTGCTCTGCTGCTAGTGCCCAGAAAGCCCTGCTCCCAGCACGCAGATCAGAAGAGGTAGGGACCCCCGCGGGTAAGCAGCATGGGCTGCTGTGCCTGTGGGTCAAGGCCCAGTGCTCAGAGCTGAGCTTTGCAGCTGTGTTCCAGGAGGAGGGACGGCCATGGAAGCTGTTAGAGCTGGCGGCACGAGTCCGGAGGCTGTGAGAAAGCAGGGTCGAGCTGGCATGAGAAAGGGAAGTAGACTCTGGCAACCGGAAAGCTCACTGATGGGGAGGAGGCCAGAGAGCTGCAGCTGCGGTAGTGACAGGCAAGCGCAGCGCCTGTCAGAGAGGCCCCAGAAGATGACAGCAGCACCTGGAGCCACAGAGACAGCAGTCACCGAAGTCACAGAAAAAGCAGCCTGGCAACCCGAGGGGATGCAGTGGTAGTGCCAGCAACCAGCGTCCATCCAGGCAGCGTGCCTTGGTGCCCGCACACCAGCGTCCAGTGCAGGCCTAAATTATCTGTCCATACCCTGGGGATGTGACCCAAAAAGGCGTGTCCTGTGCATCTAAAGGACCATTTGGCTGTGCAACCTCCCAAGAAGAGGGAGGAAATATTCTGCTAGACCCTTTGAGCTAGATGTGCATGTGAAACAGGAAGGCTTTGGATGTGGTTTGTGGCAGCGATTGGAATGGCTACATTAACCCTTGGGTTTCTGGTCCCAACTATGGAAGGAACAGAGGTACAGTACTCCTTGACTGAAAAGCACTTGGCTGCAGTATATGCTGCCTTGTTGGCCGTGGTGGCCATAACAGGAACTGTCCTCTTGACAGTTAGGACCACATATCCCATTGCAGGGTAAGTAGGTTAGGGACTGGATGGCCAAGCCTCATAGTGGGACGGCTCAGATGTCCACATTAGCTAAGTGGGTGGCCTATCTGCAACAAAGGAGTACTCTGTCCACTAGCCCTTTGAGGACTGAGCTACAGGAAGTGTTAGGTCCAGTTATTTATGTAGATGAGAAATCTACTGTTCCTCTCCATAGAAGAGATGGAAGCCCCTTCCAGGAAGGGCAGGCGCCTATTCCGTCGGATGCACGGTACACTGATGGGTCCAGTGTACCTTGCTGGGTAGCGTAGACTGCCACAGCAATTCAACCAGAAACAGAGATGATCTGGTTTGACAGTGGTGTGGAACAGAACAGCCAATGGGCAGAACTTAGCCATATGGCTTGTGGCAGCCAATGAGACACTGCCTCTGACTATTTGCAAAGATATTTGAGCAATGTACCAGGAGCTAACATTATGGGTCTGTACCTGGCATACAAGTAAATTGATGGTTATGCATAGACCATTGTGGAGACAGGCTTTGTGGAAAGACTTATGAGAGTTAAGCCACCAGAAACAGATCACTGTATATCATGTTACTGGATATGCACCTCTTGCTTCCCCTGGGAATGATGAGGCTAATACTCTACCCAAGGTGCAGTGGCTAGAAATAGTACCTACCAGTCCCTCAGGAAGGAAAGTAGCCCAGTGCCACCATCACCTCTTACATGCTGGGCAAAAGACCACGTGTTCTACCATCAAAACTTGAGGGTTACCTGTTACATTGGCAGAGGCACAAGAAGCTTGTGAGACCTGTGTTATCTGCTTGTGAGAGCATCCCCGAATGCCTGTGGGAACTTCTGGACATGTAGTGTGGGGACGGGTACCACTGACCCGGTGGTAGGTGGTTGTAATTGGGCCCCTACCTAGTTCAGAGGGATATAAGTATGCTGTTACAGCTGTAGATACAGCCATAGGACTTTTAGCTGCTTATCCTGCATAGCACCCAGATCAGAAAGCAGTAATTGCTGCATTGGAGCAGTTGTATGCTGCTTATAGATGACCCTTAATCATTGAAAGTGATCAGGAGACACATTTTATTGGGGCCTTGGTACAACAGTGGGTTCTAGACTTGCAGACTGACTGGAAATTCCATGTGGCCTATCATTCCCAAGCTGCTAGAATGATTGAACAGTACAATGGTCTCTTAAAGCAGGGCCTGTGAGCTGCAGCTGCCACCCCTACACTGAGGGGTTGGATGAAACGTTTATAGACTATCCTCCGGACTCTAAATGAGAGGAGTTGGAGGTGGGGCACAGCTCTGGTAGAAGCACTGTTCCACCAGACTGCAGCTCTAATTCAGCCACAGGTACAGACTAAGATGCCTTGCTGAAACCAGGCATGGGAAAACAGGGAAATATTTTCTTGCCCACTTCAGAGGGCCTAGAGCGAGGGCAAACAGCCACTTTGGATGTGGCCTTGGGAAATCAAAGCCCCCCACATGAGCTGGGTGGCTCTTGTTGCCCCTTGGGGCCAAGGGGGTAGAGAGAAACTTACAAATAGTGCCCTGGGTAATTAGGACATGGCCCCAGGCTTAAAGGTGACATATCCAGGGCCAGCAAACCATGAAATGCTTTTTTGTGGCACTTTTGTGATTTCCCTATGGCCAATTATAAGTTCTCCCCTGTTGTTGCAGAGAGGCTGAGCCCACAGTTGAGGCACAAAAGGTCTAGTATTCACACCCAGGAAGACCCCCTCTGCCAGCCACTGTCTTATCAACTGACCAGAAGCTTGCTTGTATATTGCCTGAGGGTTGTGACTTGCCTTTATGAGTACCTCTAACTGCTCTGTCTTTTTGCCTTTAGAGTACAAGTTAACACCTTAGTAGAATGAGTTCATACCTATGCTTCAGTGGCTGACCAATCAATGTGCTGGGTCTGCACTGAACTCTCCCTGAGCATGTTGGCTGGCCTCCCGTGGTACATCTCTCCTGCTGCTGTCTCAAATTGGACTTAGCTTCAAAACCAGTAGAACAGTGAACATCCCTTGTAGAATGGTACCTGGACTAACATCTACACTGGGGCAAAAGAGTGGTATGACTGGCCCAGGCCATTAAGCGGCCACTCCATATGGGATGGCTTGGGGTGGTTCACAGCTGAGGCTGTGGAGCTGGCTGGACCAGTGCACTTTTGCACTGAGAACTCCAAAGGACAAGCACAGGTGGGCTGGACTCCAACAGGTCTGTGTCAGACCCATATTCCTGGACATTGCTGGGAGGCACAGAATAGTGTGAGGGCTGCTGTTCCCACTGGGATCCTCTGGGTGGGTGGCCCACATGAGTGGCCTTACTTGTATGGAAATTGGACTGGCTGTTGTACCTAGGGGTGTCCTGATTGCCTGTGTTTTGGCTGTATGCTGTTGAGCCTTGTACTGCTGCTGCAGCAGTGCTTGTGTTTTCCTTGCTTGTTGCTATAGCTTGTACTGCTATTGTGGATTATGGGTGCAGGGCTCTGCCCTCCTCACCAAGGGACCTCACAGAAGATTTCCTCATGTAGACTGTAAGGTGAGAAACCCAGAAGGGGTGGATTAAAGGATAAGTGGAGGCAGTCTGGCTTCCTCATCTGGGTCTGGGTAACTAAGGGAAGCAGTGTTCCCATAGCCTTGGAGGGGCCTGATAACTATTGTTCTCATAGTCTTGAGACTGGGTCAGATAAACTGTTCCCATAACTGAAGTGGGCTCGCATGTGCAGAATTATATTATGTTATGTAATGTTCTGGCAGTTTTCTGGCTTTGTTCCCCTCTAGTACTTAAACAAATAGGGATTCCCTGTTGGGGCATGATGATGGGAGACATGCAACGGGACAGGTGCCAAGATGGGTGCCATGCTGGGGAGCAAGGGCCATGACATGAGACAGGCAGATAGATGCAGTCTGCAGCTCACCCATCCATGAATAAAGGCATGCCAGACATCCCAATGGCTCTGTGAATATTTTTCTATCTCCATGAATACCATGAACCTGCCCGGACTTGAAGGGTGGCAGCACACAAGCCTTCTTAAATGCAGGCATATCTGTCCTCTACTAGTATAAAAATAAACAAACATGGGAATGTAAAATGGTGCAGCCACTTCAGAAAACCATTTGGCAGTTCCTCACAATGATAAACAGAGTTTTGACCTATCAACTACACTCCTAGATATCTACCCAAGAGAAATGAAAACAAATGCCCACACAAAAACTTCTGCATGAATGGTCATAGCAGCCTTACTCAAAGAGCAACAGCTAAAACATCCATCACCTGAGGAATGGATACAAAAAATGTAGTATATCTATCCAAACAACAAAATATTATTCATCAATAAAAGGAATAGATGAAAGAATTAATAAACCTAAAACTTGGAAACGTATGCTAAGCAGAAGAAGCCAGTCACGAAAGATTACACATTATATGATTTCATTCATGTGAAGTGTCTACATATAGACAAATCTAGAAAGGAAGAGAATAGATTATGGGGAGGAAGATAGGTGGGAGTGAAGTCTACTTTCCTCTGTGCACCAGTGAAACACCTAGCCAATCTTCTGAGGAACAGAGTGAACAACCAACAATATCCCAGCATATATGAAGATTGGAGACCAAAAATTATAGAGGACATTGAAAAATCAGACAGTAAGGAGAGTGTTTAAGGACAATAAGGTGCCTGGGACCAGTGTGGGGACCAGGGCAGCTGTAGCCCCAGGTCCGGCGCCAGGCGGGTCTGTTGCAAGATTCTTGGGAGAGAGCCAGGCTACTCTGTGTGAGAGGATAGGTGCTTCTTTGGACCCGCAGGCTTGAATAGGAGGAATTTTTCAGAAAGAAAATGAGAAAAAAGAGGCACCTGGCACCTATTTAGGGAATTCTCCGCAGCAGCTGCCTCCTCCTACACCACTAGCCCCACAGCCCTGGGGTCATTATGCACCAGATCTGCAGCTGGGCAGCTGCACCCAGAACCTTGCAGGGCCGGCAGGCTCTGTAGAAGGAAGGTGGAAATGCCCCACAGAAGTGAGTTGCAGGGTTTGGGGAGTTGGCAGTCCCCAGAAAGACTTGACTCAGTGGGGAGGCTAAACTACCCTGAAGGGGCGCTGAGAGTCCCTAGCATCTAGGACAGCAAAAAGCAAGAATGCAGTGTGTGAGTTGCCCCTAATTGGTGTACCTCAAAGCCAGTAAAACTGGTGAACTAAAGGCCTAGACTGGGCACAGAAGGGCACTCAGGAACTGGGCTGGAGGCTGGACAACAGCGAAGAGTGAGGCTCAGGAAGGGAGAAAAGCAAAACCAATCCCTCCTCAGCCTGACACAGCCAGGAAGACCAGCAGAACCCGCTTAACCCATTTAAAGCCAGCAGAAGACTGTTATTTTTTAATTCCTTCTTCCGTTCTGTCCTTCTTGCTTCTTTTATTCCTTCTTCCTTCCTGCTTTTATTTATTTATTTTTTCAATTAAAAAAACTTTTTAACATTCCTTCTTCCTTTCTTTTCTTCTTTCTTCTTTTATTTCTTCTTCCTTCCTTCTATTCTTAATTTTTTTCAATTAAAATAATATTTTCAAATTCCTTCTTCCTTTCTTTCTTTCTATCATTTTTTACTCCTCTTCCTTCCTTTCCTTTTTTCTACCTTCTTCCTTCCTTCCTTCCTTTTTTCTTTTCTTCTTTTCCCACAGGTTAGACAATAAAACCTGGAGCTGTGAAAATACCAGAGTTAGAACCAAAGAGGGGTCATCCCAACAACTGAGACAGTGAGACAAATTTCACTTTGCTACTCCAGAGAACTTGCAAGGTAGGAGCAGTGAACACGAGTATACCTGCTGGAAGAGGAAACCCACCAACAAAGGAACCACTAACAGATAACAACAGGAGAACATGAAGAAGAGAGTGGTAGACACACTAACCTCAACCCAGGACCGATCTGGAAATGCAACTAAACGGTGGAGACATTACCCACAACAAACAACTGAACAAGAGCGAGAGACAAGCCTCAAAATCTTGTACTCACAGAAGTATTAGCTTCAACACAAACTGTCCACACCTGCACAATAGACTATAAGAGGTGGTGGAATGAGTGACCCTCAGTTAACAAGCTGGAGGGAAGGACCCACCAAAGAAAGACCCAACAACAATCAAAACCCAAAGACATACAGAGAGCCACCATAAATGACAGCCCAAGACCAAAGAGCTCATGAGATTAAG
This sequence comes from Desmodus rotundus, assembly GCF_022682495.2. NCBI lineage: Eukaryota > Metazoa > Chordata > Mammalia > Chiroptera > Phyllostomidae > Desmodus > Desmodus rotundus. Next base: position 83,116,722 of record NC_071391.1, on the reverse strand, counting down.
GAGACTGAACCACAGAATCTCACAGATCTTCTACCATAGAAGTTCACACCATAAACCCAAGGAGTCAGAACAGGTCAATTGAACAAGCAGAGGCTAACAAGAAGAGTCTCACAAACAATGGGAAGACAAAGAAACAATCCCCAAATGAAAGGAAAGGAGGAATCCTCAGAAAAAAAATGCTAAATGAAATAGAGGCAAGTCAACTCTCAGATACTGAGTTCAAAGCAATGGTTATCAGGAAGCTCACTGAGTTCACAGAGAATTACCAGAAACTACAGGGAAACTATAATGAACTCACTGCAAAGTATATCAACATGAAAAAGGAAATAGAAACAAGGGCCAAGAGGAAATGAAGAATACAATTTCTGAACTGAAAAACAAGGTAGAAGGAATCAAAAGCAGGCTCGATGAAGCAGAGGATTGGAAGAGCGAGCTGGAACAAAGTAGAAAAAAAGACCCAGAAAGACCAAGAAAAGGAAAATAAGATCAGAAAATGAAGAGGGATTAAGGGAAATGCAGGACAACATGAAACGTAACAATATCTGTATAATAGGGATACCAGAAGAGGAAGAAGAAGAGCAAGGGATAGAAAACCTGTTTGAAAAAGTCATGATGGAAAATTTCCCTAATCTGAGGAGAGAAAAAGTCACCCAAATCCATGAAACACAGAGAGTCCCAAGCAAGAGGAACCCAAAGAGGCCCACTACAAGACAGATCATCATTAAAATGGCAAAATTCCGAGACAAACAGAGGATCTTAAAGGCAGCAAGGGAGAAACAAGAAGTAACATACAAGGGAGCCCCAATAAGGTTAGCAGCTGCCTTCTCAATGGAAACACTCCAAGCCAGAAGAGAATGGCAAAAAATATTCCAAGTAATGAGAACCAGAGGCCTGCAACCAAGACTACTGTACCCAGCAAGGCTCTCAATCAAGATAGAAGGCCAAATAAAGAGTTTCCCAGACAAAAGAAGTCTAAAAGAATACACTTCCACCAAACCAGCTCTGCAAGAGATGCTAAAGGGACTGCTTTAAGAAAAGGAAGAAAAAGAGAGGGGAGGGGGGGAAACACAGGTATGAAAAAATGGCAATGAATAACTACCTATCCATAATAGCCTTCAATGTAAATGGATTAAATGCTCCAATCAAAAGACATAGAATAGCTGAATGGATAAGAAAGCATGACCCACACATATGCTGCCTACAAGAGACCCACCTCAGGACAGAAGAACTACACAGACTGAAAGTGAAGGTCTGGAAACAAATTTTCCAAGCAAACGGACAGGAAAAAGAAGCCAGGGCAGCAATACTCATATCAGACAAAATAGACTTCAAAAAAAAATGGCCATAAAGAGAGACCCAGAAGGTCATTTCATAATACGCAAAGGAAGAATCCACCAAGAGAACATAAGCATTGTAAATATACATGTACCCAACATAGGAGCACCCAAATACATAAAGAAAATCTTGGAGAACTTCAAGACAGATATTGGGAACTGAAGAGCTTCCCAGATAGATTGACAGCAACATAATTATAGTAGGGGATTTTAAAACCCCACTGTCAAAAGTGCACAGATCTTCCAAACAAAATATCAAAAAGATATTGTAGCATCAAACAATGCCCTAGATCAAATGGGCTTAAGTGATTTACATAGAGCTTTTCATCACAAAGAAGCAAAATACACATTCTTTTCAAATGCACATGGAACATTTTCAAAGATAGACCACATGATAGGACACAAAACAAGCCTCAACAAATTGAAGAAAACTGAAATCATATCAAGCATTTTCTCTGACCACAAGGGACTGAAACTAGAAACCAACCCCAAAGGAAAAAAACCCAAAACACTCAAACTCATGGAGATTGAATAGCATGCTATTAAAAAATGAATGTGTGAAGAACAAGATTAGGGAAGAAATCAAAAACTTTCTGGACACAAACAAAAACAAACTCACAACAACCCAAAACTATGGGACACAGCAAAGGCAGACCTGAGAGAGAAGTTCATAGCAATACAGGCCTACCTTAAAAAGATAGAAACATTCCAAACAAACAACCTAACCCTATGCCTACAAGAACTGGAGGAACAACAACAAAGACAGCCCAGAGCAAGCAGAAGGAAGGAAATAACCAAGATCAGAGCAGAGTTAAATGACATAGAGACTAAAAGCACAATTTTAAGGATCAATGAATCCAGGAGCTGGTTCTTTGAAAAGATACCAAGAATGGTACAATATTCATAGATCTCTAAATATAATACAGGACATAAACAAAAGCAAAGACAAAATCACATGATCATATCAACACATGCGGAAAACACTTGATAAGGTACAGAACACATTCAGCAAAGTGGGAATAGAGGGAGCATTCCTCAACATAATAAAGGCCATATATGAGAGACCTACAGCCAACATCATACTCAGTGGACAAAAACTTCAAACTTTCCACTAAGATCAGGAACAAGACAAGGTTATCCACTTTCACCACTTCTGTTCAACATAGTATTGGAAGTTTTAGCCACAGCAATCAGACAGGAAAAGGAATCCAAATTGGAAAGGAGGAAGTAAAACTGTCATTGTTTGCAGATGACATGATAGTGTACATAGAAAATCCTATAGACTCTGCCAAAAAACTGCTCAACCTAATAAATGAATTTGGCATAATAGTGGGATACAAAGTCAATACCCAGAAATCAAAGGGATTTTTGTATAGCAACAATGAAACATCGGAAGCAGAAGTCAGGGAAAAAATCCCATTTTATATAGCAACAAGAAAAATACAATAGCTAGGAATAAACCTAACCGAGGAGGTAAAAGATCTATACTCAAAAAACTAGACGACATTGAAGAAAGAAATCAAGGAAGACACAAACAAATGGAAACATATACCATGTTCATGGATTGGAAGAATTAACATCATCAAAATGTCCATACTACCCAAAGCAATTTATAGATTCAATGCAATTCCTATTAAAGTACCAATGGCATATTTCACAGATATAGAACAAAAACTTCAAAAATTTATATGGGACCATAAATGACCCCAAATAGCTGCTGTTATTTTGAGAAAGAAGAGCAAAGTAGGAGGGATCACAATACCTGATACCAAACTGTATTACAAGGCCACTGTAATCAAAACTATCTGGTACTGGCATAAAAACAAACATATAGACCAATGGAACAGAATAGAGAGCCCAGAAATACACCTAAGTCTCTACAGTCAATTAATTTTCAACAAAGGGGGCGGCAGCATAAGATGGAGTAAAAATAGCCTCTTCAGCAAATGGTGTTGGGAGAGCTGGACAGCTATATGCAAAAAAATGAAACTCGAGCACCAACTTACACCATACACAAAAATAAATTCAAGGTGGACAAAAGATTTAAATATAAGTCATGACACCATTAAAGTCCTAGAGGAGAACATAGGCAGGAAAATCTCAGATATTTCATGCAGCAGTATTTTCACTGATAGATCCCCTAGAGCAAGGGACATAAAGAAAAGAATAAACAAATGGGATCTCATCAAAATAAAAAGCTCCTGCACAGCTAAAGAAAACAATATTAAAATAAAAAGAGGACCAACCATATGGAAAAACATATTTGCCAATGATACCTCAGATAAGGGCCTGATCTCCAAAATATATGAAGAACTCACACAACTCCACACTAAGAAGACAAGCAACCCAATTTAAAAAATGGGCAAAAGACTTGAACAGACACTTCTCCAAGTAGGACATACAGAGAGGGCCCAGAGACATATGAAAAGATGCTCAGTATTGCTACCTATCAGAGAGATGCAAATTAAAACCACAATGAGGTATCATCTCACACCAGTCAGAGTGGCCAACATAAACAAAGCAACAAAAAAGAAGTGTTGGAGAGGTTGTGGAGAAAAGGGAACCCTATTACACTGTTGGTGGGATTGCAGACTGGTGTAACCACTGTGGAAAACAGTATGGAATTTCCTCAGAAAACTAAAAATGGAACTGCCTTTTGACCCGGCAATTCCAGTGCTAAGATTATGTCCTAAGAACCCTGAAACACCAATCCCAAAAAACCTATGCACCCCAATGTTCATAGCAGCACAATTTACAATAGCCAAGTGCTGGAAGCAATCTAAGTGCCCGTCAGTAAATAAATGGATCAAAAAACTATGGGACATTTACACAATGAAATTCTATGCAGCAGAAAGAAAGAAGGAGCTCCTACCCTTTGTGACAGCATGGATGGAACTGGAAAGCATTATGCTAAGTGAAATAAGCCTAGTGGTAAAAGACAAATATCGTATGATCCACCTTTAACAGGAATCTAATCAACAAAATAAACAAACAAGCAAAATATGACCAAAGACACTGAAACTGAGAACAGGCTGACAGTGACCAAACGGGAGAGAGGAGGGAATTTCAGAGGAATAATTTTAAAGGGTTTGCAGGAACAATTATAAAGGACACATGGACAATTAACAGGGGTGGGGATGGAAATGGGAGGGAGGTGGGGAGGGCTGGAGTCTTGGGCTGGGGTGGGGGGAAAAGGCAGAAAACTCTACTTCAACAACAACAACAAAGAAAGTAGATTGTGGGTTCCCTCTTGCTGAGGGCAGGGGACATGGGAGTGGGGTATGGAGTAAGTACTAATGGGACAAATGTTCTTTTGCAAAGGTAAAAATATTCTAAAATTGGATTATGGTAATTGTTGTACAACTCTGCAAACTAAAAGCCATTGGATTGTGTACTTTAAACAGGTTGACTTTATGATATGTAAATGGAACAGGGTGTGGCAAAAGTAGGTTTACAGTTGGGAGTACACAAAACACAGAGTTTATTCTTGTATTATTATTTATTAATTATTGTATTATTTTCCATATGAACAACTATAAACCTACTTTTGCCCCACCCTATATATCAAGACAACTGTAGAAAAAATAGCAGAAGAGGAGGAGGAAAAGAGGCAAATTTTAGAGCCACAGAGGATAGTTTCCTGGTGTAGGAAATAATATGATCTAGTTCCCAGATGGTGCATGCTTCCATGAATGAGTGTATGAGCGAGTGTGTGTGTATGCATACCTTCTGGGCTCAGTCAGGAACACTCTTAGTATAAAAGACATTCTGATGGCCACCAATGAGCCACTCTGCCCTATAATTATACCTTCAGGGTATAGCCTGCTTTGGGCTTGTCCTCTTGAAATGCTCTCACTTAGATCCCTAAGCCACTCTGCAACACACTGCAGAGGCCACATGGAATGAAAGAGGAGAGAAACAGGAAATGCTCCAGCCAGCCCCCAGCCAGTCCACACATCCCAGCTGAGACAGAAGCCATGGAGTGAAGAAGCTATCTCTGATGTCTCAGCCCCAGCAGCCACTCACAGCACCGAAGAACCACACCACTGAATCTAGCCTCAGGTGCAGAATCACGAAAAATAAAACATCATTCTTGTTTAAGCCACTAAATTTTGAGGTGGTTTGTTATACAACAAATACTGAAAAACCCGGAAAGACTGAACGACCTCCACACTTGTCACTCAATGATCTGATGATGTATTTTACTCTGATGCCCTTGAATTCTGAGATGGATCTAAGGAGAAACACAATTTTAATTTGTCTATAATGTGGCATTTATCACTGTTGTTTAGTGCAATTTAACACAATATTTATCTGATTGGCATATCAGTTACTTCACATCACTAAGAATTGGCTGCACAGGGATTCTGTGCTTGGCAACGAGAAGATTGATTATGGTTATTATACTGATGGCTGGAAAAATGAATTCCATCAGAAAGTTGTTTTGAAGCTGCAATGATGGGCCTTATCTGTTTACTCATGAGACATACTGCATACTGAGTGTCAGTCCTACAAAATCCTGGGACAGAGACTCGGGACCTGGCAAGACACCAGCGTGATGGATCTAATGCCACCACGAAGAAGAAACACTTTTTAAAGCCTTTTCTCTAGAGTTTTATAACTTTTCCCATTGACTGGATCATCTTAGCAAGCAAAGTGTTTTAAAAAATTCCACATATTGCCACTAAGGGCTGGATTTACTCTCAAAAGACAACAAGAATGGGAATCTTTCAGAAACACTCAACTTTTCTATTGGCTCCAGGGCATCTGTTTACGTGTACCATGGTTGCTGAGTGTTTTGAAAATATTAGCAGTACACATGTTTTCTTGTACAATGAAACATTTTGACAGTTAAGACTATGCCAAATAAAGAGTTTCATTTGGAGGCTATTTGAAGGGTTAGAATTTAGATGCTTATTTTAAAAGATAAATCTGGGGAATTTGTGGCTAACAACAATGTTTTTTCTCTCCATAACAGGTTCTCATCACCCCATTCTATTAGTTGCCTCCTTTTACCACTTTATTTCACCCCAAGTACAGTTTTGTGCCTGAAACACAGGGTCTTGGTAGAAGGGAAGTCATCGTTGTGTCAAAGAGCAGGCTTGTTTCAAATTCCTGACAGCAGTTGGAGGAACTGTGTATGGCTGCTGGTCTCCTCTGGACACAGCCTCTCCAGGGCCTCATTAGACTCACTGAGACCTCCACAGGCCTTTACCACTGAAAAGAGAAAATGAGATTTGCTGGATGGTTTTTAGCAAGGGGCAAGGCTCTCGCGATAACACAGCATTAATGAACTTCACCTTCTGAGCCCTTTAATTGCTTCTAGTAGCACTTCACTCACAATGTTATTCCGTGACCACTGCAATTTTCTTGTTTTGAATAATTGTGTGACACATGCTTCAATTGGAAGACATAGGGACAGGCCATACTCCTTAACACCCAGTGCATTGGCCCCACCTGCATATGCTTGCCCGCCGGTGGTAAACAAATGGAAAGGACACCAGAGCTGAGAGAGAGTCTCTGTAATTGAACTGCATAATAAGAAGAAACAGGAGAGCTTCTATTAATGATGGCACAGTAATTGGAGGTCACCCAAAGAGAACCCTGCTACGCTCAACATTCACATTAGCTTTGCACAAAAACCATGGTAGAACTTTCTAAAGGACTAATGTGAGCAATAGTGAGGTTGTTTACCAGATTTATCTGGTACCAGCAGAACATTCTTTCACCCTGGGGAAACTGGGCCAGCCTAAAGCATTTTACTAGAAGAGAAAAATTTTTGATTGGAGTCAGGGGGTAATTAATGCAAAGTTTAATTGCATACCAAAACAGACCCCGTGGACGCTAGAGCCACTTTTTAGGCAACTCTTATACAAAGTATACTCAAGTGGTACCTCCTGTGGCACAGGGAGCATTATATACTTGCCAAGGTGGCAGGACAGGCCCTGGGGAAAGGTGGGAGGCAAGGGGAAGAGTATAGGGAGTACGTCCAATTGGATGTCTGAGTCTCAACAATCTCACTTGAAAAATAACCTCCAGCTCTTTCTTTCTACCCACCCTCACACCCTCACCCCAGGGTGGAATTGAGGGAAATTCATTATTACTTGGTAAGTCAATATCAAATTCCAATAAAGAGATAATTTTTTAAAATCTCATTGTGTAGCTGGCTCATTATAACATCCAGATAACTCTTGAGTATATTAAAATTGTACATTGCCATAAATTACAATGAAATCAAAATAGATTTCTTTTGCAAAGGGACTTCCATTAACATGATTCATATAATCACCCAAAATGAAATTTGCACAGGGATAATGTGAAGGTGATGTTATGAAAATCTCCTCTGGGTCAGGTTTCAAGGCTCCTTTAAGCTTCCAAAGTAAGAAAGCACCCTTCTATCTAAGGCTTGGCTACAGGTGGGACTCTGCACACTGCAGGCTTGCTCCCTAAATTTCCTGGTTCCACTGAGCCACACACAGGACTATAAGAAGCTTAAGGTCAAGGGCTGTGTGTGTTATTTTTGTGTGCCCAGAGCCACCTACAGCCTCTGAGCATCTTAGATTTAGGACAAACCTTTGAAAATGTGTTAAGTGAGTAAATGATAAATTAAGGTCTATATTTCTATTTGCATCAAACCAGTAAGTGAGGGGGACTTTTAAATCAGAGACTGTACTGGGCAAAATAGTGTCCCCCCAAAATACATGTCCATTTGGAACCTGTGATCCTAACCTTACTTGGAAATAGGGTCATTGCAGAGGTAATCAAGTTAAGATGAGGCTGTACTAGGTGAGTGAGCCTTAAATCCAATATGACAGATGTTCTTATCAAAAGAGGAATATTCAAACCCAGAGACACAGATACACAGGGGGAAAGGCCATGTGAAAATGGAGGCAGAAATTGGAGTGATGCATCTACAAGCCAAGGAGCTAAGAATTCCCAGCAACAAGAGGCTGAAAGAGGCCAGGAAGGACTTCTAGCCTCTAGAATTGTGAGAGAACATATTTCTGTTGTTTAAAGTCACCCAATTTGTGGTACTTTGCTATAGCAGACTTAGAACACTAATACAGGGGCCCAAGGGGAAGGCATTTGACAACTCCCTCAGAGTCTACAGGAAATCCCACTATGTACTCATTGAGAAAGAAGAGACAAGTTTAGACCATTTTTAAGACACTTGGGTGTAAAGAAAGGGCCACTTTTTCATCATCTGCTGGTATTGCCCTCACTGCTTTTCTTTCAAATCAACAGAAAAGACACAAGTCACCCATGGTGACTTACCACTCTTGCATCACAGTGCTTTGACCTCCTTTATCTCCATGGCCTTATCTCCATCCATACCAATCCCTCACACCCCTAGCTCCAGGCTTCTCATCTAAAAATCTTAAAGCTTAATATCCCTCTTCCTCTGCCTCCTACACATATAGCCATCTCACTCTACTAACCACATGTATTCATTCATTTGTTCAATCAGTCAATCTAGAATCATGCCCCAAGATAATTCAGATATTACTTAACACTCCAAATTTGGTCCCTTCTGAAGTCACCCTGCAGGTGTAAGTTGCTATTTTTCCAAGGGTCATGAGCAATGCTGTCTCATATAACTTCTGTAATAATTGAAATGTTCTATTTCTGTGCCATCCAATACTGTACCCACTAGTCATTAGTGTGACTAAGAAACTGAATTTTTAACTGTTTTTAATTTTAATTAATTTAACTTGAAATAGTTATATGTGACTCATGCCTATCATAATAGATAGTTCAGACCTAGAGGCAATTTTTTAATCAGTCACTAAGAACCTCACAAACACCACATACACTTCCAAATTATGAACATTAATTCTCAGAGCATGAGGAAAAGAAACATTACTTAACTATTCCATAATTTTCAGGGCCATTTCAGCCCACAGCAGAGTTAATAGCCTACATCACTATGCAGATCAGTATTAGTTTAATTCCTCTCCCCCAAACTTCCAAACTCCTTTCAAATTATACTCCTTTGGGCCACTGAGAATAAAAAATGGGCCTATTACTGAACCTCCCACTCCTTAATGGCTGTTCCTTTAGCTACATAAAGATTCTGCAGATGCTTTGAAATCACCATTTTCAAGAGCTTAAGTTCTCAAGCAAGGTGCCATTCTTTTTCCCACTTTGGAGGAGAGAGAATGGGAGGAGGGGAGGAGACCATTCTCCCTTCCTTCTGGTAGTTACTGTCATTTTGTCAATAATCCCCTACACTCTACCTCCCTTTCTGCTAGAATTTTTTCCTTGGCTACATAAAGTGGCGGGGTTGAATCTCATCTCTGATATTTTCCTGGATCTGATTCCAACTTCTACTTTTTACAAGCATGTGACCTTACATAAGTTCTTGTGAGCATGTGCATCGTGGGTGAAATCCACGCCTATCTGCACAGAGTAAATGGAATTAAGAATGTGAAAATCCTAGTACAATATTCCTATTTCTCTCCCTCCTTCTCTAAGTAGGCCTTCTTAAAAAGAAAGCTGCAACTTCTCTATGAACAGATATTGAGAAGTTGGTAGACATCTTCCATAACATACATGCAGGAAGCGGTAGCCACATGCTGGCTCAATGCAGACTCTGGCTACACAGGGCTGAATATCGAGATATCTGCAACTATACAAATGGCTGAAGTTTTTGCATGTTAACCCAGATATTGCTGATAGAGGAAGCATGGTCTGGGAAGAGTCGTGTGTGTTATTTGCTCTGATCATGTTAGGGAAAGCACTGCGGCATGGGATAGTAGCTACACAAAGTTTCTGCTCCAGCATCATCAAACAAAAGTTTTTCAACATCTGCTTTGACACATTTAGACCTCTAGTCCTGAAATGATCACAGGACTTTCTTTTCTGACTTGAATCATAGCTTCCCGAGTTAGCCAAGGGAGCCTTTTAAGATTTTCCTCATCTCAGAGCAGCTCTCTGTAAAGCCCGTTTGATCAATAATAAAATAGCTATCTAACCAATCCAGCCAAGCAGAGAACAGTGTTTGATTTTCAGAGACGTGGACACAGCGCTTTGTGCAGATTTGTGACTGAGCTCTGGGCTTGGCAATACCTCAGCTAAGGCTCCTTCAAGACAAGTGACTGGAGCAGTGGGAACTCCCATGTTGCCTGCTGATGAGTTCCTCCTTCACATGGTTTGTCAGCTTGCAGTGATGGAAGGCATCTGCTTAATTTCTGTCTATGCACAGGCCAAAGCTGAACTCTTGGAGTGTAGACTGAGTCTGCGTTCAGTGCTGCCCCTTTGCCATCTGCCACTGTTACCCTCACCCTCCCTCACTCCCTACTCCTAACCCAAGAGAATGTTAGTGTTAAAAAATAAACAATTTTATTTTTTTCTGATTTATTTTCATCCTTTTTTAAAGTTTTTTATTGTTATTCTACTACAGTTGTCCCAATTTTCCCCCTTTGCCCTCCTCTGCCCAGCACACCACCTGCTCCCACAGTCAATTCACACACTGTTGTCCATGTCCATGGGTCATTCATACATGTTCTTAGTCCCTTCCCTTTCTTTCCACCATTTTCCTCCTCCTCCCTTCCCCCTGGTAGCTGTCAGTCTGATCCATGTTTCCATGCCTCTGGTTCTATTTTGCTCATTAGTTTATTTTGTTCATTAGATTCCTTTTATAGGTGAAATCATATTGTACTTGTCTTTCACTGACTAGCTTATTCACTTAGAATAATATTCTCCACTTCCATCCATGCTGTCACAATTCCTTCCTCTTTCTTTCTCCTGTGTGGTATTCCACTGTGTAAATGTACCACAGTTTTTTGATCCACTCATTTACTGGTGGGCACTTCAGCTATTTCCAGCACTTGGCTATTGTAAATAGCACTGCTATAAACATAGGGGTGCATAAGTTCTTTTGAATCGGTGATTCGGTATTCTCAGGGTATATTTCCACCACTGGAATCTCTCAGTCAAAAGGCAGTTACACTTTTAGTTTTTTGAGGAAATTCCATACTGTTTTCCACAGTGGCTGTAGCAGTCTTCATTCTCACCAACAGTGCATTAGGTTTCCCTTTTCTTCACATCCTCACCAGCACTTGTTGTTTGCTGATTTGTTTATGATGGCCATTCTGACCAGTGTGAGGTGATGAGGTTTTAATTGAGGTTTTAATCTCATTGTGGTTTTAATTTGCAACTCTCTGATGGCTGGTGATGTTGAGCAACCTTTCATATGTCTCTGGACCCTCTGTATGTCCTCCTTGGAGAAGTGTCTGTTCACTTACTTTGGCCATTTTTTAATTGGATTGTCTGTCTTCCTGATGTTGAGTTGGATGAGTTCTTTATATACTTGGGAGATCAAACCTTTGTCCAACGCATCACTGGCAAATATGTTGTCACATATGGTTGGATCCCTTTTCACTTTGGTGATGGTTTCTTTAGCTATGCAGAAGCTTTTTAATTTGATGTAGTCTCATTTGTTTATTTTTTCCCTTTATTTCCCTTGCCTTGGGGGATCTGCAAAGCTATTGCTTTGAGGAATACCTGTAATTTTTACTGCCTATGTTTTTTCCTCTAAGACTTCTATGGTGTCACAACTTATATTTAAGTCTTTTATTCATTTTGAGTTTATTCTGGTATATGGCATAAGTTAGTGGTCTTGTCTCTCTTTTTTTTTTTTTTTGCATGTACCAGTCCAGTTCTCACAACACATTTGTTGAAAAGGCTATTTTTACTCTATTTAAAATGGAGTAAAAATAGCTCCTGCCCGCTTTCTCAAATATTAATTGAACTAGAAACATGGCTTTATTTCTGGGCTCTCTGTTCTGTTCCATTGATCTGTGTGTCTGTTCTTATGCCAGTACCAGGCTGCTTTGATTACAGTGACCTTGTAGTGTAGTTTGATATCAGGTATTATGATCCCTCCTGCTTTGTTCTTCTTTCTCAAGATTGCCAAGGCTATTCAGGGTATTTTTGGTTCCATAGATATTTTGAAATATTTGTTCTAGATCTGTGGAATATGCCATTGGTATTTTAAAAGGAATTGCATTGAATCTATAGATTGCTTTGAGTAGTATAGACATTTTGATGATGTTAATTCTTCCAATCCATGAACATGGTATACGCTTCCATTTATTTGTATCTTCCTGAATTTCTTTCTTCAGTGTTCTATAGTTCTCTGCATACAGGTCTTTTACCTCCTTGGTTAAATTTATTCCTAGGTACTTTATTTTTCTTGTTGCTATAATAAATGGATTTTTTTCTACTTTCTGTTTCTGACATTTCATTGTTGGTGTATAAAACTGCCTTCAGTTTCTGAACACTGACTTTGTACCCTGCTATTTTGCCAAATTCACTTAATAGGTCAAGTAGTTTTTTGGTGGAGCCTAGAGGGTTTTCTGTGTACACTATCATGTCATCTGCGAATAATGACAGTTTTACGTCCTCCTTTCCAATTTGGATGCCTTTTATTTCTTTTCTTTGTCTGATTGCTGTGGCTGGAACTTCCAGTACTGTGTTGAATAAGAGTAGTGAGAGCAGACACATTTGTCTTGTTCCTGATCTTAAGGGGAAGATTTTAGTTTTTGCCCATTGAATATGATGTTGGCTGTAGGTTTCTCATATATGACCTTTATTATGTGAGGTACGCTCCTTCTATTCCCACTTTGCTGTATATTTTTATCATAAATGGGTACTGTGCTTTATCAAATGCTTTTTCAGCATCTATTGATATGATCATGCGATTTTTGCCCTTCATTTTGTTCATGTGGTATATTACATTTATTGAATTGTGAATATTGTACCACCCTTGCATATGTGGGATGAATCCCACTTGATTACAGTGTATGATCTTTTTAATGTATTCCTGGATCCGGATTGACAATATTTTGTTGAGGATTTTGACATCTATGTTCCAAAGATATTGGCCTGTAGTTTTCTTTCTTTATTGTTCTTTTACCTGGTTTTGGAATTAGGATAATACTGGACTTATAGAAAGAGCATGGGATACTTCTCTCTTCTTGAATTTTTTGGAATAGTTTGAGAAGGATAAGAGTTAGTTCTTCTTTAAATGTTTGGTAAAATTCACCTGTGAAGTCATCTGGTCCAAGACTTTTGTGTGCCTTGAGTTTTTTGATTACTGCTTCAATTTCACTAGTTGTTAGCAGTCCCTTTCAGGCTTTTTGCATCTTCTTGATTCAGTTTTGGAAGATTATATGTTTGTAGAAATTTGCCCATTTCTCCCAGCTTCTCCAATTTCTTGGCATATAGTTGTTTATAGTAATTTCTTACAATCCTTTGCATTTCTGTGGTATTAATTGTTACTTCTTTCATTTCTGATTTTATTTATTTAGGTTCTCTCTCTTTTTCTCTTGATAAGCCTGGTTAAAGTTTTATCAGTTTTGTTTATCTCTTCAAAGAATAAGCTCCTAGATTCATTGAGCCTTTGAATTTTTTTTAGTCTATATGTCATTTAATTCTGCTCTGATCTTGATTATTTCCTTCCTTCTACTCCCTCTGGCCTTTGTTGTCATTCCTCTACTTCTTGTAGATGTAGGGTTAAGTTGTTTATTTGAGATTTTTTTCTATCTCCTTTAGGTAGACCTATATTGCTATGAACTTCCCTCTCAGGATTGCCTTTGCTGTGTCCCTTAGGTTTTAAGTTGTGGTGTGTTCATTTTCATTTGTTTCCAGCTATTTTTTGATTTCTTCCTCAATCTCATTGTTAAACCATTCATTATTAATAACATGATATTCAGTCTCCATGTATTTGAATATTTTTGAGTTGTTTCCTTGAAGTTGGTTTCTAGTTTCAAGCCACTGTGATTCGAGATGATGCTGGATATGATTTCAATTTTCTTGAGTTTCTTGAGGCTTGTATTATGTCCTATCACATCATCTATCTGTGAAAATGTTCCATGTGTGTTTGAAATGAATGTATATTTTGCTTCTTTGGGGTGAAAGGTTCTGTATATATCGATTAAGTCCATTTGATCTAGAGTGTCATTCAATTCCACAATATCCTTGTTGATCGTTTGGAAGATCTATCCATTGTTGCCAGTGCTACTATAATTGTGTTGTTGTCAATATCTTTCTTGAAGTCCTCCAAGATTTTCCTTATACATTTACGTGCTCCTATGTTGGGTGCATATATGTTTACAAGGGTAATATCCTCTTGTTGGACTACTCCCTTAAGTATTATATAATGACCTTCTTTGTCTCTTGTTATGGCCTTTCTTTTGAACTCTATTTTGTCTGATATAAGTATTGCTAGCCTGCCCTTTTTTTTTTATGTCCATTTTCTCAGAATTTTTTTTCATCTCTTCATTTTCAGGCTGTGTAGATCTTGTGGTCTCAGGTGGGTCTCTTGTAGACAGCATATATGCTGGTCACATTTTCTTATCCACTCAGCTACCCTATACCTTTTGATTGGAGCATTTAATCCATTTCCATTTAAGGTTATTATTGATAGGTACTTATTCATTGTCATTTTGTCCCTTTGTACCTGTGTTCCATTCTCTCTCTCCTTTTTCTTCATATTCTTATAGCAGTCCCTTTAGCATTTCTTGCAGTGCTGGTTTGGTGGAGATGTACTTTTTTAGTCTTTGTGTGTGTGCACCTGGGGAGCTCCTTATTTCACCTTCCATTTTAAATGAGAGCCTTGCTGGGTAGAGTAGTCTTGGTTTGTAGGTCTTTGCTTTTCATACTTGGAATATTTCATGTCATTTCATTCTGGCTTGTAATGTTTCTGTTGAGAAATCAGCTGATAGCCTTATGGGAGCTCTTTTGTATGCTACTAGCTGTTCTTCCTTGTTGCCTTTAAGATTCTCTCTTTATCTTTGAATTTTGCCAGTTTTATTATGATGTGTTTTGGAACAGGCCTCTTTAGGTTCACCTTGATTGACACCCTCTGTGCTTCCTGGACTTGTGTGACTTTTTCCCTCATCAAGTTAGAGAAGTTTTCTTTCATTACCTTTTCAAACACATTTTCTCTCTCTTTTTCCTTTTTTTCTACTTCTGGCATCCCTATGATATGCATATTATTACATTTAATGTTGTCCTGCAGCTCCCTAAGCTATCTTCATTATTTTTTAGTCGTTTTTCATTTCATTTCTCTGTCTAGGTGTTTTTTTCTACCTTGTCCTTCAACTCACCAATTCCATCCTCTGCTTCATCTAGCCTGCTTTTAATACCTTCCAGTGTATTCTTCATTTCCTCCTGGCCCTTATTCATAGTTTCTCTGTCCTTTTTCTTGATGATGTAGTTCCCAGTAAGATCCTTATAGCTTCCATAGAGTTTCTTGTAGTTCTCACTGAGTTCCTTGAGTGTCCTTACAGTCATTATTTTGCACTCTATATCTGATAGATTGTTTGCCTCAATTTCATTTAGCATTCCTTCTGGGGGCTCCTCCTTTCCTTTCAATTGGGTCTGCTTCTTTGTCTCCCCATTTTAGGTGACTCTTGTTAGTTTCTGCATATTAGATTGATCTGCTTGGACCCCCTGTCTTCATGTGGTGGACTTCTTTGGTAGGAGACCTGTTGGACTCTCCTGAGCTGGCTGCTCTTGAGATGCCCTTTATGCCATTTATGTGGGCTCTCTTGGTGTAATTGGGTTTTGGTTGTTGTTGGGTCATTCTTTGGTGGGTTCTTCTCTCTGGTTGGCTGACTGAGAGTCACACCACCCACTATGTCTTGCATGCTATTGTACAAGTGCTGCCAAAATAAAATGAAACATCCCAGGAAACAAAACCTACACCAGCAAAAATAACCCCACCCACAACCACACTATCAACAACAAATGAGAAGATATTAATAAAGATGGAAAGAGATTGACTATTATAAGAAAGAAAAAATGAATATGAGATGACTAATGGAAAGAAAAGTATTTTGGAGAGGGTAGATGGAGGTGAAATAATAAGAGCAGGGAATAGAAACAAGGTGAAGGAAAAAATAAAATTTATATCATAAATTTAAAAAGGGAGGGAAGAAGGCAAAATGGAGCAAGAAAAGGAAAGAGTATAATATGAGATTTAAAATCTTCTTTAAATATTGAAAACATAAGAACAAAATTGAAGAAAAACATCCACCACAGCAATATCAATGACAAATGAGCAGAGATTAGTAGAGGTGGAAAGTGATTAGAAAGGAAGGAAGGAAGGAAGGAAGGAAGGAAGGAAGGAAGGAAGGAAGGAAGAAAGGAAGGAAGAAAGGAAGGAAGAAAGGAAGGGAAGGAAGAAGGATTATGAGATATCTAAAGGAAGGGAAAGTGATTTTCAGAGGATATAGGAAGAAGAAATAATAAGAGTGAGGAATGAAAATCAGGCTGAGAGAGGGGGAAAATGAAATTTAAAATGGAAAAAAGAAAGTGTAGGAGGAAGGCCAAAAGGAGTAGGAGAGGGGAACAGTAAAATTGGAGGTTTGAAATACAAAAGTAGTGAACCTCTAGGAATAAAATTGAAGAATTGAAACAATCACCACCATATCAACAATCAACAAGCAAATATTAATAAAGGTGGAGAGAGAAGAAAGATAAGAAAGGGAAAAAAAGAATGTGAGATGACTAATAGAAAGAAAAATGGTTTTGAGATGCTGGAGGGAGGAAAATAGTAAGTGTGTGGAATAGAAGCAAGTTGTAGAAAGGGAAAAATTAAATTTAAAACAAAAATAAGACAAGGAAGGAAGAAGGCAAGATGGAATAGGAGAAGGTAGGAATAAAATATGAGATTTGAAATAAACTAAAATAAAAAATAATGAAATAATAGGAACTAACTTGAAGAAAATGTTAAAAACCTATGCAGGAGAAAAAAAATAACACAAATAATGAAAACCATGGTGGAATTTGTCTCAGTAGAGTCTAGTGCTTGCCACTGTCTCCTCTTTCTGAATCCGTTCCTGGTAATTCCAGATGGTGTCCTAGTCTAGCCCTAGGCAGCCCATTCGAGAGTATAAGTGATCCACAATCTGTGGCTCTCTCCATCAGGTTTGGCTGGTTCCTGCTCTTCTACCCTGCCAGCTTTCCACCAGCACAAGGCTCAGGAGTGGTTCATCTAATGTCCAAGAGCACTGCCAGTACCACTTTCACCTGCCTCCAGAGGGGGGGCCTCTGGTGCAATTGGGAGGGTAGAATCCCTGGGTCATCTCCGGGGGTTGCTGTTCAGTCTTCAGGGAAGGTGGTTGGAATGTTTCCCCACCCCCAACCACAGGTCTTGGTATGTCCCAGATTATTTCCAATTATGTATAGTTTTGGGTGAGTTAGCTGCCTGTTTCCTGTGAGGGACCAATCTGTGTAGAAGAGGCAGCTCTTTTTTGCTTGGGGCTGCCAGCAGCTCTGTCTAAGAGCTGAGGCTGGGTGGGGCCCTGAACACCTTGTTTCAACTGTCACTAATCTCTGCTCTGCTGGTTTCAGTGGATCAGGGCCCAAGAGTCAGCATATCTCATGGTGTCTGATAGAAGTTCAGAAAGGAGGGTCCTTCTAGAGTTTCTCTTTCTTTCCTCTGTGCATATGTGCCAAGCAGGGGCTCCTGAGCCTGGCCTCACTGATCTGCAGAGCCTGCAATCCTGTAGGTGAGGGCTGGGCACACCTACCTGTGAGGGGACCTGCCTGACTGCCATGAATTTCAGGCACTCAGATCCTGACTATTCAGTCCCCAGCCTGCCACTCTCGCAGGAGACTCAGGCCTGAACTCTCCATTCTGAACAGTCCCCTGCTCACCATCTGTGCTAGGTCAGGTCCCACAGTCTCTTCAGCGTGACACTTTCGCTCTTCTTGTTCAGCTGGATTCAGTGGGATTGAACTGCACTTTCACTCAGGTCTCTTTGCTGGCAGAGCTATTGAGCTCATGCATGAGTATAGGATCCCTGCAGAATCTTGCCGCAGCTCCTCTTTTAAAGGACTCTGTATGTGGCCCCCACACTGCATCACTGAGCTGGTTTTCTACATGCTCCACCTCCCCAAAAAGCATAAAGTCTTTCTTGGTCAGAGCTGTCCACAGCCTGCCAGCGCCTCTGACAGTTTTAGGAGATAGAGTTTCTCTCTGGAACTCTCCCAGTTGGTGCTGCAGTTATGGACTTGCCACTCACTGTGTATGTAGCCTAAGTCTCCCAGTCTTTGTATGTCCTCCAAGTCTCTCCCAGTTATGGTTGGTGGTTTGCCTGTGTGGGTCCAGGGCTCTACTCCTGGAGGAGAGGGGGCAACTAAGCTGCATTTTCTGTCTGTTTTCTCCTCTGCTGCAGGCGTTTGGCACAGAGCATTTCCCCCTCAACTTATAAAATCTCTTACCAGATGGTGCAAAGCATCCTCTGTACTCCTTGACTTCAAAAATTCATGTCAGCTGAGATTCCATTGATTGTTCAGGTCACTTGTCAGAAGATCAGCTGAAAATCCATGCTGGGGGCACAAGCAAGTGGGCTCAGCTTCCACCTATTTGGCCGCCATCTTCTGAATCCCTAAACAAATTTATTTTTAATGCATACAAAAACTAAGTAGTAAAAATGCTAGACTACTTTTTCTCATTTTTTAAATGTTTATTAATTTATTCAACAAACATTTATTGGGTTTACTAAATGCCAGAATCTGTATTAGACCTAGGGATACAAAGAGGGACACAGACATCAAAACAAGTCTTTGCAGTAAGTACCAGGCAGTGGAGTGTGGTCTTTGGGGTCAGAACACCAGCACTTCTGGGCACCAGTTTCCTGGTTACCCTCCTATGCACTGGCCATTCCCTTTATATTTTTTTCTGGTTCCTCCTCATCTTCCCCACCCTGAAGCAGAGAAGGGATCCCAGGCTGCAGCCTTCTCTTCTTTATCTATACTCCCTCCTCAGGTGATCTCTTAAGGCTTTATATAGTATTTGTTGTGACTCTCATTTGTCCTTTGAGCCCTGAGAAATTTATTCCTCAAGTCTTGACCTGTTCTCAGAACCCAGATTCATATATCTAACCACCTATTTGCCAACTCCTCTTGGAAGTCTCCTAGAGATTTCACACTTAAAGGCTCCCAAACATCCTAATCTTCCCTGAGTGAACCTGCTCTTCCTTAGTTTTCCCATCTCAGCTACTGGCAGCTCCATCCTTCTAGTGGCTCAGGCCAACACCCTTGAAGTCATCCTTGATATCTCCATTCTCCCCCAACCCACAATCCTTTTAGCTCTGCCTTCAAGACATATCCATCAGGGCCACTGGCCTGGCCCTAAGGCTTCATCGTCTCCTTCCTGGATTATTGCAATAACTTTTTTACTGGGCTCTCTGCTTCCAGATTTGTATTCCCGTTTTATTCTTAATAAGTGGACAGACATGTCATTTTAAGATCTAGACAGATCACATTCCTTCCCTTCTCTAATCCCTCCAATGACTTTTCATCCATCTAAGGAAATGACCCAGGGCCCTCATCTTCTGTACCGCTCCTCTCACCCTGCTCCAGCCACGCCACCTTCTTGCCTCTTCCTTGAACATGTCAATGCCTGCTTGTGCCTTAGGGTCTTTTCTTGCCCCAGGTATCTTCAAGGCTCTTACCTCCCCTTCTTCTAGTCTTCACTCAAATGTCAGTGAGCTCTGCCTCACCACTGTCCAATATAGCACCCACCACTCTGCATGAGCTCTCAGGTGATGCTGATGTTTCCCCTGTGGCAGGGCCTGCATCCTTGAGTCAGGCCAGGCCTCCCTGCTTCACTCTCTCCATTCCAGCCTCCACACCTGAGACTGGGTGGATAGAATCAGGGGGAGGAAGTTGGAAGCCACATTTTCCAAGGCAATTTTTACCATTATGAGGTAGACAAGCAAATGCTTAATAAAAATAGTGCTTCATTTTCCATTTGGCTCTTTTTCCTTCCAGCATATTCCCTTAGGAGGGAACCCTTGAGAGGTGAAGGAATCAATGGTAGGATTCAGGCACCAAACCCCATCTGCAAACCCAAATAGATTTCTGACTTGTAACACAACATGACTTGGCAGAAAGATAATGTCCAAAGAAGGTTGCATCTTGCATGGTTCAACTGTCCAAGTGGGTCCTCTAAGATAGGCTGTAGAGAAGGCAGCAGGGGAGAAAACAGAAAGCAGCATCCTCAGGAATAAAATAAACAGTGAACAGCAGCCATGACAAGGAAAGCTGAGTATAGGGAGGGTTGTTAAGCTGCTAAAAAGAAAGCAGAAGCTGAACCACAGGGAAAGGGGTGACTAATGTGGTTGCTGCTCTGGACAGCTTCCCAATCTGCAGGAGGACTGCCTACAGCACCTCTGTGCTTCCTCACAATAGGTCCCCATCAGCCAGGGCACCCAGTTGTGCCTTTCCTCTTTACAGCCCAGAAAGGCTTCCACCATCTCCCCTCAAAGGGCTAAGGCTCTGCCAATTGAACAGACTTGCGTCTGGCTCCTGTATTCTTTGACCTTATTCTATCCCAGAGCTCCTCAGCTATTCAGGAAAATAGCCATCCAGGGACCCACATTCTCCTCATTGTCAAAAATATCTGGGCAGCCCTGGCTGGTGTGGCCCAATGGGTTGAGTGTGTGCTGTGAACCAAAGGGTCACTGGTTCAATTCTCAGTCAGGGCTTATGCCTGGGTGCAGGCCAGTTCCCCTGTGGGGACCATGTGAAAGGCAACCACACATTGATGTTTCTCTCCCTCTCTTTCTCCCTCCCCTCTAAAAATATCTGGGCATGCCTGCCAGTGGCAAACACTTTCAGACTGGAAACTCCCCCTAAATACTGGAAAGTGTAGGTATGGGTTTGGGCAGCAGAAAGCCCAATGCTGGCTCTGGCCTGGTGAGATGGCTCTGTGCTGCCCTCCTCATCTGGCCTCTCATCTGAGAGGCCCAGGACCAGTCTCTCAGACTCCACAACTGCCAGGTAATGCCTTTAGAGTCAATTAATTAGCAACCCTTTCCTCCTCAGAGAGATGGTTCTTTAACAAACCTCATTATGTAACACTTGTTGTTTGTAAAGAACCATATCATGTAACAAGGGCAGTTGTTGCTCCAAGTTTTCTGCTACATGCTGTAACATGGGAACTACATGAACGTGGTGTGTTGCCCTCTGGGAGCTTGAAATCTTATTTTGAAGAGAAAATAAGAACATGTTACCTGGGAAAGAAGAAATAACATCATTCCCCAGTTTAGACTTTGGTCTTAGCCTCTGTTGTCTGTATTAATTTTCTTACTAATACCATAACTGCTACCAGTTGGAGTCTTCTCTAGAATGCCAGCACTTTCCTTGTGGATAATCTGTGCTGTCCCCCTTTAAAGTTCTCTCTGCTATTATCACCTCCTCTACATAATTAATTCATTTAACACCAATGCAATATTACCAACACGTTTAATTTTATTCCTAAATTGAGCCTGCAGTCCAGCAGAAAGAAGTTGGAGAAAAAGAAAACAATACACCAATTGCCGTTAAATAGTTTTTAATCATTTCTTCAGCAGTTGCAGCCTTCTACCTCTTTTTTTGTCACCTTCACCCCAACACTCACCTCTGGAAAAAAAAAAAAAAAGGAAAGGAAAGAAAGATCCCAAAAAGAAAAGAGACAGCCCTTCTATTTTGGCAGCCCTTCTCTTTTGCCTGCTGTCCCTACCAGAGGCAAAGGGAATCAGGAAGATCTGAACTATGACTACGGAGGAAGACCAGGAAGAGGAACCCAGACATTTGATGACCACAAGTTGCATATTTGAGGGGTCTCCTTTTGATTTCGTTTTTTTCTGGATATTTTTCAAATGTTAATACAAAATTTAAAACTGAAAATTCAAAAATACTTTTATGATTCTATCTTGAATTTTCATGCTTGTTTCCACCCCCACCCCCAACAATATCACTATCATTAGTGAATGGATGTAATAGGCTTTCATACATTGCTCTTTGCTAGAGCAGAGAGCCCTTGCCAGGGAGAACATAATATGCCAGGGAATCTCTAAGTTTCTCAAGGTGCACTGTGAAAGTCTTTTTTTAAAAAAAAATCTATAGCCAATTCCTTTGAGTATTTTTTCTTTGTATGTTAAAGATTATTATCCATCTCTCAGCTCTTTCTTTTGTTTTTTGAATTTAATCTTTATTGTATTTTTTACTTTAAGTCCCCTTATACTCCCTTTCCCCTAGCAATCACCACACTGTTGTCCATGTCCATGAGTCCTTTTTCCTTTTTGCTCCATCCCTCCAGCCCCTAACCTCCCCCCACCCCACCATAACTGTCATCCTGCTCTCCATCTATGAGTCTGTCACCATTTTCCTTGTTAGTTCAGTTTGTTCATTAGATTCCACATATGGGTGAGATCATATGGTCTTTGTCTTTCTCTGACTGGCTTATTTCAGTTAGCATAATGCTTTCCAGGTCCATCCACGCTGTCGCAAAGGGTAAAATTTTCTTCTTTTTTACAGCCAAGTAATATTCCATTGTGTAAATGTCCCATAGTTGTTTTATCCATGTATCTACTGATAGACAGTTGGGATGATTCCATATTTTGGTGATTATAAGTAATGCTGCAATAAATGTAGGGGTGCTTATGTTCTTTTGAATTAGTGTTTTAGGTTTCTTCAGATATATTCCCAGAAGTGGGATAGTTGGGTCAAAAGGCAGATCCATTTTTAATTTTTTGAGGTATCTCCATACTTCATTCCACACTGGTTGTACTAATCTGCATTCCCACCAACAGTGCAAAAGGGTTCCCCTTTCTCCACATCCTTGCCAGCAGTACTTGTTTGTTGATTTATTGATGATAGATATTCTGACAGGCGTGAGATGGTATCTCATTGTGGTTTTAATTTCCATTTCTCTGCTGATTAGTGAAATTGAGCATCTTTTCATATGTCTATTGGCCATCTGTATGTCCTCTTTGGAGAAGTGTCCATTCAGGTCCTTTTCATTTTTTAATTGGGTTGGTTATTTTTTGTGTTGAGTTTTGTAAATACTTTTTAAATTTTGTATATTAACCCCTTCTCAGATGTATCAGTGAATACATCTGAGTCTGTGGGTCATCTTTTTATTTTGTTGGTTTCCTTTACTGTGCAAAAACTTTTCAGTTTTATATAGTCCCATTTGCTTATTTTTTCTTTTGTTTCCCTTGTCTGAGGAGATATATCCGATAAAAAATTTCTACAAGCAATGTCCAAGATTCTGCTGCCTATGTTTTCTTCTAGAATTTTGATGGTTTCAGGTCTAAAATTTAAGTCTTTGGTCCATTTTGAACTTATTCTTGTGTGTGGTGGTATAGTTTAATTTTTCTGCATGTATCTGTCCAATTTTTCCAACACCATTTATTGAATAAACTATCTTTAGCCCATTGTATGTGCTTGCTTCCTCTATTGAATATTAACTGACTGTAAAGGTGTAGGTTTATTTCTGGGCTCTCTATTCTGTTCCATTGTTCTATGTGTCTTTTTTTTCACATTTTTTATTGTTGTTCAAGTATAATTGTCTCCATTTTCCTCCCCCATCTCCCCCCATATGTGTCTGTTTTATGCCAGTGTCATGCCGTTTTGATTTCTATGGCCTCATAGTACAGTTTGATACTAGGTAGCATGATTCCTCCAACTTTGTTCCTCTTTTCAGGAATGCTATTGCCATGCCAGGCCTTTTGTGGACCCATATAAATTTTTGAAATATTTGTTCTAGTTCTGTAAAACATGTCATTGGAATCTTGATAAGAGTTGTGTTGAATCTATAGATTGCTTTGGGTAGTATGGACATTTTAATGATGTTAATTTTTCTTATCTACAAACACAGTATGTGCTTCCATGTATTTGTAACTTCTTCAGTTTCTTTCTTCAGTGTGTTATAACTTTCCTAGTATAGGTCTTTTACTTCCTTGATAAGTTTATTCTTAGGTATTTTATTCTTTGCAAAGTAATTGTAAATGGGATTGTTTTCTTGATTTCCCTTACTGTTAGTTCATTGTTGGCATATAAAAATGCTACTAATTTCTGAATATTAATTTTGGATCCTACTACTTTGCTGAATTAATTTATCAGTTGTAGTAGTTTCCTGGTGGAATCTTTGGGGTTCTCTATGTACAGAATCATGTCATCTGTGAATAAAGACTTCCTTTCCAGTTTGGATGACTTTTATTTATTCTCCTTGTCTGATTGTTTTGGCTAGGACTTCCAGTAATATGTTGAATAAGAGAGGAGAAAGCAGACATTGCTGTCTTGTTCCCGATATTAATGGAATGCTTGTAGTTTTTGCCCATTGAGTATGATGTTGGCAGTGGGTTTGTCATATATGGCCTTTATTATGTTTAGTTATGTTCCCTCTATTCCCACATTGCTGAGAGTGTTTATCAAAAATGGTGCTGGATTTTATCAAATGCTTTTTCTGCATCTGTTGGTATGATCATGTGGGTTTTATCCTTCATTTTGCTTATGTGGTGAATCACATTTACTGATTTGCAAATATTGTACCAACCTTGAATTCCTGGAATAAATCCCATTTTATCATGGTGCATGGTATTTTTGATGCATTGCTATATTCAGTTTGCTAATATTCTTTTTCAGGATTTTGCCATCTATGTTCATCAGACATATTGGCCTATAATTTTCTCTTCCTTTTTTTTTTTTTGTAGTGTATTTACCTGGTTTTAGAATTAGGATAATGCTGGACATGTAAAATGATTTTGGGAGTCTTCCTTTTCTTGAATTTTATGAAATAGTTTGAGAAGCAGAGACAAAGTTCTTGGAATGTTTGGTAAAAATCACCCATGAAGCCATCCAGTCCAGGGCTTTTGTTCGTTGGGAGTTTTTTATTACTGCTTGAATTTCATTAGGTGTAATGTGTTTATTCAGATCCTCTGATTCTTCCTGATTTGGTTTTGGAAGGTTGTATGTTTCTAGGAATTTATCCATTTCATCCAGGTTGTCCAGTTTGTTGGCATATAGTTGTTCATAATATTTTCTTACAAACATTTGTATTTCTTTGGTATCAGCTCTTATTTCTCCTCTTTCATTTCTGATTTTATTTATTTGGATCATTTCTCTTTTTTCCTTGATGAGTCTGGTTAAAGGTTTGTCAATCTTGTTTATCTTTTAAAAGAACCAGCTCTTGCATTCATTGGTTTTTTGGTTTTGAGGGGTCTTTTTTTTTTGTACTTTTAGACACTATTTCATTTATTTCTGCTCTGATCTTTATTTTTCCTTCCTTCTACTCACCTTGGGTTTTGTTTATTGATTTTTTAAGTTCCTTTAAGTGTGAAGTTAGATTATTTATTTGAGCTTTTTCTTGTTTTTTGAGATAGGCTTATAATGCTATGAATTTCCCTCTTTGGATTGCTTTCCCAGCATCCCACAGATTTTGGATTGTTTTGTCCTCATTTTCATTTCTTTCAGGGTACCTTTTGATTTTTCCTTGATCCTATTGTTGGCCCATTCATTGTTTAATAACATGTTATTTAGCTTCCATGCCTTTGTTTGTTTTTCAGTTTCTTCTTGTGATTGATTTCTAGTTTCATAGCATTGTGGTCAGAAAAGATGCTTGATATGATTTCAATCTTCTTAAATTTATTAGGACTTGTTTTGTGTCCTAACATATGGTCTATCCTAGAAAACATTCCATGTGCACTTGAAAAGTATATATATTCTGCTGCTTTGGGATAAAGTGCTCTGAAGATATCAATTAAATCCATTTGATCTAGTGTAACATTTAAGGCTGCTGTCTCCATGTTGATTTTCTGCCAGAAGATCTATCCATTGCTGTCAATGGTGTGTTAAAATCCCCAACTATGACTATTTCTGTCAATCTCTCCCTTTATGTCCATCAAGATTTGCTTTATATACTTAGGTGTTCCTATGTTGGGGTGTGTAAATGTTTACTAGGGTTATATCCTCTTGTTGGATTGTACCCTTTATCATTATGTAGTGTCCTCCTTTGTCTCTTACCATAACCTTGGTTTTAAAGTCTATTTTGTTGGATATAAGTATTGCTACCCCAGCCTTTCTTTTCTTTTCTGTTTGCATGAAATGTCTTCTTTCCAACACTTTACTTTTAGTTTGTGTGCATCTTTTGATCTGAGATGGGTCTCTCAGAGGATATATATATCTTATTTTCTTATCCATTTAGCTACCTATGTCTTTTGGTTGGAGCATTTAAGCCATACATTTAAGGTAGATGGATAGATACGTATCAATCTATTATTATTAATATATATTATTGATAGATACATAGGCAGTGCCATTTTATTGTTAGACTGTTTTCCTCTGGGTTTTTTTCCCCCTCTTTCTCTTCTTCTTCTTAAAGCAACTCCTTTACATTTGTTGCAGTACTGATTTAGATTTAGTTTTTTTAGATTTTTTTAAAAAACTCCTTTAGATTTTTCTTATCTGGAATGCTCCTTATTTCTCAATTTTAAATAGCCTTGCTGGGTAAAGTAGTCTTGGTTGTAGGTCCTTGCTTTTCAACCCTTGAATATTTCACACCATTCTCTTCTGGCCTGAAATGTTTCTGGTGAGTGATCAGGTGACAGTCTAATTGATGTCCCCTTGTAGGTAACTACCTGCTTTTCTCTTGTGGCTTTTAGGATTCTCTCCTTGTCCTTACATCTTGTCATGTTAATTATTTTGTGTCTTGGTGTAGGGTTCTTTGGGTCTAATTTGTTTAGGACGTTCTGAACTTTCTGGACATACAAGTCCAGAAAGTTCAGAGAGTCCTCACCAGATTAAAGATTTCAGTCATTATTTCTTCAAATAGGTTCTTGATCCCTTGCTTGCTCTCTTCTCCTTCTGACATTCCCATGATGCAGATGTTGTTCAACTTCATGTTGTCCCAAATGTTTCTTAGGTTCTCCTCATTTAAAAAAATATATTTTTCCTTTTTTCTGCTCTGCCTGGGTGCTTTTTTCTACCTTGTCTTCCAAATCACTGATGTGATCCTCTGCTTCATATAACCTACTGTTTTTTCCTTCCAGTGTATACAGACATTGTGTTCTTTATTTCTGACTGGTCCTTTTTCATGGTTTCTATGTCTTTTAATTATCCTTATAGTTACTATTCAAACTCTCTATCTGATTTCTTTGCCTCCATTTCAACTAGTTCTTCTTGAGAATTCTCTTGTTCTTTCATTTGGGGTGTGTTTCTTTCTCTTCCCATTTTGGTTGCTTCTTTGTGTTTTCCACATTAGTTGTTAATCTAAAGAGTCAGTAAACTGATTAGTTGTTAAACTAATCAAGGGGTAGTCCGCAGCCCAGCTTAGGCTCCACAGAGGTGGGGCAGAGTAATTCCTGCAGGCATGGTTCTTGCTTCCCCCCAGGCTGATGCCACTTGGAGGGAAGTGCTCTGCATGGTAAATAAGGCATTTGCAGTGTGGGAAATGACTCCATGCAGGGATCATGGTGACTGTTCCTTCAGTTCTCTCCCAGGGCCACCAACCCCAAACTCTCCTCAAGCTTCTCTAGTCTACATGGCCCTCCCTCTGCTGGAGCCAAGGGCAAGTGGCTGCAAATGAAATTATGTGTTTTACATCTGCTGAAAGAGGAAACCCACTAACAAAGGAACCACCCACAGATAACAACGGAAGAAGGTGAAGAAGGGAGTAGAAGCCACACTGATTTCAATCCAGGACTGATCTGAAAATACAACTAAATAGGGGAGAAATTACTCAGAACAAACAACTGAACTAGAGCGAGAGAGAACACTCAAAACCTAGTACACACAGAAGAATCAGCTTCAACACAAACTGTCTACATCTGCAAAACAGAATACAAGATGTAGTGGACGGAGTGACCCTAAATTAACTGGCTTGAGGGAAGGACTCACCAAAGAAAGAACAAACAACAATCAAAACCCAAAGACATAAAGAGAGCCACCATAAATGACAGCCCAAGACCAGCGAGCTCAGGAGATTAAGGAGATGGCACCACTGAATCCACTGAAATTCTACCATAGAAGTTCATACCATAAACCCAGGGAGTCAGAAAAGATCAATCGAAGAAGCAGAAGCTAACAAGAAGAGTCTCACAAACAATGGGAAGACAAAGAAACAATCCCCATAAGAAAGGAAAGACATAAGCCTCACAAAGAATGCAAAATGAAATAGAGTCAAGTCAACTCTCAGATACTGAGTTCAAAGCAATGGTTATAAGGAAGCTCACTGAGCTCACAGAGAAATACCAGAAACTACAGGGAAACTACAATGAACTCACTGCAAACTATATGAACATGAAAAAGGAAATAGAAATTACCAACAAGGGCCAGGAGGAAATGAAGAATAGAATTTCTGAACTGAAGAACACAGTAGAAAGAATCAAAAGCACGCTCAATGAAGCAGAGGAACAGATCAGCGAGCTGGATGAAAAAGTAGGAAAAAACACCAAGAAAGAGACAAGAAAAGGAAAATAGGCTCAGAAAGAATGAAGAGGGATTAAGGGAAATGCAGGACAATGTGAAATGTACTATCTGTATAATAGGGACACCAGAAGGAGAAGAAGAAGAGCAAGGGATAGAAAACCTGTTTGAAAAAGTAATGATGGAAAATTTCCCTAATCTGAGGAGAGAAAAAGTCCCCCAAATCCAGGAAACACAGAGAGTCCCAAGCAAGAGGAACCCAAAGAGGCCCACTGCAAGACACATCATAATTAAAATGGCAAAATTTCAAGACAAAGAGAGGATCTTAAAGGCAGCAAGGGAGAAAAAGGAAGTAACATACAAGGGAGACCCAATAAGGTTAGCAACTGACTTCTCAATGGAAACGCTCCAAGCCAGAAGAGAATGGCAAAAAATATTCCAGGAATGAGAACCAGAGGCCTGAAACCAAGACTGCTTTACCTAGCAAGGCTCTCAATCAACATACAAGGCCAAGTAAAGAGCTTCCCAGACAAAAGAAGTCTAAAAGAATACACCTCCTCCAAACCAGCTCTGCAAGAGATGCTAAAGGGACTGCTTTAAGGAAAGGAAGGAAAAGAGAAAGACAGAGGAACACAGGTAGGAAAAAATGGCAATGAATAACTACCTATAGAGAATAACCTTAAACATAAATGGATTAAATGCTCCAATCCAAAGACATACAATAACTGAATGGATAAGAAAGCATGACCCACACATATGCTGCCTACAAGAGACCCACCTCAGGACAAAAGACCTACACAGACTGAAAGTAAGGGGCTGGAAACAAATTTTCCAAGCAGACAGGAAAATAGCAGGGGTAGCAATACTCATATCAGACGAAACAGACTTCAAAAGAAGGGCCATAAATAGAGACCCAGAAGGTCACTTCATAATACTCAAAGGAAGAATCCACCAAGAAGATATAAGCATTGTAAACATATATGTACACAACATAGGAGCACCTGAATACATAAAGGAAACGTTGGAGAACTTCAAGAAAGATATTGACAGCAACACAATTATAGTAGGGGATTTTAACAACACACTGTCAAAAATGGACAGGTCTTCCAAACAAAATATCAACAAAGTTGTTGTGTCACTGAACAATACCCTAGATGAAATGGACTTAACTGATATATATAGAGCTTTTCATCCCAAAGAAGCAAAATACGCATTCTTTTCAAGTATACATAGAACATTTTCAAAGATAGACCACACGATAGGACACAAAACAAGCCTCAACAAATTCAAGAAAACTGAAATCATATCAAGCACTTTCTCTGACCACAAGGGACTGAAACTAGAAACCAACACCAAAGGAAAAAAACCCAAACACTCAAAATCATGGACATTGAATACCATGCTATTAAACAATGAATGGGTCAAGAACAAGATTAGGGAAGAAATCAAAAACTTTCTGGAAACAAACAAAAAGAAACTCACAACAACCCAAACCTTATGGGACACAGCAAAGGCAGTCCTGAGAGGGAAGTTCATAGCAATACAGGCCTACCTTAAAAAGATAGAAACATTTCAATCAAACAGCCTGACCCTATGCCTACAAGAACTGGAGGAACAACAACAAAGACAGCCCAGAGCAAGTAGAAGGAAGGAAATAACCAAGATCAGAGCAGAGTTAAATGACATAGAGACTAAAAGCACAATTCTAAGGATCAATGAATCCAGGAGCTGGTTCTTTGAAAAGATAAACAAAAGCAGCAAGCCTCTAAACAAGTTCATCACGAAAAAAACACAGAGGATCCAAATAAACAGAATTAGAAATGAAAGAGGAGAGATTACAACTGATACCACAGAAATACAAAGGATAGTAAGAAATTACTATGAAGAATTGTATGCCAAGAAATTTGAAAACCTAGGTGAAATGGACACATTTCTAGAAAAATATAATCTTCCAAAACTGAATGAAGAAGAAGCAGAAAGCCTGAACAGACCAATAACAGCTGATGAAATTGAAGCAGTCATCAAAAAACTCCCAACACACAAAAGCCCTGGACCAGATGGTTTCACAGGAGAGTTCTACAGAGCATTTAAGTGAGAGCTAACCCCCATCCTCCACAAATTATTTCAAAAAATTCAAGAAGATGGAAGATTCCCATGACACAGTTCCCAGCCCACAGGATCGGGTGTTGTGGCTGTAATATACAAATATACACAGACTACAGAAATCCTGTGGAGAAAAATGCATGGCATGGCCACTCTCTAAGTGAGAGAGGGTGAGAGGGCTAGAGAGAGCCCAAGAGAGAGAGCCAACCCCCGCCTGGACAGGCTTTTATTGCTTTTCTGGACACAAAACATGGAGGATGGTGTTCATTTACTATGCACATGTTCATCACAGGTGATTATCTTTAAGGACAACAAAGGACATAATGCTGCTAATTACTTGAAAGAGAAGGATGTTACAGCTTGAGGGGGAAATGCTCACACTCCATACTTGGGTGGTTTAGCACAGATTTTAGGAATATGAAGATACTCAGTAAACATTTACAGCCTCAGGATGAGGCAGTTTTAGCAAGAGCAAGTCTCATACCAGTCTAGGTACAATGCAGGCCTGATTTCCCACTGGAGAACCTATTCATGGAGGTGGATCCTGCCCACCAACCTCGCTCCCCGATGGCTTTTCCAAGTGGGAGCTGAGCCACATTTCCCATGCTTGGAATGGTTCCCCACACTCCCAAACTCGTTTTATGAAGCCAGCATCATCCTAATCCCCAAACCAGAAAAAGACATAACAAAGAAAGAAAACCTGAGGCCAATATTCCTGATGAAAATAGATGCTAAAATCCTCAACAAAATATTGGCAAACTGCATCCAGCAATACATTACAAAGATCATACACCACAACGAAGTGGGATTCGTCCCAGGGATGCAAGGATGGTACAATATTCGCAAATCAATAAACATAATACATCACATCAACAACAGCAAAGACAAAAATCACATGATCATATCAATAGATGCATAAAAAGCATTTGATAAGGTACAGCACCCATTTCTGATAAAAACACTCAGCAAAGTGGGAATAGAGGGAGCATTCCTCAACATAATAAAGGCCATATATGAGAGACCTACAGCCAACATCATACTCAATGGACAAAAACTTAGAGCTTTCCCACTAAGATCAGGAACAAGACAAGGATGCCCTCTCTCACCACTCCTATTCAACATAGTACTGGAAGTCCTAGCCACAGCAATCAGACAAGAAAAAGCAATAAAAGGCATCCAAATTGGAAAGGAGGAAATGAAACTGTCACTGTTTGCAGATGACATGATAGTGTACATGGAAAATCCTATAGACTCCACCAAAAAACTACTCGACCTAATAAATGAATTTGGCAAAACAGCTGGATACAAAGTCAATACTGAGAAATCAAAGGCATTCCTGTACACCAACAACGAAACTGAAGAAACAGAAATCAGGAAAAAAATCCCATTTGATATAGCAACAAGAAAAATAAAGTACCTAGAATAAACCTAACTAAGGAGCCAAAAGATCTATAAACAGAAAACTGCACAACATTGAAGAAAGAAATTAAGGAAGACACGAACAAATGGAAGCATGTACCATGCTCATGGGTTGAAAGAATTAACATCATCAAAATGGCCATACTACCCAAAGCAATTTATAGATTCAATGCAATCCCTATTAGAGTACCCATGACATATTTCACAGATATAGAGCCAACATTCAGAAATTTATATGGAACCATAAACAACCCCGAATAGCTGCAGCAATTTTGAGAAGGAACAAAGCAGGAGGGATCACAATACCTGATATCAAACTGTATTACAAGGCCACTGTAATCAAAACAGCCTGGTACTGGCATAAAAACAGGCACAAAGACCAAAGGAACAGAACAGAGAGCCCAGAAACAAACTCACGTCTTTACGGTCAATTAATATTTGACAAAGGAGGCAGGAGCATAAAATGGAGCAAAATAGCCTCTTCAACAAATGGTGTTGGGAGATCTGGACAGCTATGTGCGAAAAAATGAAACTCAATCACCAACTTACATCATACACAAAAATAAATTCAAGATGGATAAAAGACTTAAATATAAGTCATAACACCATAGAAGTCCTAGAGGAAAACATTGGCAGGAAAATCTCAGGCATTCCACGCAGCAACATCCTCACAGACACGTTCCCTAAAGCAAGGGACATAAAGGAAAGAATAAACAAATTGGACCTCATCAAAATAAAAAGCTTCTGCAGGGCTAAAGAATACAGCATTAAAATACAAAGAGAACCAACAGTATGGGAAAACATATTTGCCAATGATATCTCAGACAAGGGTTTAATCTCCAAAATATATAAAGAACTCACATGACTCCACTCCAGGAAGGCAAACGACCCAATTAAAAAATGGGCAAAGGACTTGAAAAGACACTTCTCCAAGGAAGACATACAGATGGCCCGGAGACATATGAAAAGATGCTCAGCATCACTAGCCTTCAGAGAGATGCAGATTGAAACCACAATGAGGTACCATCTCCCACAAGTCAGAGTGGCCAACATAAACAAATCAACAAACAAATGTTGGAGAGGATGCAGAGAAAAGGGAACCCTAGTGCACTGTTGGTAGGAATGCAGACTGGTCTGGCCACTGTGGAAAACAGTATGGAATTTCCTCAGAAAATTAAAAATGGAACTGCCCTTTGACCCAGCAATTCCGCTGCTGGGATTATACCCCAAGAACACTGAAACACCAATCCAAAAGAACCTATGCACTCCAATGTTCATAGCAGCACAATTTACAATAGCCAAGTGCTGGAAGCAATCTAAGTGCCCATCAGCAAATGAGTGGATCCAAAAACTATGATACATTTACACAATGGAATTCTATGCAGCAGAGAGAAAGAAGGAGCTTATACCCTTTGCAACAGCATGGATGGAACTGGAGAGCATTATGCTGAGTGAAATAAGCCAGGCAGTGAGGGGCAAATACCATATGATCTCACCTTTAACTGGAACATAATCAATAGAAGAAAAAAGCAAACAAAATATAGCCAGAGACATTGAAGTTCAGAGCCATCTAACAATAGCCAGAGGGGAGTGAGGAGGGGGCAGTGTGGAGAGGGGTTTACAGGAACTACTATAAAGGACACATGGAGAAAATCAAGGGGGAGGGTGGAGGCAGGGGAGGGAGGTGGGTTCAGTTGGGGTGGGGTGGAGGGATGGGGAGAAAATGCAGACAACTGTAACTGAATAACAATAAAAAAAATTTTTTTTAAAGAAATTTTGTGTTTTGGCCCTGTAAGATGCTCTCTGCATCTCCAGATGTCTCTCTTTGGTTGACAGAAAACCTGCTGATTTTTACAGCTGAATGTTTTCTGGGTCCCTTTCTGGCTCTGGTGCAGTAGCCTGAGAAGCCCAGCTTGGGGGTTAGGCCCTACACTCCTCAGGGGAAACCTATGGCCACCGAAACATCCCTCTGGCACTTCAGCTGCTGCCCTTGGGAGCCCAGTCAGCCCTCTTGTTCCTCTTCCACACTCCCTATCAGTCATGTTGTGTTTGTTTCTTCTGTCTGTCTGTGGTTATAAGGCTTCTCTCCAGCTAGTGTTCAGTTTGTTATTCTGGATGCTTTCACTACACTTTAGTTGTAATTCCAGATTGGTCCAGGGAGGAAGTAAGTGTAGCTTCCACTTTTTCCTCCACCATCTTGGATCTCTCAGGTCTTTTTGGAGAACATAGAGAGAGACAGGAATTCTGAAATCAGAGAATAATTGCCATGCTGCTAAAGACTCAATCTGGTGGTCAACACAGTAATTGCAAAGATAATAATAGTGGCTGTATCTACTAGGAATTGTGTTTAACTGCTAGAAACACAGACTAGACCACAGTGGCTTGAAAACATAAGGGTTTCCTTATGTAAGAGAAATGTGGAGGCTGGCATGGAGCTTTCCTCCTCATCAAAGACCAGAAGGCTTTCATCTTTCTATTCAACTGTCTTTGTCTCATGGCTCCCATTTTCAAGGTCTCAAGATGTTTACTGGTATTCTAGCCCTCATGTTCATATTCTATACAGGAAGCAGAAGGAAGAGGGAAAGGGAAAAAGGCACATGTCAACTGTATATTCAACCCTTAAGGATCTGTTCGAAACCTACTGCTTTATTTCTTTTCCCCTCCAAATCATCATATATCTCATCAGTCTTATAGAAAGGCTGAAAATTCTTTATATATATATTCTTCACCAGAAAGGTTCCTATAGAGACTAGTGTTTTTTCTGCTGTTGTTGGCTGTCTAATATCCAACCTCCTTCTT
Source organism: Desmodus rotundus (assembly GCF_022682495.2). NCBI lineage: Eukaryota > Metazoa > Chordata > Mammalia > Chiroptera > Phyllostomidae > Desmodus > Desmodus rotundus. Next base: position 83,081,857 of record NC_071391.1, on the reverse strand, counting down.
CTTTGGGAGGACCCTCCCTTATTGTGTGTCATCTTATCAGGAATAGGACCCTGTTTCCCCCTACAAAACCCATGGGACAATATCCTTCCCTGTCTGCTTTTTGGCAGTTGTGGAAACACGGGACAGTCACAACAATTCGGTAGCTTCAGTCCTAGAGAAATAAGACATAAATAAGGGATGAAGAGAATTGTTTCACAAAGGCATCAGTAGCAGCCAGCAGTGGGCCCAGGGGTGGTACAAAGTGTCAATAGCAAGAGTAGAAGTGGCTAGACAAGTTTTGCTAAAAGGTAACTTCCTGCTTCTTGGTCCTCCAGTGCCGCTCTGCTCCAATCTGTCTTACATGCCTGATGCTCTAGTCCCTTGCCAGTTCTGGGACCCCTTTGTCTTTTCAACATGCCCCTTTTTTGCTTAAGATAGCCAGAAATGGTTTCAGTTACACCTTCAATGACATAATTGAGATATACAGGGTGGGCAAAAGCAGGTTTACAGTTGTGAGTATAAGAAAGATATTCTTCTATTATTTATTTATTAATTATTGTATTATTTGTCTTATTATTATTATTATTATTATATCCTTACCTATGATTTATCTTTTAGGTAATGATAGATGGTGATTTAACCTACTTTTACCCACCCCTGTATACACTATTATTCTAGCTTATGCTCTATGGAAATACAAGCACACACAACTCATCTAAGGTATAGATGCAAGACTTAAACTCACAGACACAGGGCTGGGGTCCTGTGGGAGCAGATATTTGGAAATTTCTAGGAACAAAAGCTCACCCTCAAAGGCCACATGGACTCTTATTTCTTTTAGTCTCTCCATAAATTCTCCTTTTTCATATCTGCTTTATTAGTCAATTTCCTTTGATTATTCAGTTCCTTCATCTCCTTAACTTTTACTTCTCCTTCATAGACTCTTCTGTGAAACCTACTTGACCTTTCTACAGATTTGCTATTATTAAAGCATTTTAATTTCAAGTGTTATATCTTTTTATTTAAAACCTTGACAAAGGAACTGATTAGTAACTAGTTCAGGGACACGCCCTGGTCAAATCAGCTACAATAGGTGGCTGGGGCTCATTCATAACTAGGTACATGCTTAAGGGGGGGCTCCCAGATTAGGGCTCTGTGCGTAGGGCAGGAAGTAGAAACTTCCTAATATAGGGATGCAATTGATGTACTATTATGTGATATAAAGACCTAGGTATGACACAATTTTTGGAGGGCAGATCTGAGATACTCAATCAATTATATATTCTGAGCACCAACAATGTGCAAGGGACAGGGCTAGGAGCTCAGGAGATTATAAAGAAGATAATGTGTATCTTCCTTCAAGGACTTTACAATCCACACACAAACCTTTTTTTAATTTATTTATTTTTAGAAAGAGGGGAAGGGAAGGAGAAAGAAAGGGACAGAAACATCAATGTGCGGTTGCCTTTCATGCATGCCCTACTCAGGACCTAGCCTGCAACCCAGGCATGTGCCCTGACTGGGAAGTGAACCAGCGATCCTTTGGTTCACAGGCCCATGTTCAATCCACTGAGCTACACCAACCAGGGCCACACACACACACACACAATTTTTAAGGACTGAATTAACATATACCTGGTTAACAGTTAAACTTGTATTGCCCACAAAGTGATAGAAGAATTCAAAAGAAGGAAAGGTCATATTGAACTATGGTTATCAAAGAAGCCTATACAAAACATTAAAAGGAGGGTTTTGTATAGGAAAGAAAAGAGGTGGAGTGATAATAAAAGTCAGCATCACAGATTGATGGGGGAAATGGGGCATCTGAATCAAAGAATAAACATCAAATGGGCTGAGAGACAAAAGCTGAAGGTAACAGAAAATCAAGATCATCCATTTAAAAAATTTTACCTCATGCAATCATAGTATTAAAACAGCCTACATAGGTTATAAATGGAAACAATGTGGGGAGGGAAGGATACATGCATTTTAACTTGAGTGATGGAGATGGGAGACTTAAAATTCTGATAATGGCAAACTAGATCATTGAACCCAAACATGGTACTGAAATCTGGGCAATATATAAGAACATCTGCTTGAAACAGCAAAATGCTAACAAAATAGGGGGAAATTTCTGCTTCAGGATTGGGGGACAGTGAAACCCTTGGAGGCAAGGCTGGTCCTTTCAGCTGCATTCCCCTGAGGATGTTTGCTAATTCCAGAGGGGGTGACCTAGAAGCTTATAAATGCCTCTAGCAGTTGGTGGGGGAGAGAGCAAGAATAGTAGTCCAGAGTTCATTACAGGAAAAGTCCTAATTAATCCTCTTGGGGTGGCACTCAGAAGTATACAGGCCATCTTAGGAACATCAACTAATTTCAGATTCTAAGGTTGAACTGAGGTGATTTCAAATTGTTAGTACCCCCAAACATGTAGCAGATAAATATAAATCTTCTCTCAAAGGAGATAATATCTTGAATTTCAAAGTATTCTATATGCAATTTGGCAAATAAAATATCCAGCACATAATCAAAAATAACCAGCCATGTGAGAAAATAGGACATGGACAAAACTAGCAAGAAGGCAGTACAGTAAGATCAGGCCCACGAGGCATCATGAAATTAGTTTTATCACACTTGGACCTTAAAATAATCATGCTCTCTATGTTCAAGAGCAAAGAGAAGATTGAAGGCCTTGTAAAGAACTAGAAACTCTAAGATAGAATTTCTGTTGTACAAGTAAAAACTATAATAATTAAAGTTACAATCCAAAAGGTGTGTTAAACAGCATGTTAGCAAGGATGAAAGGATAATTTATGAAGGGAATTGCTAGAAAGGAACAGGGAAAAACAAAGGAGTGAAAAATACAAAAGAGAGGGTAAGAGATATAGAGGATATAATGGGAAGGTCTAGTATGAATTTCACAGAAGTCAGAAAAGTAGAGAAAGAAAATAGGATAGAAGCAGTAACTGAAAAAGCAATGACTGAGAATTTCCCAAAACTGATGAAAGACCTCAAATCAAGGATTTAAGAATTCACATTAAGGATAAAAATAAAATATATTCACAACTAGCCACACCATTATTGTATTGATGAAAACTAAACATAAAATAAAATCCTAATACCAGTCAGAGAAAATATCAGGTTATCTTCCAAAGGGCTTCCTGCCTTCAGTACCTAGAGAATATGCACAAATCAATTAAAATTAAAAGGCAAACAACCCAACAGAATAAAGGACAAAATATTTAAACAGGCACTTCACAAAAGAGGATATCCAAATGGCCACAAACTTATGAAAACATGCTCAACTTAATTAATAATCAAGAAAATAGAAATTAAAATCACAATTAGAAAACACAACACACTCACCAAAATGGCTTTTAAGTGGCCATGTGAAGTGCTGATGAAGACGTGGAGCAAAGGAAACTCTCAGACCTTATGGTACAAAAACTTTCAAAAATCAATTGTTAGTATCCACTAAAGTTGAACAAATATATGTGCTATGACTCACTATTTTCCGGCATAAGTACTAACAATCATGTGTAAGAAGGTTCATTGGCAGCATTATTGTAATAGCCCAAAACTGGAAACTACATAAATGCTAATTAATAGGAAGATGGACAAAAATTGTGGTATATTTATACAATAAAGAAATATGCAGTTTTATTTTTATATTATAAAAAGCTTTCCTGAAAATAAACTCACTACAGCTATGTGCAATGAAATGGATGAATCCCAATGCTGAGCAAACTCTCAGTGTTATAGATTACACAAAATTCAAAAACCATGCAAAACTAGTGTTTAAGAATGCATATTTAGTGGTAAAATTATAAAAAGAAACGAAGTAATCATTTTCATAAACATCAAGGTATTGGTACCTTCGGGAGCAAAAAAGAATAGTGACTAGGGTTACTGCTGGGGTGCTGGGCATATTGTTTTTTTAACCTGGGTGATGTTTTACAGGTATTCACTCTGTGATAAATAATTGACTACATGTTTTTGTTTTGTTCATTTTTCTATGTTAAATTTCATAACAAAAAATAAAAGTTTTAAAAGAAGTAGAGTCAGGCTTTCTTATAACTATTGTATATTGCACATTTACTGGGTGTCAGGCACTATACCCCACACTTTACATAAATTACTTTATACAATCATCCCAATGATCCTGAGAACTACATTTTATCTCAGCCCCTTTCCCCATTTACTGAGCCTTAGTTTCCTTAGCTGCAAAATGAGGATAATAACATTAATCCACCTCAAGAGGTTATTATAGGAATTGAATGATATATATGCAAAGAGCTTAAAATAGTGTCTGACACATACAAAGTGCTACTATCAGGTTAGCTATTATTTCATTAGAGAACAGTACTGAAACTCAATGAAATCAAGTAGTTTGTGCAAGCCCACACAGGTGGTATGAGAGAAGATAGAATTTGAGCATATGTCATACTCAGCTGGTGCCCCTTCCTCTTCTTCCTGGAGTGCTCTGTAAGTTTTATGCCAGACACTGAAGCCATCCAGTTGTAGAACAGGGGAGCTAGATTCCATCTGGGCTCAGCCTGTCCCTTCCTGCAGAAGCAGAGGCTGAGTTTTTTAAGAGAGCAGTGGGATTTGTTCTCTATGTGAATTGACATCATTTATTCATGATGCCACCTTCATTTTTTAAACAGTAGAGGCTATCATCCCATTTCTTATTCCAAGCTAACTTAGTAAAGAAAATGCTTTTGGGGTGTGATCAACCAGAGATGGTGTGCTCTATAATTGTGCCTTCTGTGGGAGGAGCTCTAGGGTCACAGCCAGCCCCCAGGCCCCTCTGCAGCCCTTCCAACCTACCCTTTGGGCTCAGAGCCACTATGGCATCAAGATCTGCAGGTGGATAGCCTAGTAGTCCACAGGGCTAGTTGCCCAGCAAATGGCAATCAGCGGGCTGAGTTTCTGAAATCCAGAAAAGTGACTGATGGAATGGAGAGAGGGAAAGTAGGGCAGGTGAACAAGGGAAAGAACATTTCTCTTCATGTCACTATTCTCCTTTTTTTCCTTCTTTTCATGTAGGCTTTTGTCATCTCCTATTTGAATGAAATTATGTTCTTGAAGCCTGCGATGCCCATCTTTTTCTCTTTCTCCCACTTGCCCCTAACATAATCCCACTATTAAATCAACCAAGACCCTATAATACATTATAGATTATAAAGAGCTTTCACCTGATTCTCATACAGATTCCTTAGCCAGATTCCCATACAAAATGTTTTGGGGACTTCCGGTCTAAGCTCTAACATGTAAAAATATTAGAAGTCATCACTCTTACCTTATAACAGGATAATGTTGAACAAATGGAAAGTCAATAACTTTCCCTGCACTAATTAGAAACCTGAGGTCACAGGACCAACTGCCACCTCCAAAACTGGAAAGACAGGTATATCCTGAGAGACATAACTGAGATCTGCTTACCTTAAATGGAAGCCACTGGGGCCATAACCTGGTAAAAACGAGTAAATGGAAATTTTGATGAGTTGCTAGAGTTAGAACTCCTGGAGCCACATTTACTGGACAATGCCCACACTTGGCCCCCAGAAACACAACTAAGTTCTTACAGGTAGAGATGAAAAAAAAAAGTCTCATGGTTCCACTCCGGTAGGAGGAGAGAAAGAAGATTTATTGGGAAATACAACCAGAGGCATTCTCCAAAACAAAAACTACTCTTCAAAAGAGATGGCCAACCTATCAGATGCAGAGTTCAAAACACTGGTAATCAGGATGCTCACAGAAATGGTTGAGTATGGTCACAAAATAGAGGAAAGAGTGAAGGCTATGCAAAGTGAAATAAAGAAAAATACACAAGGAACCAACAGTGAAGGAAAGGAAGCCAGGACTCAAGTCAACAATTTGGAACAAAAGGAAGAAATAAACATTCAACTGGAACAGAATGAAGAAACAAGAATTCAAAAAAAAATGAGGAGAGGCTTAGGAACCTCTGGGACTACTGCAAATGTTCCATCTGAATTGTAGGGGTGCCAGAAGGAGAAGAGGAAGAGCAAGAAATTGAAAACTTATTTGCACAAATATGAAGCAGGACTTCCCCAATCTGGTAAAGGAAATAGACTTCCAGGAAATCCAATAAGCTCAGAGAGTTCCAAAGAACGTGGACCCAAGGAAGCACACACCAAAGCACGTCATAATTACATTATCCAAGATTAAAGAGAAGGAGAGAATCTTAAAAGCAGCAAGAGAAAAGGAGACAGTTACCTACAAAGGAATTCCCATAAGACTATCAGCTAATTTCTCAAAAGAAATCTTACAGGCAAAAAGGGGCTGGAGAGAAGTATGCAGAGTCATGAAAGGCAAGGACCTACATCCAAGATGACTCTATCCAGCAAAGCTATTATTTAGAATGGAAGGGCAGGTAAAGTGCTTCCCAGATAAGATCAAGTTAAAGGAGTTCATTATTACAAAGCCCTTATTATATGAAATATTAAAGAGACTTATCTAAGAAAAACAAAATGATCAAAAATATGAACAGTAAAATGACAACAAATCACAACTCTCAACAACTGAATCTAAAAATGTCAAAAACAAAAACAAACTAAGCAAACAACTGGAACAGGGACAGATTTACAGAAATGGAAATTACATGGAGGATTATCAGAGGGGAGGGGGAGTGGGGACAATGGGAAAAAAGATACAGGGAATAAGAAGCATAAATGGTAGGTACAAAATAGGGGAAGTTTAAGAATAGTATAGGAAATGGAGAAGCTACAGAGCTTATATGTATGACACATGGATATGGACTAAAGAAGGTGTGGAATGCTGGTGGGAAGGGGGGTGTAAGAAGGAGGGGAATAAAGGGGAGAAAAAATGAGACTACTATAATAGCATAATCAATCAAATATATATATATATATTTTAAATATATTTATTGATTATGCTATTACAGTTGTTCCATTTCCCGTCCCCCTCACTCCACTCCATCCTGCCCATCCCACCCTCCCACATTCCCCCCTATAATTCACGTCCATGGGTTATACTTATAAGTTCTTTGGCTTCTACATTTCCTACACTATTTTTACACTCCCCCTGTCTATTTTCCACCTATCATCTATGCTACTTATTCTCTGTACCTTTCCCCCCTCTCTCCCCCTCCCACTCCCCTATTGACAACCCTCCATGTGATCTCCATCTCTATGGTTCTGTTCCTGTTCTAGTTGTTTGCCTAGTTTGCTCTTGTTTTTGTTTTAGGTGTGGTCGTTAATAACTGTGAGTTTGCTGTCATTTTTACTGTTCCTATTTTTGATCTTCTTTTTCTTAGGTAACTCCCTTTAACATTTCATATAATAATGGCTTGGTGATGATGAACTTCTTTAACTTGACCTTATCTGAGAAGCACTTTATCTTCCCTTCCATTCAAAATGAAAGCTTTGCTGAATAGAGTAATCTTGGATGTAGGTAGGTCCTTGCCTTTCATGACTTTGAATACTTCTTTCCAGACCCTTCTTGCCTGTAAGGTCTCTTTTGAGAAATCAGCTGACAGTCTTATGGGAACTCCTTTGGAGGTAACTGTATCCTTTACTCTTACTGCTTTTAAGATTCTCTCCATCTGTTAAACCTTGGGTAATGTAATTATGATGTGCCTTGGTGTGTTCCTCCTTGGGTCCAGCTTCTTTGGGACTCTCTGAGCTTCCTGGACTTCCTGGAAGTCTATTTCCTTTGCCAGATGAGGGAAGTTCTCCTTCATTATTTGTTCAAATAAGTTTTTGATTTTTTGTTCTTCCTCTTCTCCTTCTGGCACCCCTATAATTCAGATGTTGGAACGTTTCAAGATGTCCTGGAGGTTCCTAAGCCTCTCCTCATTTTTCTGAATTCTTATTTCTTCATTCTTTTCGGGTTGGATGTTTCTTTCTTCCTTCTGGTCCACACCGTTGATTTGAGTCCCAGTTTCCTTCACATCGCTATTGGTTCCCTGTACTTTTTCCTTTGTTTCTCTTAGCATAGGCTTCATTTTTTTCATCTGGTTTTCAAACAGATTCAACCACTTCTGTGAGCGTCTTGATAACCAGTGTTTTGAACTGTGCATCTGATAGGTTGGCTCTCTTCATCGCTTAGTTGTATTTTTTCTGGAGCTTTGAAGTGTTCTGTCATTTGGGCCATTTTTTTTTTTTTTTTGTCCTGGTGCATCTGTTACTTTAAGGGGTGGAGCCTTAGGTGTTCCCTGGGGTGGGGTAACGCTGATGGCTGGGCTGTGACTCTGTATGTGGGGGAGGGGCCGAGAGGGAGCAATGGCGCCCGCTTCACTCTCCACCAGACCTCAATCTTTCACTCCCATACCCACAACCAAACTGGGCCCCTCTGGTGCTGGTTTCCAAGTGGGTGGGCTTGTGCACACTCTAGGCCCCTGTGGGTCTCTCCAACTACCTCTCTCCTGTAAGGCTGGGAGTCTCTCCTGCTGCTGCCCCAACCCCCACGGGCGTTTTCAATCAGAGGTTTGAGGCTTTATTTCCCCACGCTGGAGCCCTGGGTTGTGTAGTCTGCTTTCCTCCCCACCGTTTGTCCGGTTTATATGTGTGTGAATGTGGGGCCACAGGTGCTACCCACCGCTCTGCCTGCCCCGTTCTCTGCCACTCTGAGTCCAGCCCTCTCGGTTTATCTGTGCGAATGTGAGGCCGCAGGGTCTGCCAGTGGTCAGACTGCCTGCCCCGTTTGTCCCACACTCCGCCAGTCTCAGTCCCACCACAGCAACATGAGTCCTCTCCACCCCAGCTGCCCATCTCTGCCCCTCCTACCGGTCTGGATGAATGCTTATTTTTTATTTCCTTGGTGTAGGACTTCCTTGCTGTTCGATTTCCTGTCAGTTCTGGTTGTGCGAGGAGGCACTGTGTCTACCTATGCTGCCATCTTGGTTCTGCAAATATATATATATTTTTTTTTAAGAAAATTACTCAGAACACAGGACACAGGACCCAGGACCCAAATAAAGAATCACTGGTCAATGGATGAAAGGATGTTAGGGAAATTGCTGGACTGCAGGTTTTATCTGATTAAACTCTTCCTAGATTTCAAATCCCTTACCTACACTTTTCCCCCTTTTTATAAAAAAGGCTGGCTTGGAAGGAAACGTAAGATGGTCTTTAAGGGTCCATAACCTGCTGTGTTCTCAGATCACTGGCCATCTGAATAAAGTGCTTATAAAGAAAAAAAAAAACACTATTCTTCAAGAAAAAAGACTTTGCCTGAGCCTTATTACAGCTGGATGAAGAAAATTCCTCCTATTTCAGCTAACTGCAGCATTTCTGTCTCACCTAAGGGCAGAAAAAATTGGCAACAGTGGTCAAGACTTCAGGGAAATGGACTGGGAAAGCTACAGCCAGAACAGAGGGTAAGAAGCTGGGAGGAGCACAGCTATACTTCCACAGAAACACTTGGGAAGGCCCCAGCCTTGAGACACAGGCCCATTGAAAGCCTGATGTTTACTCATAAGATTATAGAATGGTCCCACATCTTACCACCACACAACAGGACTCCACTACAACAACAATGGATTAATACTGAAAGAACTACAGTAGGAATAATTAGGGGAGTCCAAAGTTAAGAGGAACCTAGTCAACAAATCAAACAAGCAAGTAAAATATAACCAGAAATACTGAAATTAAGAACAAATTGACAGTAACCAGAGGGAAGGTGGGAGGGAATAATGGGGGGGTGGAGAAAGGGTTGTCAAGGACACTTGACAAAGGACACTTGGACAAAGCCAAAGAGGGGTAGGATCAAGGGTAGGGAGTGAGGATGGCTGGGGAGCGGGGGGGAGTAAAGGGGGAGAAATGGAGACAATTGTACTTGAACAACAATAAAAAAATATATGAAACATTAAAAAAAAGAGGAGACAAAAACAAGAACACTATAGGACTCTGAAGCCACTTATATCTACAGCTATAACAAACATTAAACACAGCCCAATTCCCAACCATATTAACATATCCTCAGACTAAAAGCCTATTACCTCAGTTTCTATTTCCAAATACAACATGGCCATCTCTCAACAAAAAATTACAAGCATGCCAAAAGGTAAGAAAAAAATCAGTCTGAAGGAACAATTGTGATCATCAGATATGACAAACAAACCAACCAACAAACAAAAAATCCTAGGCATATGACATACAAAATGCAGAAAACAAAGACAAAGAGAAATTTTTTTAAAGAAGCCACAGGAGAGAAAAAAAAAACCTACAGAGAAACAACAATAAAAATTACAGTAAATTGGAGAACCAAGATGGTGGCGGAGGTAGACACACTGAGCCTCCTCACACAAGCAGAACTGACAGAAAATCAAACGGCAAGGAAGTCCAACACCAAGGAAATAAAAAATAAACATTCATCCAGACCGGTAGGAGGGGCGGAGACGGGCAGCCTGGGCAGAGAGGACTCCCGTTCCCGTGGGGGGACCGAGACTGGCGGAGTGTGGGACAAACGGGGCAGGCAGTCTGACCACTGGTGGACTCTGCGGCCCCACATTCGCGCACAGATAAACCAAGAGGGCCGGACTCAGAGCAGTGGAGAACGGGGCAGGCAGAGCAGCTGGTAGCACCCCGTGGCCCCACATTCGCGCATAGATAAACCGGAAGAACGGCGGGGAGCAAAGCAGACTGCACAACCCAGGGCTCCAGCGTGGGGAAATAAAGCCTCAAACCTCTGATTGAAAACGCCCATGGGGGTTGGGGCGACAGCAGGAGAGACTCCCAGCTCATGGGAGAGGTAGTTGGAGAGACCCACAGGGGCCTAGAGTGTGCACAAACCCACCCACTTGGGAACCAGCACCACAGGGACCCAATTTGATTGTGGGTATGGGAGTGAAAGATTGAGGTCTGGTGGAGAGTGAAGCAGGTGCCATTGCTCCATCTCGGCCCCTTCCCCACATACAGCGTCACAAGGCAGCCATCAGCATTACCCCGCCCCCATGAACACCTAAGGCTCCGCCCCTTTAAGTAACAGACTTGCCAAGACAAAAAAAAAAAAAAATGGCCCAAATGACAGAACACTTCAAAGCTCCAGAAAAAATACAACTAAGCGATGAAGAGATAGCCAATGTATCGGATGCACAGTTCAAAACACTGGTTATCAAGATGCTCACAGAAGTGGTTGAATTTGTTTGAAAACCAGATGAAAAAATGAAGCCTATGCTAAGAGAAACAAAGGAAAAAGTACAGGGAACCAATAGTGATGCGAAGGAAACTGGGACTCAAATCAACGGTGTGGACCAGAAGGAAGAAACAAACATCCAACCAGAAAAGAATGAAGAAATAAGAATTCAGAAAAATGAGGAGAGGCTTAGGAACCTCCAGGACATCTTGAAACGTTCCAACATCCGAATTATAGGGGTGCCAGAAGGAGAAGAGGAAGAACAAAAAATCAAAAACTTATTTGAACAAATAATGAAGGAGAACTTCCCTCATCTGGCAAAGGAAATAGACTTCTGGGAAGTCCAGGAAGCTCAGAGAGTCCCAAAGAAGCTGGACCCAAGGAGGAACACACCAAGGCACATCATAATTACATTACCCAAGATTAAACGCAAGGACCTACATCCAAGATTACTGTATCCAGCAAAGCTATCATTTAGAATGGAAGGGCAGATAAAGTGCTTCTCAGATAAGGTCAAGTTAAAGAAGCTCATCATCATCAAGCCCTTATTATATGAAATGTTAAAGGGAGTTACCTAAGAAAAAGAAGATCAAAAATAGGAACAGTAAAAATGACAGCAAACTCACAGTTATTAACGACCACACCTAAAACAAAAACAAGAGCAAACTAGGCAAACAACTAGAACAGGAACAGAACCATAGAGATGGAGATCACATGGAGGGTTGTCAATAGGGGAGTGGGAGGGGGAGAGAGAGGGGAAAGGTACAGAGAATAAGTACATAGATAATAGGTGGAAAATAGACAGGGGGAGTGTAAAAATAGTGTAGGAAATGTAGAAGCCAAAGAACTTATAAGTATGACCCATGGACATGAACTATAGGGGGGGAATGTGGGAGGGAGGGGGTGGGCCTAATGGAGTGGAGTGGGGGGAGGGAATGGGACAACTGTAATAGCATAATCAATAAAAAAATTTACTATAAAAAAATTACAGTAAATTTTCAACCAAAGAACCATGTAAGAAAAAAATGACGTAAAATATTTAAAGAGTTGAGAGAAAAAAATACCTACCAACTTAGAATTTCTGTATCCAGTGAAATTATCTTCCAAAAGCAAAAGAAAAACACTTTCTTAGACAAACAAAAATTGAGGGACTTCATTGCCAGTAGACTCATCCTGCAAGAACTCTAAAAAGCAGTTCTTTGGGCCTAAAGAAAATTATATCAGGAATCTTAGACTTGCAAGAGAAAGGAAGAGTATTAGAGAAGGAGTAAATGGAGGTAAAACAAAATCTTGTATTTTCCTATTCTTTTTTTTAATTTTTATTTTTATTCAATTTCAGTTGTATGCCTTTTCTCCCCATCCTTCGACCCCACCCCAGCCGAACACCCTCCCTCCCCCACCTCCGCCCTCCCCCTTGATTTTGTTCACATTTCCTTTATAGTAGATCCTGTAATCCCTTCTCTTCACTGTGCCTCCCCACTCCCCCCTGATTATTGTTAGATAGTTCTTAACTTCAATGTCTCTGGCTATATTTTGTTTGCTTTTTTCTTCTGTTGATTATGTTCCAGTTAAAGAATGAGGTATTTGTCCCTCACCGCCTGGCTTATTTCACTTAGCATAATGCTCTCTAGTTCCATCCATGCTGTTGCAAAGGGTATAAGCTCCTTCTTTCTCTCTGCTGCATATTATTCCATTGTGTAAATATACCATAGTTTTTGGATCCACTCATTTGCTGATGGGCACTTAGATTGCTTCCAGTACTTGGCTATTGTAAATTGTGCTGCTATGAACATTGGGGTGCATAGGTTCTTTTGGATTGGTGTTTCAGGGTTTTTAGGGTATAATCCCAGCAGCAGAATTGCTGGGTCAAAGGGCAGTTCCATTTTTAGTTTTCTGAGGAAATTCCCTACTGTTTTCCATAGTGGCCACACCAGTTTGCATTCCCACCAACAGTGCTCTAGGGTTCCTTTTTCTCTGCATCCTCTCCAACACTTGTTTGTTGATTTGTTTATGTTGGCCACTCTGACTGGTGTGAGATGGTACCCCATTGTGGTTTTAATCTGCATCTCTCTGAAGGCTATGATGCTGAGCATCTTTTCATATGTCTCTGGGCCCTGAAGAAATTGTATTCTTCATTTCCTCTTGGCTCTTGTTGATAGTTTCTATTTCCTTTTTCATGTTGATATAGTTTGCAGTGAGTTCATTGTAGTTTCCCAGTAGTTTCTGGTAATTCTTTGTGAGCTCAGTGAGCTTCCTGATAACCATTCCTTTGAACTCAGTATCTGAGAGTTGACTTGCCTCTATTTCATTTTGCATTCTTTGTGAGGCTTCCTCCTTTCCTTTTATTTGGGGATTGTTTCTTTGTCTTCCCATTGTTTGTCAGACTCTTCTTGTTAGCCTCTGCTTCTTAAATTGATCTGTTCTGACTCCCTGGGTTTATGGTATGAACTTCTATGGTAAAATTTCAGTGGGATTCAGTGGTGCCATCTCCTTAATGTCCTGCACTCACTGGTCTTGAGCTGACGTTTATGGGTCTAACAGGGTCTAACTCTGGTCATTTTCAGAGCTCCAGGTTTAATTGCCTCACCTGTGGGAAAAAGAGAAAGAAGGGAAAAAAAAGGAGAAGGGAAAGAAGGAAAAAGAAAATGAATGGAAGGATGGAAGAAAGGAAGGAAGGAGGGGAGGAAGGAAGGAGGAAGGAAGAATAGAAAATTGGAGGAAAGATAAGAAGAAGGAATTTTCACAAAAATTAAAATAAAAAACAATAAAAAAAGGAAGGAAGAAGGAATAAAAAAAGAAAGAAGGACTGAATGGAAGAAGGAATTTAGGGGGAAAGGAGAAAAAAAAAAGAAAAGAAAAAAAAACAAGTCTTGTGCTGGCATTAAACCTGTCAGGTTAGTTCTGCTGGTCTTCCTGTCTGCAGAACTGGGAGGAGGTGGTTGGAGGGATTGGTTTCACTTTTCTCCCTTCCTGAGCCACATTCTTCGCTGTTGTTCAGCCTCCAACCCAGTTCCTCAGGGTCCTTCTGCTCCCGACTAGGACTTTAGTCCACCAGTTGTTCTGGCCTTGAGTTGCACCAGTTAGGGGCAACTCACACTCCACCTTCTTGGTCTTTGCTGTCTTAGATGCTAGGGGCTCTCAGTGCTCTTTCAGGGTAGTTCAGCCCCCTACTGGGTCAAGTCTTTCTGGGGACTGCAGTCTTCCCTAGCCCTGCAACTCCCCTCTGCTGGGCATTCTGCCTTCCTCCTAGAGAGTGAGTAGGCCCTGCAGGGCTCTGTGCACAGTGGCTAGGTGGGAGTTGTTCAGTCCCCCCTGCTTGGTGTGTGGTCGTCTGCAGGCAGCCAGACCATTGATCAGGTTGCACCGCCAATCCCCAGCTTTGGGCCTGTGTGACAGGGCAGCCAGCCGCTGATCCGGGTGCACACCCACCCGAGGTTTCAGGTGTGGGCGCCCACTCGGGGTTTCAGGTGTGGGTGCCCAGGCCACTGATCGAGGTACGCACCCACCCGGAGTTTCAGGTGTGGGCCCCAGGCCACTGATTGGGGTATGCGCCCACTGGGGCACTTTGGGTCTGTGCAACCAGGCAGCCTGGCCACTGATCAGGGTGCACGCCCACCCGGGGTTTCAGTGGTGGGCGCCCAGTCCACTGATCTGGGTGCACGCCAACCGGGCTTCAGGTGTGTGCTGGGGCTACTTATCCCAAGTTCACAGTCCAGGGGCTGAGGGGTTAGGGGTGCAAGAGGTCACAGCTGCTGTGGAGAGTTCTCTAACTAGCCGCTGTGTGTTCTATTTTCTTTTTCTTTTCAAGAAATTCCTCCTATTCAAGCCCCCCTGGTCAAGCACCTGGCCTCTCACACAGTCCAGCCTGGCTCTCTCCCAAGAATCCTGCAGCAGACCCTGCACCCCGGCCAGGGGCTTCAGCCGCCCTGGTCCCCGCATGGGTCCCAGGGACCTTATTGTCCTTAAGCACTCTTCTTACCACCTGATCTTTCAGTGTCCTCTATCTTTGGTCTCTGATCTTCATATATGCTGGAATACCGTTGGCTGTTCGCTCTGTTCCTCAGATCAGCTAGGCATTTCACTGGTGCCAAGGGGAAGTGGACTCTGCTCCCACCTATCTTGCCACCATCTTCTCCTATCCTATTTTCCTATTCTTAATAGACCTGAAAGATAATTATGATTGTGCTTTTAAAGCAATAATAGTAACAATATATTGAGTGATTACAGTATATGGATTAATAAATGATAGCAAATCACAAGAGATGGGAGGGAAGAATTGAAAAGCTCAGTTAAAAGGTATATGTACTACACATAAAGTGTCACAGTATTACTTGAAAGTGAATTTGTATTAATTAAAAATGCATATTTAAACTGTAGGGGAACCACTAAAAAACTTTTAAGGAACTATAATTGATATGCTAAGAGATAAATTGAATCATATAAAATCTATAAAGTTCTCAATTAATACCAGAGAAGGCAAAAAAGTGGTAGGGTGAGTGAGAAAATAAAGAACAAATATAACAAATAGAAAACTTTACAAACATGATAAAATTTAATCCAATTATATTAATGTCACTTTACATGCAAATGACCATTATATATCAAAAGACAGAGACTGTCAGAGTCAACTTAAAAAAAATAAGACCCAATTATGCAATATTCTGTCTAAAAGAAGCCCTCTTTAAGACTCAGATAAAGGTAAATGGGTAAAGAAAAACACACCATGGTAATACTAATCAAAAGAAAGCTAGATTAGCTATATTGATTTCAGACAAAGAAGATCATAATAAGATAGAGTTTCAAGGATAAGAAAAGGGCATTACAAATAATAAAAGGGGTAAATTTTCTAAGAAAACTTAACAAGCCTAAACATGTATGCAGGTAACAAAATAATGTCAAAATACATGAGGAAAAAATTGAAAGAACTGAAAAGAGAAGCACATAAATCCAGTTAGAGATCCCTCTGGCAGTAATTGATAGATTGAGTAAGCAAAATATCAGTAAAATATATAAAGGTGGCCTAAACAGCACTACAATCAACTTGATTTAATTGACATTTATAGAATACTATATGGAATGTTCTATTCTATACATTATATAATATTATATGTTGGGAAGTGCCCTGCCTGGTTTCAGAAGCTGTAACCCCCCATTGGTTAAGGCTGAGTCAGAGACCTTGGGACCATAAGCCACTAAGGAAACAAAGCTTATCTCCCTGGCAGGGACAGCGCCCCTCCCCATTTCACTTTACCCTGCTTGGCACTGCTTACCTGGTGTGACCAGTTAGCCAATTATGGGTAAGATTGCTCAAGGGAGGAACCACCTAAGACAGGCATGGCCACAAAGAGGCCCACAGGGAAGGGCTTGGGGGGCTACAGAAAAAGGGGGTGATGGAACCTTGCCCCTCGGCTTTGACATAGCCTGAGTCCTCATTCTGTCTGCAAGAAGTCTCCTCATCTCTTGACTGCCTTACTTCCCCTGCTTGACTTAAGCCTGAAACAATGCCAGAGGTGGGTGCGGCCCTGAGATGGAAAGGGCAGGTTCCCTGGGGAGATCAGGCCTAAGAAAGAATGCATAAAATCCTGTGAAACCTGCTTTGCTAATACCCTCAATTTAAATGATAAGGGTCCAAGCTGACATGAGTTTGTTTCAAAACCTTATAGCCCTTTAGCTAACTGACCCTGACTCAGAATAAGCCCTCAGAGTTCTTTGTTTGTTATCTATTGTTTGATCCTTACTGCCTGACAATGATTGATGAGCTTTACCTGTATTCCTGTGCAAATTGAACCCAATAAAAGCCCATTGAGGAAAAAGCTCTTGGCCCTTCTCCTTTGAGAGATTGGCTACCTTTCCTCCCCAAGCAGATCACGTCTTGGTAGACTTATTCTCATCCTCAGCGGCTGTGCAACCCTCTACCCTGTGGGCAGAGCCCCCCCACAATTATATACTCCATACATTATAGAACAACATCAAACAAGAGAAAACACGTTCTTCTCAAGCTCACATGGAACAATCACCAAGATACACCACATTTGTGTCATAAAACACAACTTACATATTTAAAAGAATAGAAATCATACAAAGTATGTTTTTACATCACAGTGGAATTAAACAAGAAATCAATAACAGAAAGAAAGCTTAAAAATCCTCAAATATTTAGAAGTTAACCTACACACTTCTAAATAATCCTTGAATCATAGAAGCAGCCTCAAGATAAATTAAAACTATTTTGAACTACATGAAAATGAAAATATGATTAATCAGAATGTATCTGATGCAGCAGAAACAGTGCCTAGAGGGAAATTTATAGTGTTAAATGCATATATTAGAAAATAAGATCTAAAACCAATAACCTAGACTTCCATCTTAGGAAGCTAGAAAAAGAAGAGCAAATAAACCCTAAAACAAGCAGAAGAATAGAAATAATAAATTGTTTAGGGTGGAAAGCAATAAAATTTACCGTAGTAATCAATAAAATTAAAAACAGGAAAACAATAAAGAAAACTAACAAAATCAAAAACCCAGTTCTTTTTTTTAAGATCTTTATTTATTTATTAAGAGAGGGAAAGAGAGGGAGAGAAACATCAATTTTTTGGTTGCCTCCCACGCACCCCCTACTGGGGACCTGGCCTGCAACCCACGCATGTACCATGATTGAGAATCAAACAGGTGACACTTTGATTCACAGGCTGGCCTCAATCCACTGAGCCACACCAGAGAAGCAAAAATCCAGTTCTTTGTATAAATTAATAAAACCAATAATCCTCTAGCTAGATTAACCAAGGAGAGAAACAAATTGCCAATATTAGAAGTGAAAGAGGGTCATCACTGATCCCATTGACTTGAAAGGGTTATAAAGGAATATGAAAAACAACTCTTTGCCCACAGATTTGCTAACAAGTAAAATGGACCAATTGCTTAAAATAGACAATCTACCAAACACATACAAGAAGAAATAGATAACCTGAATAGCTCTGTATCTACCCAGCCCTATATGTATTTTAAAAATTCAGTCAAAGCAAAAGAAACCATCAACAGAATGAAAAGACAACTTACTGAATAGGAGAAAATATTGTGAACCATATATCCGATTATCCAAAATATATAAAGAACACATACAACTCAACAGCAAAAACACAATCTGATTAAAAAATGGGCAGAAGACCTGAATAGACATTTTTCCAAAGAAGACATATAAATGGCCAACAGACACATGAAAAGAAGCTCAATATCACTAATTATTAGGGAAATACAAATCAAAACCACAATGAGATATTATCTTATACCTGTTACAATGGCTGTTACCAAAAAGACAGTGTTGGCAAGGATGTAGAGAAAAGGGGGAAAGTGAACCCTTGTGCTCTGTTAATGGGAATGTAAATTGGTATGGCCACTAATGGAAAACAGAATAGAGGTTCCTCAACAAATTAAAAATAGGACTACCATACAGTCCAGCAATTCCACTTCTGGGTATTTATTCTAAGAAAATAGAAAGACAAACTCAAAAGTTACATGCACCCTCATGTTCATTGCACTATTATTTGTAATGGTCCTAAATATGGAAACAACCTAAGTGTCCATCTATGGAAGACTGAATACAGAAATTGTGGCATATCTATACACAATAGAATATTACTCAGCTATACAAAAGAATGAAGTCTTGCTATGTACAATAACGTGGATGGACTTCAAGAGCATTATGCTATGTGAAATAAGTCAGACAGAAAGCTCATATATACAGAGAATGTATTGGTGGTTGCCAGAGGCAGGGGGTGGAGGGTAAAAAAAATGGGTAAAGAAGGTGAAAAGGTTAAAACAAATTTTGAATCAATATTTAATAACCTTCCAAAAACTTTTTAAAAACACTAGCTCCAGGTTGTTTCACTGATGAATTCTATCAAATATGTAAGAAAGAAATACCAATTCTACACAATGTTTCCAGAAAATAGAAGCTGAGGGGATACTTACAAGCTTATTTTATGAGGTGAAGAACAAGGCAAGGATGTCCTTTCTCACCACTTCTATGCAACATCATCACACTGGAAGTCCTAGCTAATTCAATAAGATTTTTTTAAGAAATAAAAGGTATACATGTGAGAAAGAAAGAATGAAAGAAAGAAAGAAAGAAAGAAAGAAAGAAAGAAAGAAAGAAAGAAAGAAAGAAAGGCAACTGTCTTTATTCACAGATGAGATGATTGTCTATGTAGAAAAACCCCAGAGAATATAAACAAACAAACAAACAAACTCCTGGAACTAATAGGCAAGTACAGCAAAATCTCAAAACACAAGCTCAGTAGACAAAAGCTAAATGCTTTTCTCTATGCTACCAGTGAACAATTACAATTTGACATTTCTTAAAAGTACCATGTATAATGGCACCAAAACACAGAATTACTTAGGTATAAACCTAACAAAATATACACAGGATCTGTATGCAGAAAACTACAAAACACTGATGAAATAAACCAAAGAAGATCTAAATAAATGGAGAGATATTCTATGTTGGTGAATTAAAACTTAATATTGTTAAGATTTCAGTTTTTTCCAACTTAATCTATAGATTCAATGCAATCCCAATCAAACTCCCAGAAGCTGTTTCATGAACATAAACAAATCATAAAGTTTATATAGAGCTTTGGCCTGAATTATGTCCCCCTCAAAATTCATATCTTAAAGCCCTAATCCCAGTGTGACTATAGATAAGAGATAGGGTCTTCACAAAAGTATTAAGGTTAAATAAAGTCATGAGTAAGGCCCTGATCCAGTAAAATTAGTGTCCTTATAAGAAGAGCCACGGAGTACTCGACTCTCTCTGCTGTAGGAAGACACAGTGAGAAGGTGACCATCTGCAAGCCAGGAAGAGAGTCCTCACCAGAACCCAACCATGCCGGCACACAGATCTCAGACTTCCAGCCTCCAGAACTGTGAGAAATAAAAAAGTCTGTTGTTCATGCTGCTCAATCTATGGTATTTAGATATGACAGCCAAACCTAACTGTGGAAAGTCAAAAATCCTAGAATAACCAAAACAATCCTAAAGAAAAACAATGAAGTGAGAGGTCTTACACTACCTGATTTTAAGACTTAAATCTACAGTGATCAGCACAGCATGGTATTGATAAAAGAACAGACATAGATCAGTGGAACATAGATCAGTGGGCTCAGCAAGAGCCCAGAGATAGAACCACACAAATAGAGTCATCTGATTTAGACAAAGGTGTAAAGGAATTCAACAAAGAAAGGATAGTCTTTCCAACATATGCAAAATACATACCCAGACACAGACCTTACACCTTACCAAAAACTAACTCAAAATCAGACATAGACCTAACTGTAAAATGCAAAACCATCAACCTTCTGAAAAAATATATAGGAAAAATTCACATGACAATGAGTATACTGATGAGTTTTCACATACAACATTAAAAGCACTATAAAAGAAAATAATTAATAAGTTGGATTTTATTAAAATAAAAAACTTTTGCTCTATGAAAGGCACTGTTAAGAGGATGAAATAACAAGCCATGAACTTGGAGACAATATTTGCAAAACATATCTAATAAATGACTTGTACCCAACATACACAAAAAACTTTTCAAATTTAACAATAAGAAAACAACCCAATTAAAACTAAAGCAAAAGCCCAATGGCAAAAGCTGAAACAATTTGAGCAAGAAAATAATGCAGTATTGGTTTATAACAAAGTATAAAATTAATATCCATGAATCCATACTACTATAATTAAATGGGGAAAAGATACAAATCCTAAATGCAGAAGAATTCCAAGTAATTTATGTATATTCTGTGCCTTCATAGATGTGGCACATAAGTCCCTCCTCCTTAAGTATGGGCAATGCATTGTGACTTCCCTCCAAAGGATTTAGTATGGAAAGGGTGTGAGGGGTGTGAAGCAATTTCTTTCTACACAAGAAACCTGACAAACATTACCTCAGCTAGGTAATCAAGGTTACTATCAACAGTGATACGTATGTCATGGTGATAATATGCACCCTTGATATGATGTGATGAAAAAGGCAATATGCCTCTTTGGCCTTCCTCCCCAAAACCTGACACCCCAGTCTAATCATGGGGAAAACAACAGACAAATCCCAACTGAGGGACATTCTACAAAATACCTGACCCATACTCCTCAAAACTGTGAAAGTCATCAAAAACAAAGCCTGAGAAACTGCCACAGCCAAAAGGAGACATGACAACTAAGTGAAATTTGGGATGAGAAATATGAAAAACAAAAAAAAGGACTTTAGGTAAAAACTAAAATCTAAATAAAGTGTAGCTTATGGTTAATAATAACATATCAATCAATATTGGTTCATTTATTGTAACAAATGTACCATGTAATGTGAGAGAGATGTTAATAGGAGAACCTGGGTGTGGGATATTTGGGAACTCTTCACTCTCTTAGCAACTTTTCTGTAAATCTAAATCTATTCTAATATAAAAAGTACATGCATATTCTTAAAACTACGTAGTAGTTTTGATTATTTTCCCCATTTTAAGATCAGGAAACTGAGGCTCTGAAAAGTTGGGTGGCTCACTCAAGGTCACACAGCCAGTCGACTCACCCTGGAAGTCAGGTGACCATGACAAAAATTAAAGGGTTGGGGCGGGGGACTTCAAAAATAAGGAAAACAGAGCTACATTGTAAATCACATTAAAAGGCAGTGCACGGGGCTTTGAAGGGTACCAAAAAATTCTCAATTTCAAGCTGGCAACGTGGCGCTGCAGGGCCCCACACCCAAGCTGTGTGCCTGTCCTGGACCAGGTGGCCAGTCCTGCAGCTGTGACCTGGCTGCCCTGGGGTGTGCCACCCCAACTCTAACCATCAACCCCCACCCCACACACACCTGCTGCCAAGCACATGTGCAGCCTCTGCCTTCAGCGTGGGAGGTACCTCCCTGTGCCCAGGCAGAATCTTTTGGGCCCTGGACGCCTGCCCACCAGCATACAACCCCCACTCCCCACCTCCTGGCCACCTCTGAGACCTGCCTGCACGCAGGGACTGCCACCTCCTGTCAGGTGTGGGGAGCCTGCATTTATCCCCAGTGGTGCTGCCCCCCTTTTGTCCTCTGCAAGAAGCAGTGCCTGAGCATAATAGGCCATTTTTAAGTCTCTGCATGCACTGATTACTCACTTGGTAATTGCATCTTCCCTGGCTAGCTTCTCAGAGCTCTTCTGATTTGCAATCCTTTTTTTCCTTAAACTTAAAAAATACTGCCTCCCTTGCTAGCTCACTTTTGTGGTTTCTCCAGGGTGTCTGGGAATGAAAGTACTTCATGATCTCATGCTGATGTACCAACTTCCCCATATACCTCCTGGGGGCCTTAATACGCAGGGCCTGAAAGCAGGTCTCTGAGGCCTTGTCCACAGGACCTTGCTGCTCCAGGACCTGTGGTCTGTCCCCCATAACAGCAATCACCACCCCAGGGTAAGGGGGTCCAGCAGCTTTGCTTGAGGCCAGGCTGCCACTGCTTTTTTGGACAAGTTGAAATGGGCTTACTGGCCCCCTTTACCACCTTCCAGGTGATCCCGAACCGACATACCTGACCTCCTATTTCTGCTGCTGTCTGGAATGCTAGCCATTCCACCTTTTTGACCTGAACAACACCTTCCTAGTCTTCAGGGCCAAGCTCTTGTGTCACCTACTCTGGACAGCCTTCACTGCCTTGGCCCCTTAATTGCTTCCCACATCACTGGGTTGATTCCATGGATGTGTGTGTAACCCATGTATCTACCACAACCACCTAATGAGATGAAATGAGCTTTCTCCGGTTCATTTACCATGTGCCTAAGATTATAGACTTGAATTTACTCCAAACCAGTTCTGGAGGCAGGGGGGGAGCAAGGCAGATGGGGGGGACAGTGGGGCTCCCATGACTGACTTATAAATTTGACTATATAAAATTTAGAAGATCTTCATGACAAACATACCAAAAACCAAGTCAAAAAGCAAGCAATAAAGGAAAATATTACAAAAATATAACAAAAAAATTAACTGCCATCATAGGCAAAGAATTCTAAATAAGTGAATTGGAAAAATAAAAATACCCAATATAAAAAGGTAGTGAAAAACATCATTACAGGAAAAAAATGCAAGCAGCTTTTAATTATGTGAAAGGATATTTAATTTTACTCTTATTAAAAGAAATGCAAACCTAAATCATGAGATTTTTTCCCTCTAACTTTATTATTTTTTTCTTATTTTGTTCACGTACAGTTGTCTCCTTTTTTCCCCCATTACTCTCTCCCACCTCACCCACCCCCACCTCCCACCCTCAATCTTACCCCTCTTTGGCTTTGTCCATGGGTTCTTTATATATGTTCCTTGATGACATTTCTCCTTCTTTTCCCCCTTATCCCATTCCTTCCTCTCCTCTGGGTACTGTCAGTTTGTTATTTATTTCAATGTCTCTGGTTCTATTTTGCTTGTTTGTTTTGCTGATTAAGTTCCACTTATAGGTGAGATCATATGGTATTTGTCTTTCACTGCCTGGCTTACTTCACTTAGCATAACACTCTCCAGTTCCATCCTTGCTGTCACAAAGAGTAGGAGCTCCTTCTTTCTTTCTACTGTGTACTATTCCATTGTGTAAATGTACCACAGTTTTTTGATCCACTCATTTACTGATGGTCACTTAGGTTGCTTCTAGCACTTGGCTATTGTAAATTGTGCTGCTATGAACATTGGGGTGCATAGGTTCTTTTGAATTGGTGTCTCAGGGTTCTTAGAGTATAATCCCTGCAGTGGAATTGCCAGGTAAAAAGGCAGTTCTATTTTTAGTTTTTTGAGAAAACTCCATACTGTTTTCCACAGTGGTTGTACCAGTCTGCATTCCCACCAGCAATGTACTAGAGTTCCCTTTTCTCCACAACCTCACCTGCATTTCTTGTTTGTTCATTTGTTAATGATGGCCATTCTGACTGGTGTGAAGTGGTATCTCATTGTGGTTTTAATTTGTATCTCTCTGATGGCTAGTGATACTGAGCATCCTTTCATATGTCCCTGGGCCCTCTGTATGTCCTCCTTGGAGAAGTAAACCTAAGCAAGGAAATAAAAGACCTGTACTCAGAATACTACACAACACTGAAGAAAGAAATTAAGGAAGACACAAATAAATGGAAGCATATACCATGTTCATTGATTGGAAGAATAAACATCATCAAAATGTCCATACTACCCAAAGCAATTTATAGATTCAATGCAATCTCTATTAAAATACCAATGACATATTTCACAGATATAGAACAAACATTTCAGAAATTTATATGGAACCATAAATGACCCCAAATAGCTGCAGCAATTTTCAAAAAGAAGAACAAAGTAGGAAGGATCACCATACCTGACATCAAACTATATTACAAGGCCACTGTAATCAAAACAATCTGGTACTGGCATAAGAACAGACAATGGAACAGAATAGAGAGCCCAGAAATAAACCCATGTCTCTATGGTCAATTAATATTCCACAAAGGAGGCAGAAGCATAAAATGGAGTAAAAGTAGCCTCTTCAACAAATGGTGTTGGGACATGCAAAAAAAATGAAACTTGACCACCAACTTACACTACACACCAAAATAAACTCAAGATGGATAAAATAATTAAATATGTCACAACACCATAAAAGTCCTAGAGGAGAACATAGGCAAGAAAATCTCAGATATTCCACACAGCAGCATTTCACTGATATGTCTCCTAGAGCAAGGGACATAAAGGAAAGAATAAACAAATGGGACTTCATCAAAATAAAAAGCTTCTGCACAGCTAAAGAAAACACTAGCAAAATGAAAAGGGAACCAACTGTATTGGAAAATATATTTGCCAATGATACATTGGACAAGGGTCTGATCTCCAAAATATATAAGGAACTCACTCGGCTCTACTCCAAGAAGATAAAAAATCCAATTGAAAAATGGGCAAAGGACTTGAAATCATGAGATTTTATTTTATTTTATTTTTTGCCTATTAGATTGACATAGAGCAATACGTTTAATAATGTACTGGTTGTGGCAGACATTCCAGGGCAATTGTTGGGAGTTTCAAACAGTGCAACCTCTTTGAAGGACAACTTGTCAGTATCTATTAAAATTTTAAACTCCACCTCTAAAAATGTATCTGATAATATACACAAATCTAATGCATGTCAATGGGAAACTGATTATGTAAAATCTGGTATATCCATACAATGAAATACTATGTAAGTGTTAAGAATAGGCCAACCTATACTATGGAAAACAGTATGGAGGTTGCTCAAAAAAATTAAAAATAAAACTGCCTTATGACTCAGTGATTCCACTTCTGGGTACTTACATGAAAATACCCAAAACATTAATTCAAAAGAATATATGCATCCATATACTCATTGTAGCATTATTTATAATAGCCAAGTGCCCAACAATAGATGAGTAGATATAAAAACTGTGGTACATAAATACAATGAAATATTACTCAGTCATAAAGAAGAACAAAATCTTACCATTTGAGACAGCATGGATGGACCTAGAGGGTTTTATGCTGAGTGAAATAAGTCAGCCAGGGGAAGACAAATACCATATTTTACTTACATGTAGAATCTAAAGAACAATAAAAATGAACAAACAAAACAGAAGCAGACTCATAGATGCAGAGAACAGACTGATGGTTGCCAGAGGAAAGGGGTTTTGGGGAACTAAAAAGATGAAAAGATTAAGAAGTACAGATTGGTAGTTACAAAATAATCATGGGGTGTAAAATAAAGAGTAGGATATATAGTCAATAATACTGTAATTACTATGTATGGTGCCAGGTGAGTACTGGAATTATCAAGGGGGACACTTTGTAAAGAATATGATTGTCTAACCAGTATACTGTACACCTGGAACTAATACAAAATAATATTCAATGTAAACTATAATTGATAAAAAAATTAACTAAACATCAATTAAAATCTGTATATAATTAATTGCAAATAAGAGGATACTTTTAAGTCTTAAAGTAAATATACCCTCCAACCAAAAAAAAAAAAACAAATACAAGAGTAAATTATATTAAGTCCAATAATGAACAAAGGCCAGTCAATGTAATATTACCTGCTCTCTCTTTAAAGTAATGGTATACAGAGACCCAAGATGGCAGAGAAATGGAAGCTACACTAATCTCCTCCCAGGACCAATGTGGAATTACAACTAAATTGTAGAGAAATCATCCAGAATAACCAACTGAACACTAGCTGGAGAGAAGCCTTACATTACAACCAAGGACAGACAGAAGAAACCACTTCACCACAACATGACTGGTAGGGAGTGCAGAGGAGGTGCAAGAAGGCTGGCTGGGCTACCGTGGATAGCAACCGAAGTGCTGGAGAGAAATTTCAGTGACCAGGGGTGGATCCCCCTGAGAAGTGTGGAGTCAAAACCCAAAGCTGGGCTCCTCAGCCTGCAGCAGCAGAGCTGGAAAGGAACTCAGGTAATATCCAGCTGTGAAAAGCAGCAGGGTTTTTATCTGCCAGGGAGAGATGGCTGGAGACACAGAGAGCCTATTAAAGTGCCAACACACACAATTTTGTTTGCAGCCTATTACCATGTCCTCCAGCAAAGTGGGGTAGAGTAAACTAGAGATGCTTGAGGAGAGACTGGGGCTATTGGCTCTAGGGAGAGAACAGAAGAAGCCGCCGCCAAAGATCCCTGTGCTGAGTCATTCCCCAAACTGCAGAAGCCATCTTGCTCAGACAGATCACTCCTTTAAGTGGCATCAGCCTGAGTGGAAGCATTATCCCCACCCAGGAATTTCTCTGCCATGCCCTGTGGTGCTTAAACCTGACTGCTGATTACAGATTGACTAGATTAACAACTAAAGGAGACAGCCACAGACTGTGGATTGCTAATATTCTCAAACAGGCTGCCTCGGGCCTGACTGGGATACCATCTGACATCACGAGGGGTTGATCTAGAAAAAGAAGACAATAGTAAAAACTAAATTCCACTGAGATGAATTCCTCAGTGGTCTTCTTCATGATTTGCATTATTTTCTCTCCTGCATAGCTATGTAAAATTCATTTTTGTCCTTCAAGTTTGTGCCTATTAGGCACTAGTTTTTATATTATATATTTCAAATCTCATATTTTGCTCTTCTCTTCTCTTACTCCATTTTACCTTCTTTCCTCTTATTTTCATTATAAATTTTATTTTCTCTCTTGCTATGACTTGTTTCCATTCTGTACTCTTACTATTTCTCCCCTCTCCAGCCTCTCAAAATGGTTTTTCTTGTCATTAGTCATATCACATTCTTTTTCCTGATCTTAAAATACCCTTATTTTCTCTCCACCTTTATCAGTCTTTGCTCTTTGGTTGTGGATATGGTGGTAGTTGTCACATTTCTTCAATTTTATTTCTAGATCTTTACTATTTTTGTATTTCAAATCTCAAATTTTACTGTTCCCCTCTCTTACTCCCTTTTGCCTTCCTCCTGACCTTTCTCCTTTTTTTTTGTTTTGTTTTAAATTTTACTTTTTCCCTGTCTTAGCCTGGTTTTCATTCTTCACTCTTAGTATTCCTTCTCCATCTATCCTTGCAAAATCACTTCTCTTTCCTCTAGATATCTCTTAAACTTCTCTTTCTTTCTTCCCATTTATTCCCATCTTACCTATATTAAATTTGATCATTTGTTATTGATAGTACTGTGATGGATCCTTTTCTCCAATTTGGTTCCTATTTTTCTCTATCTCACTACATATATATTTTTTATTTTCTGTTTAAACCTAATACTCTATACTTCCTTTCTCTTCCTCCATTCCACTTTCTTACTCCCCTTTTATTTACAATGTAAATTTTACTTTCTCTCTTCACCTTGTCTGTATTCCCTACTTTTACTATTGCTCTTCCCTCTACCCTCTAAAAATCATTTTTCTTTCAGTTATTCATCTCATAGTAATTATTCATTTCTTATAATAGTCTTAATCTCTTTACACCTTTATTAATACTAGATCATTGGCTGTTGATAGTGTGATTGTGGGTAGGAGTTATTTTTGCAGGTGGGGGTTTGTTTCCTGGGCTGTTTGGTTTGGTCTGGCAGCATCTGTAGAACAGCACACAAAACACTGTGGATCGAGTGACTCTCAGGCAGCCAGCTAAAGGGAAGGACCCACCGAAGAATTACCCAACAACAACAAAAACCCAATTACAACCAAATATCCCACATAAGTGGGATAAAGTGCATCCCAAGAGCATCAAGTCCAGGGTATTAAAGAGAATACTCCTCTGAATCCCACAGGTCTCCTACATAGCAGGTCACACCATAAAGACAGGGAGTCAAAGCAGATCAATCTAGAAGCAGAAATAAACAAGAGTCACCTAAAATGGAGACAAAGAACACCCAAATGAAAGGAAAGGAGGAACCCACAGAAAAAGCATTAAACGAAATAGAGGCAAGCAAACTGGCAGACACTGAGTTCAAAATAATGGTTATAAGATGCTCAGTGAGCTCAGTGAGAACTACAAAGAACTCCAGGGAAGGTAACTTATGGCAAACTACATCAGCATGAAAAAGGACATAGCAACTATCAATAAGAACCAGGAAGAAATTAAAAATACAATATCTGAAATAAAGAACACAGTGTTAGTAATTAAAAGCAGGCTAAATGAAGCAGAGGATTGAATCAGTGAGCTAGAGGATAATTTAGGGGGGGAAAAAATGCCTAGACAGAGCAACAAAACAAACAAACAAAAAGAATCAAAAAAGAGTGAAGAGGTTTTAAGGGAGCTGCAGGACAGCACAAAATGTAATAATATCTGTATCAGAGGGATACCAGAAGGAGAAGAAGAGGAGCAAGGGATAGAAAACCTGTTTGAAAAATAATGACAGAAAGCTTTCCTAACCTGATGAGAGAAAAAGTCATGCAGGTCCAGGAAGCACAGAGGGTCTCAATCAAGATGAACCCAAAGAGGTCCACTCCAAAACAGATCATAAATGAAATGACAGTACATACAGACAAAGAGAAAATCTTAAAGGCAGCAAGGGAGAAACAGCTAGTAATACACAAGTAGCTCCAATAAGGCTAACAGCTGATTTCCCAACAAAAACACTCCAAGCCAGAAGGAAATGGCAAAAAAAAATTCCAAGTAATGAAAAACAAAGGCCTGAAACCAAGACTACTCTACCAAACAAGGTTCTCATTTAAAATCAGTGGGAAAATTGAGACAACTGTATTCAAACAACAACAAAAAAATGATTAAAACGATAAAAACTAAAAAAAAAAAAAGAAGGCATCATAAGGAGTTGCCCAAACAAAAGAACGCTAAAAAAAAAAATATATCCACCAAGCTAGCATTACAAGAGGTGCTAAAGGGATGGCTTTAAGAAGATGAAGGGAGAGTGAAAAAGAGAGAGAAAAAAAGAGAGAGAGAGAGATAGGAACACAGGTACAAAGGGGAAAAATGGCAATGAATAAGTACCAATCAATAATAACCTTAAATAGAAATGGATTAAATACTCTAATCAAAGGACATAGGGTAGCAGAATGGATAAGAAAACATGACTCACATATATGCTGTATACAAGAGGCCCACCTCAGAACAAAAGATCTACACAGGCTGAATAAAACTGAAGTGATGGAAAAATATTTCAAACAAATGGGCATGAAAAAAAAAAGCTGGGGTAGCAATACTTGTATCAAACAAAATAGATTTCAAAACAAAGACCATAATAAGAGACAAAGGACACTACATAATACTTAAGGGAATAATCCATCAAGAAGATTTAACCCTTATAAACATCTATGCACCTATCATAGGAACACCAAAATATATAAGGAAAACCTTGGAGAACTTCAAGAAAGATATCAATAGCAACTCACCTGAAGTAGGGGATTTTAACACTCCATTGTCAAAAATGAATAGATCTTCCAAGCAAAGAATCAACAAGGATATTGTAGTATTGAACAACATTCTAGATCAAAGGGATTTAATTTATATATACAGAACCTTTCACCCCGAAGAAGCAAAATATACATTTTTCTCAAATGCAC
Source organism: Desmodus rotundus (assembly GCF_022682495.2). Lineage (NCBI taxonomy): Eukaryota > Metazoa > Chordata > Mammalia > Chiroptera > Phyllostomidae > Desmodus > Desmodus rotundus. The sequence continues at coordinate 83,051,739 of NC_071391.1, read as the reverse complement.
ATGTAAGATTTTCAAAGATAGACCACATGATAGCACACAAAACAAGCCTCAACAGATCCCAGAAAATTGAAATTATATTTAGCATCTTCTCAGACCACAATAGCTTGAAACTAGAAACCAACCTCAAAGAAACACTGAAAAACATTCAAATTCATGGAGACTGAATAACATATTATTAAATAATGAATGTGTTAACAATGAGATCAAGGAAGAAATCAAAAAGTTTCTGGAAACAAGTAAAAATGAACATACAATAGCCCAAAACATATGGGACACATCAAAGGCAGTCCTGAGAGGGAAATTTGTAGCAATACAGGACTACCTAAAAAAGATAGAAAAATCTAAAATAAATATCCTAACCCAATATTTACAAGAACTAGAGGAACAACAACAAAACCCAGATGGAATAGAAGGAAGGAAATAATCAAGATCAGAGCAGAATTATGTGACATAGAGACTAAAAGAACAATTCAAAGGATCAATAAATCCAGGAGGTAGTTCTTGAAGAAATAAGCAAAATCAAAAAGCTTTTAAGCATACCCATCAAGAAAAAAAGAGAGAGCACCTAAATAAATAAAATCAGAAACGAAAGAGAAATTACAACCAATACCACAGAAATACAAAGAATTGTAAGAAAATACTGTGAACAACTATATGCCAAGAAAGTAGACCTGGGAAAAATGGACAAATTTCTAGAAGCACATAATCTCCCAAAATTGAATCAAGGAGAAGCAGAAAGCCTGAGTAGGCCCATAACGACTAATGAAGTTGAAGCAGTAATCAAAAAGCTCCCAGCACACAAAAGCCCTGGACCACAGACAACTTTTACCAAACATTTAGGGAAGAGCTAACTCCTATTCTTTTCAAAGTATTCCAAAAAAAATTCAAAAAGAGGGAAGACTCCTAAGCTCTTATTATTAGGATAATTTGGAATTATCTTAATTCCAAAACCAGGTTAAGACAAAACAATGTAAGAAAACTATAGGCCAATATCACTGATGAATATAGATGCTAAAATTCTCAACAACATATTGGCAAATGGGATCCAGCAATACATTAGAAAGATTATACACCATGAGCAAGTGGGATTCATTCCAGGGATTCGAGGACAGCTTAACATTCACAAATCAATAAACGTAATACGCCACATAAACAAAATGAAGGGCAAAAATCACATAATCATATCAATAGATGCTGAAAAAGCATTTGATAAAGCAGAGCACCCATTTATGATTAAAAAAATTCAGCAAAGTGGGAATAGAAGGAGCATTCCTAAACATAATAAAGGTCATACATAAGAAACCTACAGCCAATATCATACTCAATGGGCAAAAACTAAAAGCTTTCTCCCTAGTATCAGGAACAAGACAAGGATGTCTGCTTACCACCCTTATTCAACATGGTACTGAAGTTCTAGTCATAATGATCAGAGAAGAAAAAGAAATAGAAGGCATCCAAATTGGAAAGGAGGAAGTAAAATTGTCATTAGGTGTAGACAACATGATGGTGTACATAGAAAACCCTATAGCTTCCACCAAAAAAACTACTTGATGTAATAAGTGAATTAGGGAAAATAGTGGGGTACAAAGTCAATATTCAGAAATTGAAGGCATTTTTGTACACTAACAATGAAATACCAGTAACATAAACTAGGAGAAAAATTCTATTTACTATAGCAACAAGAAAAATAAAGTACCTAGGAGTAAACTTAACCAAGGAGGTAAAAGTCCTGTACTCAGAAAACTATGAAACACTGAAGAAAAAATTTAGGAAGATACAAATAACTGGAAGCATATACCATGTTTATGGATTGGAAGAATTAACATCATTAAAATGTCCATACCCCCCAAAGCAATCTACAGATTCAATGCAATCCCTATTAAAATACTAATGACATATCACAGATCTAGAACAATTATTTCAAATATTTATATGGAACAAATAAAGACCCTGAATAGCCTTGGCAATCTTGAAAAAGAAGAACAAAGTAGGAGGGATCACAATACCTGATATCAAACTATACTTCAAAACCACCGTAATTAAAACAATCTGGTACTGGCATAATAACAGACACATAGACCAATGGAACAGAACAGAGAGCCCAGAAATAAACCCATGTCTCTATGGTCAACTAATATTTGACAAAGGGGGCATGAGCATACAATGGAGTAAAGATAGCCTCTTCAACAAATGATATTGGGAGAACTGGAATGGTACATGCAAAAAAAAAAAAATGAAAGTACACTACCAACTTATACCATACACCAGAATAAGCTCAAAACAGATAAAAGACTTAAACATTAGCCATGACACCATAAAAGTCCTAGAGGAAAACATAAGCATTAAAATTTCAGACATCCCATGCAGCAATTTTTCACTGATATATCCTCTATGGCAAGGAAAATAGAGGAAAGAATAAAGAAATGGGACTACATCAAATTAAAAAGCTACTGCCTGGCTAAAGAAAACATCACCAACATGAAAAGGGAACCAATCATATGGAAAAATATATTTGCTGATGATACCTTGGACAAGGGTTTGATCTCCAAAATACATAAAGAACTCATTTGACTCAACACCAGGAAGACAAACAATCCTATTAAAAAATGGGCAAAGGACCTGAACAGACACTTCTCCAAGGCAGACATACAGAAGGCCTACAGGCTCATGAAAGGATGCTCAACATCACATAGAGAGGTGCAAATTAACACCAAAATGAGATACCACCTTACACTGGTCAGAATGGCCATTATTAACAAATCAACAAAAAAGTGCTGGTGAGGATGTGGAGAAAAGGGAACCCTAGTACATTGTTGGTGGGAGTGCAGACTGGTGCAGCCACTATGGAAAACAGTATGGAATTTTCTCAAAAAACTAAAAATGTAACTGCTTTTTGAACCAGTATTTACACTGCTGAGATTATGCCCTAAGAATCCTGAAGAACCAATTCAAAGAACTTATGTTCATAGCAGTGTTGTTTACAATAGCCAAGTGCTGGAAACCGCCTAAATGCTCATCGGTAAATGAGTGGATCAAAAAACTGTGGTACATTTACACAATGGAATACCACACAGCAGAAGGAAGGAACTCCTATCCTTTGCAATCATGGATAGCACTGGAGAATATTATGCTAAGTGAAATAAGCCAGGCAGTGAAAGAAAAATACCATATGATCTCACCTATAAGAGGAACCTAATAAAACAAACAAACAAGCAAAATAGGACCAGAGGCATGGAAACAAGGAACAGGATGACAGTGACCAGAGGAGAGGAGGTGAGGGGGGAAGGGGGGAAAGAAGTGGAAGGGTCTAGTCAAGGAACAGGTATAAATGACACATGAACATGGACAACTGGGTGGGGTTGACTGTGGTAGGTAGGGCATGGGAGAGGAAAGGGGGAAAACTGGGACAACTGTAATAGAACAACAATAAAAATAAATAAAGTAATGGTACAATAAATATCTTAAATAAATCAAGATATCAATAAATATCTTAAACATACTTACTGTTTTCTTTAAGTGGGAAAATAGTCCAGTATAAAAATTTATATAACTTCCATTTTTACCTATTTTTTATCTTTAGCATTAATTTGTCAGTATCAGTAATTAGATTGTCAATATCTTCTTGTTTACATGTGCTTTTCAAAATAAATATTTCAATAAGTAAAAAGAAAGAAAGAGAGAAAAAGAAGAAAATGAATAAGCAGACTTATATATACTAGTATGGAACAATCTCCAAAAAGTTAAGTGCAAAGGACAAAATGCAGAAGTTTGTATAATATTCTACAATTCATATTTTTGTGGAATATGTAAATATATTCTTGTATATACAGACCAGTGTTTTTCAAATTGGGTGGCAACTGTTGGTAGATTTCAAAATCAATTTAGTGGATTGCAACCAATATTCTTTAATGCTTGCATTTTTATTTTGGGATTTTTATATGATTTATTTGAATAACAATAAAATTTAAATAAATAAATAAATATTGACAAAATCATATTTGATATTAACTATTATATTTTCCTTTATCACATGTGGTATAACATTGTTTTGTGCAACTTGTAATAGTTACATAATTGCATAGTGAGTTGTAATGGGAAGTGTATTTCTTACTCTGGGTTACAGATCAAAACTGTTTGAAAAACAATGGTATCAACTATCTCTGGAAACAAACAACAAATGGGTAAATGGCCTTTGGGGACTAACACTGGGGACTGTGGGGTCAGAAGTGGGAAGGAGAATGACTTTGCCCATATATCTTTGTACTATTTATATTACTTATTAAATTTTTTGAAGAATGAAGAGATAAAAGTTAAAACTAAATAAAAAGATTTTTAAATGATAATTTTTATAGTAATGAGAGTGCTTACTTATACTTCTGTTGAGTGTGTGCCAGGAAAAATAGAGAATTTTTGGAACTCACTTTTGACCTACAGTTTTACCCCTGACTCCAGAGACATCATTCCCCATGTTATCAATACATATTTTACACAGAATTATACCAACATTGATGTACTTCCTTCCAGGAAGCAAGTCTTTTCAATTAAGAACTCCACTGAGTTGATTTAAATTCTCAATCAGTTTTATATACTGTCACTATTAAGTCATTTCCATTTTTTCATATCTAATTCCTTTTAAAAAAGGAAGTAGATTAAATTTTATCAGAATTATTTTTCATATCATTTTTAAAATAAATATGATTAATTCATCAAGTTTTGTTCATATCAAATAATGATTAGTTATTATTTCTGCCATTAGGAAGTTCTCTTTGCCATCATTTTGAACAAGCCCAGTTTTCTTGCATCCAGTTTTGCCTATCTAAATCGTCCCATGTGGATCTCTACCAATAAACCATGTGTATCTTTATTTTGTATTGGTCATTTTAATCACAGATGTTCATTATCATTTGGCTAGAATGTTTTATAGCTAACCCATGAGAAAATTGTCAACATTCTTTCTAAAATATACCAGGCTCACTCTGCAGTCCAAGATTGGTCTGTTAGATGTTGAAGCCAATTCTTTGATGTCCTTCTGAACACTCTGAAAGATGTATACTATTTCTCCAACCCACTGAAGAAACCAAGAACAAACTGCTCATCACACACTGGTATCAACAGCTCTCGATTTGACTGATGGTGTCAAAACACATTATGTGACACCTAACAGCAGATCACCTAACAGCAGCAACGCAGCAACAAATAGCCACGCAGGTTCTGTGCTAGGGAATTGTGTTGTAAAGATGAAAAGACCAACTCTCCACTTTCTTATTCTTCTATTATTAGGGGCCTATGTTTGAGCCCCTAAGAATAGGAATGAACTTTTCACAATGAATTGATGGAGTGTGGAGCACTGAGATCTGTCCTCCCGGGACTTTGCTCTGACTAATGTCACCAAGTGTACTGGGATGGAGGCAGGTAAACACAGAGAATAGAGATGGAATGAAGAGTGTAAAGTCAGTATCCAGGGAGTCCTATGTAGATAATTAAAGTTATGTTTCCTTCCATCTATTCCTTCTGTGGTCCATTTGTCTCTCTTCTTCTCCCTCTTGGAACCCAGATCTGGAACCAGAGCTTCTAGAGACCTGATTTTTCTCCATCTCCTTCTTTGACCTTTCACGACTTTCCACCATGACTCCATCCAGGCTTGAAAGCAGAGCTAGAGAACCAAGTAGCAGAGGCTCAAGGAGCTGACTTCCTGCAAGGAGGAGAACCAAAAGAGGAGGCTGGCAGCCTGCCCTGCATTGGGGCTGCAATGTGCCCATTGTGAACATCTGATTTAAATTCTACATTGTTCTTCCTTCCCCCAGAGAACCTTTCATTGGTTTGACTCTTAAACCATTTTTTATAAAGAATTTATGACCTTGGCAAATAATAATGCTAATCATAGCATTAATTCCAGGGTTTATTTAAATACATAGTTTTGGGCTTTGGTCAAAATTTGCTTTGTCTGCAAAGTTATCATATTAATTTTCTTCACTGGACAGAATGTTTGACAAGATAATAATTGTTTTAGCAGCCAATTCCCTACTTAGAAACAGATGGAAATGCCCACTGCTGAAGCTCTCAGACTTACCAGTCCTCTGGGTCTCCTCCTCAGAACGAACTTTGCTGCCTGTAGCTCACCCCTGTACAAATAATGAAGTGGCCCAGATGAGGGTAAGAGTGCTCACAGTGAGACTCCCTACCCATTCCCCATCTTGGGGTTGACCCAAAGCCACAGGGACAAAGGGAGCCCACACCTCAGGCATCCAGTGGTCACAAACCCAGCATTTCCCAACACAGGTCATGCCTGAAGAAGTCAGGGTGAAGAAGCAAACAACACTCTCTGCAAGGAGCTGACTGCAGGTGGGCACTAATGCTTTGGAACATAGAATTATTGGATTGATTTTAAATAGATGTTTCACTTCTCTTTAGTAATGAACTGTGGACTCTGAAGGGAGCCAAAAGAAATCAAAAGAAGAAAAGAGAGGAAATAAGAAGAAAAACAACCTCCTAAATGTCATTCTAGGTTAAAACTCTAGAAGGGTCTTTAAAATTCTGTTCTGAACTGCTGGGGCTCCGACAGCACAGTTGTGATAAATTGATGAATGTCTATTTATACCAAAATATAAAACATATGGATGGTTATTTAGAGGACAAATGCATTCTGACAGATATCTAATTTTATTCCACTGATAGGATGTATTTTTGTCAGACTCTTCATTTCTTTGACATATAATAGCTTTTGGTTTCTTGTTCCATGCCATGGTAGAAATACATTTGTCAGGCCTTCCAGCCCCAAAATGGGCTTAAAAATTGCTGTTACAACTCTGCAAAACCAAGGAAAATGGTAAATATCTTCTATTACCCACTTACTCAAGAAATATTACCAAGCAAATACCTTTGTGCACCCATTTGAGTAACAGAGAGAATTATTCAAAAGTCTTCAGAAGAGACCATTGGCAAATACCAGCCACCCATGACATATTGAATTACATATGAGCATAAAAGGAAAGAAGGTTAATTTCCTTAATGCTTAATGGGCAGAAGGAGGAGGCCCAAGGTTGTCATGGCAAAGTTCTCTTTTTTCATGTTTCAGCTCAAAAGTTACCTCCTCTAGGCAGCATTTCCTGACTCATCCAGCAGATTCGAGCTTTTCTTTATCTGCCCCCATTGTGCCTAGTCATACTTCCATTAGACCTTTTCATCACTCTGCATTTTAATTTCTTCTGGCAGAGAACCTGATTTTCATTTTTGTATCCTTGGCGTCAAGTAGAACACCTAGTACATAATAGATATTCAATGAAAAAATAAATGAATGATTATCTCATTAGAGCATTACCACCTGAAATTTCTCATTTACCTAACATTTTCCTCCACCTGAGTATGCAAACTATCTTATTCATATCAATTTTCTCAGCTATCATCACAGTCTGGCATATAGCAGATATGCAGTAAATGTGTTAACAGTATGTATGGATAGATGGGTGGGTGGATGGGCAGATAGGTTGATGGATGGATGAATGACTGTTTGAAGCTTCTGAGTATTTCTAAAAGTCACCAGTTACATATACATCACACACCTTCCTCCTCTAAGCTCTTAGTTTTTGGATTTTGAACTTCATTTTTGCAAGACTTGGTAGCATCTGTTTTTAAAATGTGTTTCCTGAATACTTCAAGAACAACTGGGGAGCCTTTAAAACACAAGACAACTTGCATGTCTTTTGTTAGAGCCTATTAAATGTCCCTTGATAGGTAGTCTCCCATTATCCCTTAGTAATGAAACCTCCAAGTTTTAGCTCTGCACAAGGTGCCTAGAATAACATTTTCCAGACTCCCTTGCAGATAGGTGTGATCATATGACTAAATTCTACCAATGGGATTTAAGTGGACAGTCCTATGCAACTTCCTGGCAGTATCCTTAAAGGAAGGGAACATGGCCTTCTTCCTCCTCTCTTCTCTAGAATATAGGTAACATGGCTGGATCTCCAGTGGCCACATTGAACTGTGAGTTGAAAGCCTCCTGCTGAGGATATGAGAATAGCAAGATACCAGCCTAGGTTCCTGAACAATTTGTGGCTTGCCCAATGAGACTGGACCTCTAACTCTGTATTTCTTTTACATGAGAGAAATTTGGGGTTTTCTGTCACTTTCAGCCTAACTAATCCTAACAAATATAGGCATCCTGCTGGATACAACATGAGAAATGTCAGGAATCTTCTATCAAATTGAATTGAATCAGATTGACACTATGTACACTAGGACATATCCTTTTAAATAAGAGAAACTTCACTGGAAATGCAAGGTAAGAGATGTTTGAACTTGACGGCACATCCCTGAAAATAGTTATTCTCGTACCCCTTCACACTCTGATCAGTGCAAGCTCTTACCTGAAGCTCATTTCATCCTTAATGAGAGAAAAGAAAAACAACTACTAATGCTACTGTTAAAATATCCCTTAGTTTCCATCAGACACAGTCCAAATCTGGAACTGTGGGTCAATCAACAACCTCCTTAATGGGAGAAGTTCCACAGAGAGAAGAGTTTTAACTTGGGGTTGAAAGTTCCCACTCCCAGCCCATAACTATTAAACATCTTGATTCAAACAGGCCAGAGCTCAATTTCCATCTCCATTTAGAGCACTTTGACTGTGGTCATTTTTCTGATAATGTCTGGGAATTTCATGGGTTTTTAAGCAAGATGAGGTTGAATGGTTGGATTTACTGTGGATGAAATGCTGGCAGAAGAAACTTCAATTTAGCAACTGTTACCATGGACTACAAATTGAGGACTCCTCGGAAGAGTGGTGCCATTGAAAACAGTTATTACTCAATGTTAATAAAAAAAATCATGGATCTAATAAAAGTTAATGGGGAAGTATCATGTGTCATAAAAACTGCAATCAAAGCAAAGAATGCTGGGTTGGGGGAGAAGATTCCACTATAATTCTGTATATTCTGTGAGCCAAAATTGGCATGTCCATAACACTTCTGAAGTGCAAATGGTTACACAAATCAAATTGAACTGTGGAATACTTAGTAATAGGATCATCTCCCTTTGTAAAAACAGAAAGGAGCAAATTCATTAACTACAAGTCAGTAAACTTCTTTCTTAGGAATTCTATATGTGTTTCCCAGCTAGGTAAAGAGCTTAGTTCCTCTAATGAGCACTGTCTAAACAGCATAGCAAAGTTTCTTAGGAATTTAAGCTTCAAATGGCATCTGTGATCCTTATTGAGATGTTGGAAATCAAGAAATCAAAACCCTTCCCTCCAAGCCCTCATTGCCACCCTAGTCAGGCCACCTCCAGCCTAAATGATCTCCCTACTTCCACTCTGGCTTCCTTCTTTCTCCACCATTCAAATACATTTTCTACATGGCAGCCAGAGTGATCTTTTAAATTTATTAATAAGATTTGTTTTCATCACTCTGATGTTTAAAATCCTTCAGAAACTTCTCTTGGCTCTTAAGATTAAAACTAAAATGTTTTTGAGACACTAAAGGTTTTGCCCAGTTTGGATCTGACCCATTTCTCATTCTCATCATGAGCCATATGCCCCCACACCCAGCCACCTAGACTTTAAGCCGAATGATAGGTTCTATGCTTTTCTTACTCATGACTTTCCCCAGGACCTGGTCTAGAGTGTGATAATTATATACATTCAAGCCCTTGTTAATACAAATGAATACATAATGAATGGATTGTCCCAAAATTCCAGAAACACTTTGCTAATGCCACTGATTACAAGATGAAATGATTGCTTGTAACTCTCTATAAGATAGAGATTAAGACATGGTCCTACATCAGAGGTTTATAAGCTGAATCAGGAAGATGCAGCATGCTTGAGAGGAGAGGAATTCAGGAGCAGGCAGTGTGTACAGCCCCACTCCTCACAGAAGCTTTTGCAGCAGCTTTAAATCGCCTCCTGGAGTCAGAAGTAAATCAGCAAGGGAGCCCCTTTCACAGACTTCCTCAGAGTGCTGGAGTTGGGAAATCATCATTTTGAAACCACCAGAGTAAAGACTGGTTCAGGCAAGAATTCCCAATAGAATGCTAACTATAGGGGAAAATTCTGATGCCTGCATGGACTCAAAGTTTCCCCCCATAGGTGGCTTATTAGTTGCAAAGGATAAAATAGTAACTATACAGAGAAAAATTGAACAAGCTTCCACAAGCTGATGAAAATGAGGAAGGGACAGACTGTTACTATATGACTCCAGATGTGACACCCTGAGAAGAACACAGCATCACTGAATGAATGTGATGAAATGCATAGCGAATCCAATGATGATGAAGCACAAGGTAAACCCAACATGAGTGATAGTCTTTGAAGAGAGGTGGGAGGGGGTTCTATATTTTAAAAAATCAATGTTATACAAGACAAAGAAAGGCTATGGAAGGTTTCTAGATTAAAGGAGACCAAAGAGACAACACAATGAAATGTAGTACATTACCCTAGATTGGATCCTGCATGGAAGGGAGAAAATGATCTAAAGGTTACTGATGGGTTAATTGACAAAACTAGAATACAGACAATGAATCAGATAAAGATACTCTATAAATATTAAACTTACTGAAGTTGATAACTATCCTGTGGTTCTGTAAGAAAAAGAGAAAGCAAATACCCCTATTTTAGGGACATATACACTCAAATAGTTGGGGGGAAAGGGCCATGATGCATTCCATTTATTCTGATGTGGTTAAGAATAACTATTGGACAGGAACCAAGATGGCGGCATAGGTGGACACACTGCGCCTCCTCGCACAACCAGAACTGACAGAGAATCGAAGAGCAGGGGGGACTGACACCAAGGAAATAGAAAATAAACACATCCAGACTGGTAGGAGGGGCGGAGACGGGCACCAGGGTGGAGAGGACTCGCGTGGCTGTGGTGGGACTGAGACTGGGGGAGTGTGGGACAAATGGCGCAAGCAGTCCCAGCACTAGCAGACCCTGCGGCCCCACATTTGCACAGATAAACCCAGAGGGCCAGACTCAGAGTGGCAGAGAGTGGGGCAGGCAGAGTGGCGGGTAGCACCCTGTGGCACCACTTTTGCCTACAGATAAACCTGACGAACGGCGGGCAGTGAAGCAGACCATGCAACCCAGGGCTCCAGCTCGGGGAAATAAAGCCTCAAACCTCTGATTGAAAGCACCCCTGGGTGTTGGGGCAGCAGCAGGAGCGACTCCCAGCCTCACAGGAGAGGTTGTTGGAGAGACCCACAGGGGACTAGAGTGTGCACAGGCCCACTTACTCGAGAACCAGCACCAGAGTGGCCCAGTTTGATTGTGGGTATCTGAGTGAAAGATTGAAACCCGGAGGACAGTGAGGCAGGCGCCCTTGCTCCCACTCGGCCCCTCCCCCACGTACAGCATCACAGCGAAGCGACCAGCATTACCCCGCCCTGGTGAACACCTAAGGCTCTGCCCCTTAAAGTAACAGATGCACCAGGACAAAAAAAAAAAAAAAAAATGGCCCAAATGACAGAACACTTCAAAGCTCCAGAAAAAATACAACTAAGCGAGGAAGAGATAGCCAACCTATCGGATGCACAGTTCAAAGCACTGGTTATCAATATGCTCACAGACTTGGTTGAATCTGTTCGAAAAACAGATGAAAAAATGAAGCCTATGCTAAGAGAAACAAAGGAAAATGTACAGGGAACCAATAGTGATGAGAAGGAAACTGGGACTCAAATCAATGGTATGGACCAGAAGGAAGAAAGAAACATCCAACCAGAAAAGAATGAAGAAACAAGAACTTGGAAAAATGAGGAGAGGCTTAGGAACCTCCAGGACACCTTGAAACATTCCAACATCCGAATTATAGGGGTGCCAGAAGGAGAAGAGGAAGAACAAAAAATTGAAAACTTATTTGAACAAATAATGGAGAACTTCCCCAATCTGGCAAAGGAAATAGACTTCCGGTAAGTCCAGGAAGCTCAGAGAGTCCCAAAGAAGCTGGACCCAAGGAGGAACACAACAAGGCACATCATAATTCCATTACCCAAGATTAAACGCAAGGACCTACATCCAAGATTACTGTATCCAGCAAAGCTATCATTTAGAATGGAAGGGCAGATAAAGTGCTTCTCAGATAAGGTCAAGTTAAAGAAGCTCATCATCACCAAGCCCTTATTATATGAAATGTTAAAGGGAGTTAGTTACCTAAGAAAAAGAAGATCAAAAATAGGAACAGTAAAAATGACAGCAAACTCACAGTTATTAACGGCCACACATAAAACAAAAACGAGAGCAAACTAGGTAAACAACTAGAACATGAGGGTCGTCATTAAGGGAGTGGGAGGGGGAGAGGGGGGGAAAGGTACAGAGAATAAGTAGCATAGATGATAGGTGGAAAATAGACAGGGGGAGGGTAAAAATAGTGTAGGAAATGTAGAAGCCAAAGAACTTATAAGTATGACCCATGGACATGAACTATGGGGGGGAATGTGGGAGGGAGGGGGGTGGGCAGGATGGAGTGGAGTTGGGGGGGAAATGGGACAACTGTAATAGCATAATTAATAAATATATTTAAAAAAAAGAATAACTATTAAAGAAAGAAGACAAAGGAATCTGTGCATAATTTTTAAAAAGATATTAGAATAACATTTTCTTACCCCTAGAATTACTGATGAATGGCACTTCTTTTATGTTTTTTAAGATTTTATTTATTTATTTTTAGAGAAAGGGGAAGAGGGAAAAAGAGAGGGAGAGAAACATCAATGTGTGGTTGCCTGTTGCGCACCCCCTAATGGGGACCTGGCCCGCAACCCAGGCATGTGCCCTGACTGGGAATCAAACCAGCAACTCTTTGGTTCACAGGCCAGCACTCAATCTACTGGGCCACACCGACAGGGCTAGGCATAATCTTTTACTACTCTTATTCTCATAACTTTTCTATAAGTTTGAAATTATTTCCAAATTATAAAAAGAGACAAAGGGGGACTTCACACTGTAACAAGTCTCCCCCTTCAAGGTAAGCTTTTTGTGGCAACCAGACAGACGAAACAAAGGTCTGGCTCACAGAGCCAAATTGTGTGAGGCACCAGAATCTTTGTCTGATGTGGAACATCCCTGAAGATAAGGCAGGGAGGAGGAGAGCCCACACTCCCCACATGCAAAGTTTCCCTCTGCCAAGCCCTAGAACCCTTGAGTGTCTTCAGAAACCTCCCCAGGAACTTTAACATGCAGAGTACCACCACAGAACACGGTGCTTCTTAAGAATGTCTGGTTGCCTAGCAATCCAGACTCCTACTTGATAAGATATAGCTGAAGCCCTCCGTCTGGGTCTCAGGGTTGTTGCCCTCTGGAGAGCAAGCCTCTCTTGGTCAAGTTCCAGGGGAGACTCCGGCCAGATACAAATCTAGGTCCTGAGTACTATAAAGCAATGCCCACAGCAATGAGGGCTTGAACAGACCTTCAATCAAATCACTTCAATACTCTGAGCCTCAGTTTCTTCATAGGCCAAGGGAAATGGCTAGGATAGATCAGTGATTCTCAAATCTAGCTGCATATTAGGATAACCTAATGAGCCAGCAACCAACCCTATTCTGTTCTCAATGAGATCAGAATCTCTGGGGATGGGGTCCAGACACAGGTATTTTTTGAAAGCTCTTCATATCATTCAAATATGCAGGCAGTGTTGAGAATCAAGGGACTAAATGACCTAACAGGTCCCAGGTGTCTCTTGCAGAGCTAATTATCTGATGCCTATGGGGATATTTTAATTCCTAGTCTCTTCTTCCTCCTTCACTTCCAAATGGAGTCCCTGACCCCACACTTTAGGCTCAGCTCTGCCCCACCCCTAGGACTATCCTTGACTGAGCCCAAGTCCCTCAAGCCAAGCTCAGCCATCTTTGCTGCTGGTCCAGCAGTGGCTAATAAGTGGCTGTCCAGACCCTTATTTCTCAAGGCTTAGGCCTACCTTGTGCTTGCCAAGAACCATAAAGAGTCTGAAATTTTACAATATTTGCAAGGTAAGAAGTTAACCTATTGCATTTTTGTGGATGTTAGAGTTAACCTATTGCATTTTTGTGGATGTTAGTAAAAAACATGATATTCCTGAGTGAGAGACAAGGGACCATTTCATACTTACAGCAAAGGCAGTGTGTTGTTATTTTTACACTGGTTACCCAAGCCCCAGTGTTCACAGAGCAACATGGAGAAAGCCAGATGGTCCCTGGCTGGTGTGGCTCGATTGGTAGGAGCATTGGCCCATGCACCCAAAGGCTGAGGATTCAATTCCCAGTCAAGACACATACCTAGGTTGTGGGTTCCACCCCCCCCAGTTGGGGCACATGCAGGAGGCAATTGATCAATGTGTGTGTGTGTGTGTGTGTGTGTGTGTCTCTCTCTCTCTCTCTCTCTCTCCCTCCCTCCAATGAAAAAATGTCCTCAGGTGAGGATTAAAAAACAAAAAAGCCAGATGGCACCTGCACACAATGTGGGTTGCATTATATAAAAGGGAGCCTAAGCTTAGGAAACCTACATCTTTTATAATGGGCAATAGTATGACTGCCATTTCTCCAGAAACATAATCTCTATCTGCCAAGCTGTTCACTATACAATCATCCTTGAGAAGACAGTTCAGTGCCCTGTGTGCAAAATGTGCAGATACGTGAGAGACCCATAGAGAACTGTCTCCCATCAGCACCCTAACCCTAACACTCTGTGCTTAAATTCCTGACTTACTCGTCTACTTAGGATAAGGGCCACTGGGGCTGCCCTTGCCCTTGTTATTTCTCTCAGAGCTGGTGTCCTACCTCTGAACCCCAGTGCTGCATCTGAGCCCTGCTTCCCTAATGCCAAATATCTCTAGCCAGCCTCCCAGATTGCCTATCACCACAATCGTCTAGATTACTTCTCTCTAAACTTTCTTCCCAGACAAATGGGTTCCCAGGCTCTGACCCATGGTGGAAGCTTCTGAATCGGGACAGACAGTAAGAATGGGGCAAAGCTGGCCTGAGGCTGCAGAGCAAGGAGCCAAAGGAGATAGGAAGAGCAGCACCCAAGACAAAGGAAGGGTTGTAAGCCAGTCTAAACAGTTCTCACACTTCACTGCATATCAGAATCACCAGGAGGTCTTGTTGAAACAAGATTGCTGGGTTCCACCCCAATTACCTCTCACTGACTGGGTCTGAGGTGTGGTCTGCAAATATGCACTTCTAGCAAGTTCCCAGGTGGTGCCAACACTGCCCTTGTCAATCCAAAGTATGTGGGCTGAGAAATGACAACCAGGTTGAGAGACATTGGATTCCAAGTGGAAGCAGGAAGAGAAAAAAAGGTTTAGAGAACCCAAAGGGATATTCATCGGGCCTGCAATCTAGGGACAGAAAACTTTTTATAAAACCCCTTCAACTTTGCCTGTAGGTCAGAGAAAACACTGTTGAGATTGTTTAGGACAATGGTATGTTGGCTTCCTGACGTTGATTGCTTGTGATCCCAGGTGCCATGCTCACCTTTAAAATGCTCCCTCCCAGTGTCTGCAGCAGGCTCTACTCTCTGGGTCTTGCCCTACCCCACAGGTAGATCTCATTGAAGTTTCTGCTTCTCACAGCCCACCTGGTCCTATTAGAGCTAACTCAGTCATACTAGTTAGTCTCTGTCTCCAATCTCCCCCGTGATTGTCATTTACACACACCCACCAAACCCATCCTTCCCCTGCTCTTTGCTCTCTGCTGTGGAGGCTGAAGCCCTAACATACTGCAACACCCAGGCTGCCCAGTTTCCAGTTAAGTTTGAAAGGAGTTCCCGTCATTTTTTTCCACACTACCTCTTGATCCCCCCACTGTCTCTCTCTCACATTTGTGTCCTACCCTGCCTACTACCACAACTGGTGACTCCTGCACCACAGTTCCAGACTTTAAGCTGGAAAATTGTTTTCATAAGACTATTTCCCCTTCTTGTCCTTTCAGCACTCAGGGTGGTAATGGGTTCCCACTCCTGCTTCCAGATGCAACCAACCTGTTCCTGTTCCCTTAGCCAAGCCCACACCTCTGGAAGCAGTACCTTCTGTGAAGCCTCTTGAATCTCTGAGTTATATTGTTTCCTGCTAGGACCCTGACTGACACCCCTGCCTTGCGTGGCCACACCCCAACATGTGCCAGAGCTCCTCTCTGCTAGAAAGAGGTACTGAAATAGGCCTTTCTCAGTGACAGAGTGGAGAAATAGCTCCCTCCACCTGCTTAAGCATCAATCCTGAACCCCATCCCCCTCCACATGATTCCCCAGTGATGTGGAGACAGCAGCATGGTGAAGCACAGCAGATATGACCAGAGGCTTTGTCACCAGGATAGGAGAGCTCCTCTTCCCATCTCGGGATAGGAAGTCTCCCTCAGGCAGAAGCTGGCTTTGTGACAGGGCAGAGCAGAAAGAGCAAGGCTGTGCTGAGAGAGCTAATGTGCCCTTGAGGCCTTGCTAACCTGGTTTCCCAAAGCCATGTCAGGAACAGCACTCTGGTACAAGCAGCACTCTGGTACAAGCAGCACTCCGGAGTTTTGGATGATGTTGCCATGGTTACACTAGGGGCACTGCTTAGCAACAGGAAAGAGCTGCAGAAAGTTGCTAAGGTATTTTCACGTGTGTTAAAGCAAATGGATGTTTATCTCAGTCTTGAGTGTAAATACACTGTGGGGGGTGGGGAAGAGAAAACATATACACACAAACCACCTACTGAAGTGCATGTCTGCTGATCCTTGAGGGCTGGAGAATACGCCTTCTCTCTGGAGGAGGCAGACAGTGAGACCATGTATGACCCAATGAAGGACATCCTCACTTACCCCTAAAATAGCTGCCCACCTGACTTCCCTTTCACCAAGCCTTAAAACCTTCACCACCACTAAATTTCCAATATAGTTTCCAAAACTAAATGATTTTTTAGAAGCCATTTAGTTCAGGAATTATATGAGTGGTCTCTAAAGTCAGACTGCCTGGGTCTAAATCCTAGTCTGGCCCTTTCTTGCTCTATTAGTTTGGACAAGTAACTTCTCTGGGCCTCAAGTTCTTCATCTGTAAAATGGGAATATTAATAGTGCCTACCTTTCAGGGTTATGCGTGAATTGAATAATCTATTCCATGTCAAGCACTTAAAACAGTACCTGGATGTAATAAGTGATTTATTAAGGGCAGCTGTTTTTAATCTTCTGTGTCATCATGGAAACTTTTCCATGTGCCAGACCCTGCAGGAGGAACTGAGTTGGCCCAGTCCTCCTAGGATTCACATCTATTTCTATGTCAGTGTGGTAAGGAGCGGGCCAACTCCTAGGAATGACCAGGGCTAGGCTGGTCATTCAAGGTACCCCAAAATCTAGCTCCTGGCCTGGCCAACTTGAAGGGTAGTTGTGAGAATTAAATAAACACATGCGGGATCCGGAAGATGGCGGCGACATAGGTGGGAGCTGAGTCCACTTCCCCTCAACACCAGGGAAATACCTAGCTGATCTGAGGAGCAGAGCGAACAGCCAACAGTATTCCAGCATATATGAAGATCAGAGACCACAGATAGAGGACATTGAAAGATCTGACAGTAAGAAGAGTGCTTAAGGACAATAAGGTCCCTGGACCCGGGACCTGAGCTGGACAAGGGCGGCAGAAGCCCCAGCCCAGGCGCAGGGGCTGCTGCAGGAGTCTTGGGAGAGGGCCAGGCTGAGCTGTGAGCAGTCAGGTGCTTGTTTGGACCAGGGGGGCTTGAATAGGAAGAATTTCTCAGGAAGAAAAGGAAAATAGAGGCACTCAGGGGCTGGTTGGAGAACTCTGGGCAGCAGCCACGGCCCCTGGCGCCCCTCCCCTCTCCACCCCTGGAGTGCCAGCGCGGGATAGGCAGCCCAGCGCTCACGTGAGCCCTGGTTGCGCCCACGCAGATTAGCGAACTGGGGGCCCACACATGAAACCCCGGAGGGGCGCCCACACCTGAAAAGTCAGGTGGGAGAGTATCTGGAGCAGAGGCTAGCTGCTCCACCCACAGGCCCAAAACGGCGGACGAGTGCCACGTGACTCAGTCACTGGGCGGCCCCACCCGCCCGAGAGACTCAAGCCCAGGGTGGCTGCATCGGTGGCTGGGTGCGCATCCCAAGCAAAAAGTGGCTGGATCGCAGGCTGCGCACTTCCCAAGCACAAAGGCCCAGGATCCGCGGGCTGTGCGGGACCCAAGCACAAAGCGGCTGGATTGGCTGATCAACGGCCTGACTGCGTGCCAGGGACCACACCTACAATGCCTACCTAACACCTGCGCATAGAGCCCAGCAGGGCCTACTAGCTCTCTAGGACAAAGGCAGAACAACCAGCAGAGGGGAGCTGCAGGGCTAGGGGAGACTGCAGGTTGAACAACAGCAAAGAGTGTGGCCCAGGAAGGGAGGAAAGTGAAGCCAGTCCTTCCAAACACCCCCTCCCGTTGCACAGAGAGGACGACCAGCAGAACTAACCTGACCAGTTTAAAGCCAGCAGAAGATTTTTTTTTTTTCCTTTCCTCCTTCCCCCTGAATTCCTTCTTCCTTTCTTTTTTTTTCATTCCTTCTTCCTCCCATCCTTTACCTTTTTTATGCCTTCTTCCTGCCGTATTTTATCTATTTCTATGTTTTAATTTTTGTTAAAATCCTTCTTATCTTGCCTCCAATCTTTCTTTATTCCTTCTTCCTTCCTTCCTTCCTTTCCTCCTTTTCTATTTCCTTTTTCCCTCCTTCCCTTCTTTTTTTTTTCTTTCTTCCCCCCTTTCTCTTTTTCCCACAGGTGAGACAACAAAACCTGGAGTGCTGAAAAGACTAGAGTTACACCGTGTTAAACCCATAAACATCAGCTCAAGACCAGTGAGCACAGGAGATTAAGGAGACAGCACCACCGAATCCCATTGGCATTCTACCATAGAAGTTCATACCATAAACCCAGGGAGTCAGAATAGAGCAATTTAAGAAGCAGAGGCCAACAAGAAGAGTCTCACAAACAATGGAAAGACAAAGAAACAATTCCCAAATGAAAGGAAAGGAGGAAGTCTCAGAAAGAATGCTAACTGAAAAAGAGGCAAGTCAACTATCAGATACTGAGTTCAAAGCAATGGTTATCAGGAAGCTCACTGAGCTCTCTGAGCTCAAAGAGAACTACCAGAAACTACAAGGAAACTACAATGAACTCACTGCAAACTATATCAACATGAAAAAGGAAATAGAAACTATCAACAATGGCCAAGAAGAAATGAAGAATACAATTTCTGAATTGAAGAACACAGTAGAAGGAATCAAAAGCAGACTTGATGAAGCAGAAGATCGGATCAGCGAGCTGGAGGACAAAGTAGAAAAAAACACCCAGAAAGAGCAAGAAAAGGAAAGGAGGCTCAGAAAGAATGAAGTGGGATTAGGGGAAATGCAGGACAACATGAAACGTAACAATATCCGTATAATAGGAATCCCAGAAGGAGAAGAAGAAGACCAAGGGATAGAAAACCTGTTTGTAAAAGTAATGATGGAAAATTTCCCTAATCTGAGGAGAGAAAAAGTCCCCCAAATCCAGGAAACACAGAGAGTCCCAAGCAAGAGGAACCCAAAGAGGCCCACTGCAAGACACATCATCATTAAAATGGCAAAATTCCGAGACAAACAGAGGATCTTAAAGGCAGCAAGGGAGAAACAGGAAGTAACATACAAGGGAGCCCCAATAAGGTTAGCAACTGACTTATCAATGGAAATGCTCCAAGCCAGAAAAGAATGGCAAAAAATATTCCAAGTAATGAGAACCAGAGGCCTGCAACCAAGGCCACTTTACCCAACAAGGCTCTCGATCAAGATAGAAGTCCAAATGAAGAGTTTCCCAGACAAAAGAAGTCTAAAAGACTACAGCTCCTCCAAACCAGTTCTGCAAGAGATGCTAAAGGGACTGCTTTAAGGAAAGGAAGGAAAAGAGAAAGACAGAGGAACACAGGTATGAATAAAGGCAATGAATAACTTCCTATTGATAATAACCTTAAACGTAAATGGATTAAATGCTCCAATCAAAAGACATAGAATAGCTGAATGGATAAGAAAACATGACCCACACATATGCTGCCTACAAGAGACCCATCTCAGGACAAAAGACTTATACAGACTGAAAGTGAAGGGCTGGAAACAAATTTTCCAAGCAAACGGACAGGAAAAAAAAGCAGGGGTAGCAATACTCATATCAGACAAAATAGACTTCCAAAGAAGGGCCATAAAGACAGACCCAGAAGTTCACTTCATAATACTCAAAGGAAGAATCCACCAAGAAGACATAAACATTGTAAATATATATGCACCCAACATAGGAGCACCCAAATACATAAAGAAAATCTTGGAGGACTTCAAGAAAGATATTGACAGCAACACAACTACAGTAGGGGACTTTAACACCCCACTATCAAAAATGGACAGGTCTTCCAAACAAAATATCAACAAGGATATTGTGTCACTTAACAATACCCTAGAGGAAATGGACTTAACTGATACATAGAGATGGCTTTTCATCCCAAAGAAGCAAAATACACATTCTTTTCAAGTGTCCATGGAACTTTTTCAAAGATAGACCACATGATAGGACACAAAGCAAGCCTCAACAAAGTCAAGAAAATTGAAATCATATCAAGCATTTTCTCTGACCACAAGGACTGAAACTAGAAACCAACCCCAAAGGAAAAAACCCAAAACACTCAAAATCATGGAGACTGAATAGCATGCTATTAAACAATGAATGGGTCAAGAACGAGATTAGGGAAGAAATCAAAAACTTCTTGGACACAAATGAAAATGAACTCACAACAACCCAAAACCTATGGGACACAGCAAAGGCAGTCCTGAGAGGGAAGTTCATAGCAATACAGGCCTACCTTAAAAAGATAGAAACATTTCAAATAAACAACCAAACCGTATGCCTACAAGAACTGGAGGAACAACAACAAAGATAGCCCAGAGCAAGCAGAAGGAAGGAAATAACCAAGATCAGAGCAGAACTAAATGACATAGACACTAAAAGCACAATATTAAGGATCAATGAATCCAGGAGCTGGTTCTTTGAAAAGATAAACAAAATTGACAAGCCTTTAAGTAGGCTCATCAAGAAGAAAAGAGAGAGGATCCAAATAAACACAATTAGAAATGAAAGAGGAGAGATTACAACTGATACCATAGAAATACAAAGGATTGTAAGAAATTACTAGGAAGAACTGTATGCCAAGAAATTTGAAAACCTAGGTGAAATGGACACATTTCTAGAAAAATATAATCTTCCAAAACTGAATGAAGAAGCAGAAAACCTGAACAGACCAACAACAGCAGATGAAATTGAAGCAATCATGAAAAAACTCCCAACACACAAAAGCCCTGAACCAGATGGTTTTACAGGAGCATTCTACAGAGCATTTAAGGAAGAGCTAACCCCTATCCTTCACAGACTATAAGAAAAATCCAAACTGATGGAAGACTCCCAAACTCTTTTTATGAAGCCAGCATCATCCTAATCCCAAAACCAGACAAAGACACAACACAGAAAGAAAACTTCAGGCCAATATCGCTGATGAGCATAGACGCTAAAATTCTCAACAAAATATTGGCAAACCGCATCCAGCAATACATTAAAAAGATCATCCACCATAACCAAGTGGGATTCATCCCAGGGATGCAAGGATGGTACAATATTCGCAAATCAATAAACATAATACATCACAGAAACAACAGCAAAGACAAAAATCACGTGATCATATCAATAGATGCAGAAAAAGCATTTGATAAGGTACAGCACCCATTTCTGATAAAAACACTCAGCAAGGTGGGAATAGAGGGAGCATTCCTCAACATAATAAAGGCCATATATGAGAGACCTACAGCCAACATCATACTCAATGGACAAAAACTTAGAGCTTTCCCACTAAGACCAGGAACAAGACAAGGTTGTCCAATTTCACCACTCCAAATCAACATAGTATTGGAAGTTTTAGCCACAGCAATCAGATAAGAAAAAGCAATAAAAGGCATCCAAATTGGAAAGGAGGGAATGAAACTGTCACTGTTTGCAGATGACATGATAGTGTACATGGAAAACCCTATAGACTCCACCAAAAAACTACTTAACCTAATAAATGAATTTGGCAAAACACCTGGATACAAAGTCAATACTCAGAAATCAAAGGCATTCCTGTACACCAACAATGAAACTGCAGAAACAGAAATCAGGAAAAAAATCCCAATTGATATAGCAACAAGAAAAATAAAGTACCTAGGGATCAACCTAACCAAGGAGGTAAAAGACCTGTACTCAGAAAACTACACAACATTGAAGAAAGAAATTAAGGAAGACACAAACAAATGGAAGCATGTACCATGTTCATGGATTGGAAGAATTAACATCATCAAAATGGCCATACTACCCAAAGCAATTTATAGATTCAATGCAATCCCTATCAGAGTATCCATGACATATTTCACAGATATAGAACAAACATTTCAGAAATTTATATGGAACCATAAACAACCCCGAATAGCTGAAGCAATTTTGAGGAAGAAGAACAAAGCAGGAGGGATCACAATACCTGATATGAAACTGTATTACAAGGCCACTGTAATCAAAACAGCCTGGTACTGGCATAAAAACAGGCACATAGACCAATGGAACAGAACAGAGAGCCCAGAAATAAACTCAAGTCTTTACGGTCAATTAACATTTGACAAAGGAGGCAGGAGCATAAAATGGAGCAAAAACAGCCTCTTCAACAGATGGTGTTGGGAGATCTGGACAGCTACATGTAAAAAAATGAAACTCGATCACCAACTTACGCCATACACGAAAATAAACTCAAGATGGATAAAAGACTTAAATATAAGTTGTAACACCATAAAAGTCCTTGAGGAAAACATTGGCAGGAAAATCTCAGACATTCCATGCAGCAACATCCTCACAGACATGTCCCCTAAAGCAAGGGACATAAAGGAAAGAATAAACAAATGGGACCTCATCAAAATAAAAAGCTTCTGCAAGGCTAAAGAAAATAGCACCAAATTACAAAGAGAACCAACAGTATGGGAAAACATATTTGCCAATGATACCTCAGACAAGGGCCTGATCTCCAAAATATATAAAGAACTCACACGACTCCACTCCAGGAAGACAAACAACCCAATTAAAAAATGGGCAAAGGACTTGAACAGACACTTCTCCAAGGAAGACATACAGAGGGCCCAGAGACATATGAAAAGATGCTCAGCATCACTAGCCATCAGAGAGATGCAAATTAAAACCACAATGAGGTACCATCTCACACCAGTCAGAGTGGCCAACATAAACAAATCCACAAACAAATGTTGAAGAGGATGCAGAGAAAAGGGAACCCTAGTGCACTGTTGGTGGGAATGCAGACTGGTGAGGCCACTGTGGAAAACAGTATGGAATTTCCTCAGAAAATTAAAAATGGAACTGCCCTTTGACCCAGCAATTCCGCTGCTGGGATTATACCCTAAGAACCCTGAAACACCAATCCAAAAGAACCTGTGCACCCATATTCATAGAAGCACAATTTACAATAGCCAAGTACTGGAAGCAACCTAAGTGCCCATCAGCAAACAAGTGGATCCAAAACTATGGTATATTTACACAATGGAATTCTACGCAGCAGAGAGAAAGAAGGAGCTTATACCCTTTGCAACAGCATGGATGAAACTGGAGAGCATTATGCTAAGTGAAATAAGCCAGGTGGTGAGGGACAAATACCATATGATCTCACCTTTAACTGGAACATAATCAACAAAAGAAAAAAGCAAACAAAATACAACCAGAGACATTGAGGGGGGGAACAGTCTAGCAGTGGCTAGAGGGGAGTGGGGTGGGGACAGTGGGAAGAGGGGATTGCAGGAACTATTATAAAGGTCACATGGACAAAATCGGGGGTGATGGTGGGGTTGGGGGAGGGAAGTGAGTTCAGCTGGGGTGGGGGGGAGGTAAGGGGAGAAACGGCATACAACTGTAATTGAATAACAATAAAAAATAAATTTAAAAAATAAATAAATAAAATAAATAAATACATGCAAGAGTTCAGGATGGTGTCTGGCATACAGTAAGTGTTTAATAAAGGTTACCTATTACTACTAAAATAATTATCATTATCCCCTACCCCACACCAGCTCCAAACTGGTCTGGGTTCTGGCACCCTGGATAACCCTCATGCACCTCCATATCTGGGCTCTTCTTTTTTTTAAGATTTTATTTATTTATTTTTTATAGAGGGGAAGGGAGGGAGAAAGAAAGGAAAACTAACATCAATGTGTGGTTGCCTGTCACATGCCCCTTAATGGGGACCTGGCCCACAACCCAGGCATGTGCCCTAAACTGGGAATTGAACCGGTGACCCTTTGGTTCACAGGCCGTCACACAATGGGCCCTTCTTTACACTACTTTTAACTACCTAGAATACTTTCCTCTTTCTTTCCTCCAGTCCATGTCTATATGAGACCTTTGAGGCAAAGTTCAGCCATACTTGTTCCTGAAAACCCCTTGAACTCCCCAGGTCCACAGTCATCCCCTTTGCCTTGACCACAGTCGAACTCCCATGGGGTTCACTTCTGCCTCATGTTTTTAGGTGTTTGTATCTTGCTTCCTGAACCAGAATGTGAGCCTTCCTTATCAGACACTTGTTATGCATCTTCTCAGATCCTTTCAACCTTACCTGTCTTGAGTCCTTTCCCACTGTTTCACCTCTGTTGTCACCATAGTTATCAGCTCTGCATAGACTCCACCCAACTGCCACCCAGTCACCATGCTGGACCCTGGAACCACTTTGCCTCAGTAAAGGAGATGCACAATGGGTGCATGACTGTGGGGTTCAGTGGTCTTACCATGTTTTCCATTGCCCCAAATCAATGGCTAAAAAGCCTGGCAAAATAAACAAAGGCACCACCTCACTCTCAACACCCCAAAGTGCTTTGGTGCTCTTACCTGGATGGTGAAATACACACTGACTCAACATCCTGTATGGTCCCCTATCCCCAACAACCATGATACAGAGTCTGGGAACCAAAGAGTGGATGGAGGATTTGTACTCTCACCATGCCTCTCTCCCCCACTTGCAGAAATTTATGCTATGTCTGCAGCCTAGGCCCTACCAGGTTGGTGGTCTTGTCAGGGAAGACTCTTCTGTCAGTCAGGATTCCACTGGCCTTGAGATTATAACAGAGTCAGTGGGCACTCCCCATACCAGTGGACAAGCAGGCAAAGGCAGGAGTTACTGTACTGGTGGGATTAGCAATCCTGGTACCCAGAAGGAGCTGCTGTTGCTACACAATAGGTACAGAGAGGATTACTCCTAGAACCCAGGGGGTTCACTGTGGCTTTTCTAGGTGCTTAAAATCCAGTAAAAACTATAAAGGGGCAACTGCTGCAACCACAGTCTAGCAAAGGCATGGAAATTAAGGGATAAAGTTAGTCTCTGTCTTTGCTTGCAGTGGACACCTGGACCAGCAGCACCAGTGTCACCTGAGAGCTCCTCAGAAATACAGACCCTCAGCCTCCTCTCCAAACCTCAGAATCCAAATCTGCATTTTAACACAATCCAGTTGATTCATATGCACATTAAAGTGGAGAAGGCTACTAGTCAACCCACTAGGCAAGCACCCTAGGACTTTTACTGAAGATGAGAGATGTCTAGAACAGCGATTTTCAACCAGTGTGCCACAAGAATTTTTAAAACATGCAATATCTGACTATTTAGTCAGGGACACTGACCTCTTTTCCCTTAGATTGTTAAATTTAAAAAAAATGACAACAGCTATTCAGTGTGAATGAATCAAAATTATATCTATTTTTTGTCAGATCAGCAAAGAAATATATTTTTGGTGTGCTGTAGAATTTTAGTAGTAATTAATTTATGTGTGCTGTGAGATGGAGGAGATTGAAAATCACTGATCTGGAATGAGTACTAATGGGGGAGGTGATGAATATTAATTATGTCCTCAAACCAGTGGCAGAGGTGGAAACTGTAGATTCTTTTACTTACCCTCTTTTCAGAGAGTATCTGTTTACAGCCTTGATGGAGAATTGTGACTGAATGAATTTGTATTTTCCCCTCAGGGAAAACATGAGGGTGTTTCTTTCTCACAAAAATGCAGGCTCATCTTCGAGTGCAGGGACTGGAATGGGTATAAAGGAAGAGAATTAGCAGAGCTGAGTGGTGCCAGCCTAGATTATATTGACATCCCCTGTACATCACCTCAGATCCTTTTGGCTTCATGTCTGTTGGGGCCCTTGGCCACTTGCTCCACACCAGCTGTGACTCTGTGTAGACTCCACCACCCAACGCCCAGCCCATCTTACAGACTCAGATGATCACCATACCTTAGTGCTTGGTGTGATCTGGCTTCCACAGTGAACCCTGGAAGAAAGGAACACATCATAAAAACTAGTTAATGGCTTATGGCAAAGTTTGATGAAAGGGAACAAGAAATGTAACAGTGTCCCTCTGTGCACCCCTCCCTTTGACAAACTGTCCTGAGATTTAGTAGCTCAAATGGCCTCTCTGAAGATGGTGTCAAATTAATGAGCAATTCTTGGTGCTTTGTATCAAGCGGTAGCCAACTTGTAATGTACCCCTTGTGTTTCATCTTCCTCCTCTGCTTCCTGGCTCCCCTTTCTTTGTTTCCATTTTCCAATAATGTTAGCAGGCTTTTGCCTCAGGCTCTGCTTTCTAGGGTTCCTAAGCTATGATATCTTTAAGGGCGAAGCCAAGGTTTTATCCTCCATTGCACACAGCACCTTGTCCAGTGACTTACACAAGGTGAAAACTAAATGTTTAATGCCTGGGGAGACTAACCTGAAGAAGGGGAAAGACCAGCCAGGATGTGGGACATTTCCACTTTGTAGGATTTGTAAGAGAGGTCAACACCAGTAGTTAAGGGATTCAGAGGGGAAATGATGCTAGGAAGCTGCTATGCTGCCCTGGCTTTGGTTTAATAACATCTTCTAAATAAATAGCCAATATTCACCAGCCTTGAAACCACATGTGCATTTGGTTTTTTTCTCAGACTAGGTGTAGTCACCTGACAAGTATCTTCTTGCACAGTTTGAGCAATGGTTTATCAGCAAATGGTGATTAGCAAAACTCTCATCAGGAACATGTTTTCCCCTTCCTTGGACTTTTCAGCATCAACTAAAGGTAACTCTCAGTGAACTGCTTCCTTAGGTTCTATTTTAAAATATGCCATACCAGCACCAGGCCCCTGACCTCTGACTTCTTCACGCCAAATCCTGATTCCACAGGGGCTACCTTTGTCCATCACACTTGTGGCCCTGGACTCCCAGCTGACCTAGTTGCATTCCGTGCACCAGCCAGGGGAAGCAGTCCAGGCTTAGTGGCAGCTGTTTTTACTGAGGCCCCTCCCCACCCCACCTTGCAGCACTTGCAAGCAGGGCCAGCAAGTAGGAAACCCTCGGGAAAAATCAGCCACTATGACCTTAATTTTTGTTATGCTTCCCTTGACTAAAAGGCTTCTGCCTAAAACTCAGGTTCCAGAGGCATCTCCTACACCAGGGGCCTCTGGGAAAAAGTAGGATTATGTAACTAAGACTCTTGTCCTGATGAAGAAATGAAAAAAAAAAATAGAGTAAATTAGCTAACAAGTATTGGGGCTTACTGTGTTCCAGGCTCTGTACTTTTCACTTAATCCTAATTAAGTTACCATTATTATCTCAAGTTTACAAATGAGGAAACTGTGGGTCAGAGAAGTTTAAAAACTTAGCCAATCTATAGAACAGAAGAAAATATTTCAAATTACATATCTGATAAGGGACTTGCATCTAGAATGTATAAACTCATTACAACTCAGTAATTAAAAAGGCAACTCCAATTACAAATGGGCAAAGAATCTGAAGAGACATTTTTCCAGGGAAGATACACAAATGGCCAGTAAGCACATGAAAAGATGTTCAATATCATTAGTCATGAAGGAAATGCAAAGTAAAACCACAATGATATACCACTTCACACCCGCTAGGATGGTGATAATAAAGACATACAATAACAAGAGTTGACAAGGGTATGGAAAAAGCAGAGCCTTCAGACACTGCTGGTAGACATATGAAATGGTACAGCTGCTTTGGAAAACTGTCTGGCAGTTGAAAAAAAGGTAAACATCAAGTTACCATTGACCAAGCAATTCCATTCCTAGGTGCACATCCAAGAAAAATGAAAACACACATCCACATAAAAGCTTCTACATGAATGCTCATAGCAGCCTTATTCATAATAGTCAAAAAGTAAAAAAAATCCAAATATCCTCACTGATGAATGGGTAAAAACTGGCTCCACATCACACAGCCTGAGTCAATGAATATTAGACAGGACCTTTGAACTTCTACCAAGACAAGTATGATAACAGAAAATGAACAGAAGTTGGTGGTGAGGAAAGAAGCTTAAGCTGGTGAGGCTGTGGACAAGAAGGTTCGCCTGAAACATAAGGACATTTACCCCATATTTCTGTGCAATTCCTATGGGAATCCTCCAGAATCTAAGATGTCAATCCGAATGGCAATGATGTCTCTGAGTTCCCTTCACTAAGCAGAAGAGCAGCAGGTGGTGTGGGAACGGGAACATGACACAGGAAAGCATGTATCTGAGTCTGACCTGAAGTGTCATGCTGTGTTCCTTTTAGAGAGTGTCCCAGCTTCCTGTCACCCCAGGGTCTGATGCACTGGAAATACTCAACAAGTATTTGATGAATCAGATTGAATTCTGTCTGTCCAGGATCTAAACAGACTCTTGGGAACCCCATACCCAGCACAACATCAGCATCAAACACAGTGCTTTGTACATTACAAACATTCAACAAATATTTGTGGAAGGGATGGATGGTTGAGGGAAGAAGTACCATTTAGTCTGAGAGACAGGCTACTGTACATTTGTGAGACATATCAGAATGAGGAAAATGAAGTACCAACTTTAACTCCTAAGGAAAAAAAAGTATGTGATCATGCTTCAGCCCCAAAAGGTTATCCTCCTCGGCCAGCATCACCATCACCAATGAAACTGAACATCTGGAATTTGGGGCATGGTTTTAAAGAATCTCCCAGTTTGGGGTTTGTAGTTTGGTAAATGGCAACATAGATATTTCTAACTAGAACACACCCCAGAAATCCCTGAGCTATTGAAGAAAAATAAGCCCGGGAGAACAACTGTCATTTTGTGGGAGTGTGACAAGTGGCTCGTAATTTCCCAAGGATAACCTGAGCCAAGGCAAGGAGTTCACACATCAACAGCAGTGTCTGTAATATCAAAGTTCAGGAAATTGACACTATGTCTTTCACACATTATTTGAACTGATTACTGGTTCTGGATAATTCACTCCCCAAAAAAGTGTGGCCACATGACCATGGTTTTGCTGGAAGGTATTACAAAGGAAAAAAAGAAACCTTCCCCAGAGACCTGATATGACATTTCACACAGGTAAGTTGTGATGAAGGGGCAGCTGGAGACCACAGACCCAGTCGCTTCCCCAGATTGGCCCCAGGAGACACATTCCCAGTCCAGAACCTCAGAAACCTATTCACCCACTGCAAGCAGCAGGATGATAAGGACAAAACTGTTCCCTGAGGAGAACTGTGTCCTTGGGCAGAGCAGTGGGGCGAACTAATTTCTAATAATGAGGCTGTAAGCTATAGTGTTTGTCTACAAAGCAGGCTGATTCATGAAGAGTAAATATGTCAACTAATTCAAGAGACACACTAAATCTCCTTTGTTTTCTGAAGTTCAGGTTTCCTGGCTCTGTAAAATGGGATGCACGCCTTCAATGTGTGCAGCAGAACCTGTGAGATTGCAGAATGCCACATTAAACTCGGAGCTCCTGGGCTAATGAGGGTAAGTCCATTTTGCAGTAATGAATTGTTGGTAATAGCCCATCATGGAACAGATGTTTCATCCGTCATTGCACTGAGACACCCACACTCCAGAGTACTCGGATAGCCTGGGGAGGTGGCACAGCCTGGGGAGGGTCCCTCATCTCTGGCCTCCCGAGTAGAGCCAGGCCCATGAAGAGAATCAGTGGGTGCCTACACAGTGTGATTGGAGGCCCCCAAATTTTCCCTAAATCATGCTACATTCCCACCCAACTGCCATAGGGCTTAAAATATACTCTTTTGCATTGCTTCCTATTAAAATGTAAATATGTCACCTGGAAGAAATAACAGATTAGATTAGCATCCATTATTACTTATATTCACATTAGGGAAAGCTGGGCCCTGAGGGAGTGAGAGGAGGGCAGGTATTCAGTGCTGAAAGGTGACAGCCCTAAAAAGGTCCCAGGTCAAAGGGGCAGGGCCAGGCTGGGCCCACAGTATGCATGCCAGCCCAGTAAATACCTGACCATCCCATTATACTGATGCTGTGGGGTTTTTAAGTATAGATTTCCCCAATTACCTGAGCAACTCAACGGAGAGGGGTGTAATTTATTTATCTAGCAAATTCCCAGAACCTGACACATAAATATTTAGAAGATCCCAAGTACCTCTCCAATAAGTATTTATTGAATAAGTAAACTTTATCCTCACAAACCTCTAAGGAAATCGGAGGAGGTATTATTACTATTTTTTAATTGAGGAAACTGAGTCTCATGGAGGCCCATTTCCTTGCCCATGAACAGGGAATTCAGGAGACACAAGCTCTGGACACACAAAAAGGCAGAAAAGCATGTGCACTTTGAGGGGAAGAGAGCATTATAGGAGGTAAGATTGGAATAAATCAGAGCCAAATTTGGGGTGCTTTTGAACATCAACCTGAAAGTGCTGAGTGTTATTCAGGAAATGCTGAAAGTTTGTTCAGAGACTGGGAATGCAGGAAGCCAAGGAATACAGTGAAATGTGCAAAGTAATATTTTAGAAAGATTATTGGCAGGAAGATTGATAGTAGGAGAAGGAGTTGAAGAATCAAGAGTTTAATGACTGGTTAAGAGATTCCTTGTGGGGGGGCAGAACCAGAATAGTAGCAGTGGAACTAGAGGGAGGCTACACATTTGAGAGACTCTGTGAACAACACACAGAGCAGTCTTAGTGACTGATGAATGAGAGGTGTGTGAGGGATAGGAGGAATGAGGGACAGTCACCAGATTTCAAACCCACTGAACTGAATAACAGCAAATTGACAGCAGTGGGAAATCTGGACAAGAAGCCAGTTTTTGACCAAGGATAGTAAGTTCCACTGTAAACACGTAGAGTAAGGAGACAATGGAATACCCAAGTGAAGATGTCCATGTGACAGTTGGAAATTTGGTGTCAGACTCTCAAAGAGATTTAGTGGAAGCCATGAGATTAGATGTGATTGCTGAGAAACAGTAGAAAGTGAGTCTAAGTGAGAGCCTCCCAAAGTGAAGAAGACAGGGTGAACAGTGTGGTGACACTTGAAGCCCAGAGAGAGTGTGTGAGAAAGGTAGATGTGACAGTGCTAGATGCTGCCGAGAGTCCAAGAAAAGGGGCAGAAACATTATTGCATCTCAAGGATAGGCCATCTCTGGTTTTTTGTAAGAGGAAACTTCAGAAGAGTGGAAGGACAGGAAAATCTAGATGGAGCAGGGGGCAGCGAGGAGAGGGGATAACAGCAGGGGAAGAGAGAATCTGCACCACTGTGACAGGGAGAGCAGAGCCAAGGCTTATTTGTTTGTCCCTTCAAAGTAGGGAGAAGGAGTCTTATTTTGTATGAAGAGGAAGGAGCAAGCACAGAGAGATTGAAATATGAAAGAGAGTGGGAGACATTGGGGAGGGCATGGCATGGAAGCAGCAGGAAGGGAAGGGTGAGGAGGGCCAGGTGAGGCTGAGAGAAGGAGGAGGAGGCAGTGAGAAGAGAAAGCATGAAGGGAGGAAAAGAAGCAAGCTGAGAGTCCAGTCCAAGAGATCGTTTCACTGGAAAAATCAGGAAAATAAGTCCCCAGGGTTCAGTCTGGCAAAAAAAAAAAAAAGAAGTAGATCCCCCAGGAAATAGAATAGGCAAAGGACTAGTTTCAGATGTTGCCAAGATTTGCCCAAAGTAGGAGAAGAGAAAAATCATTTCTAAATTTAAAATCTCATGTATATATTGCTGACAGTCCAAACCTAGAATGAAGTCTATACCTAGAATTAGGAGGTCAGTGAACACCAGTGCTAGAGAGGTCCTGAGACATCAACTGACCCAAGTCTCACTTCACTAAGAAAATAAGGCCCAGAAAGGTGAGGTAAATTAATCAAGATCACACAGCTAGTTAAGGGCAAAATCTGGACCACAACCTAGGATTCTTGACTCCTCGTCGAATAGCAACTCTCTGTGCTAGATTTCCTGGGATAATTCCAATCATATATGATTTATTCTTTCCAATAATGATTTTATTAAATATATAAGAAAATATTACTTCATTTTGGTAACTTCAAGTGGCTTTTCATACGAGAAATTTGAAAAAGCAATAAATAAGAAAAAGCAAATCATCTGTCACAAGATGCCTCCCAATTTTTGGTTCTGCAACTACAGTCACTGTGATCACAGTCAGAGGTATTACAAGTGTGGCTCTGGAGTCAGAGAGGCTGACTGCCAATCCAGGTGAACCCACCACTTACTGCTTGTGTGACATTGAATGGGGCACTTGACCTCTGCTGGGAGAGGGGCCTCAGCCCTCCCAAGGAGGCAGAGAGAGAAGCAAGGCAGCAGCAATCAGCCACACTGTCACCACTGCCCTGAGCATGAGAGAAAAGTGGTTGGTGAAACCCAGAGAGGGAAGCAGCCAAGCTGTGACTAATAACGTTTTCCCTCTGGAATAATCCCTGTGTTTCAGCCAGAGATGATATGGAGGTTTTTTGAGAGGCAGACCTGAAGAGAAAATGTAATTACTTTTTCCTACACTTGTATTTCAAGGCAGTGTCCTTTTAAAATAAAAAAGGCACTTGAGGGGTATAAGGGAGGTGGCGGGAGAGAAATGAAGGATGGAGAAGAATCATTCGTGCTGAAGTGTATGACATTTCACCAAAGTGACTCCCTTTGGGAGCAGCTGGTACAAATGTCATTCAGCTGAGACAATAGGAAGCAGAAGAGACAGGTGGGCTGTGCAGGAAATAGCATGAACCACTCTTCCTCTCACCAACCACTCCCCTCCCCCCAAATCCTGACACTCTGGGGAAGAAGTCAGGACCAGGCACAGCTGAGGTTACTGGTCTTGGGGTGGCTGCAGACAAGCTTGTCACTTTCATTGCTGTCATGATGAAAAACATATCCAACCCCAGAAGAGCTGCACCAACAGCAGAGCCCTGGGGCTGGGGGGAGGGGCGTCTCTGTCCAGAGACAGTGAAGCTCTGAACCCCACGTGGGCCAGAGGACCAGGAGAGATAACCATGTAGCCACTTTCACCAGAGTATCTCAGATATCAGTGTAAGTATCTAGAACAGGCAACCCCAGGATTCTTCAAGCTGATGATCTGGGAGCATAAAAGAAGGAAGGAGAAGAAGAGAGAGAGTTAAGCTAACCCAAAGTTGAATCCAGCCTTGCCACTTCTATGTGAACTTGGCAAATCATTTGACTTCTGTGCCTCAGTTTCTTCATGTGAAAAAGAAGGGTAATAAAGCTATGAGGGTTATGGGAAGATGAGATGTAGGTGTCGCAAGTACCTGCAGTGAGCAGGTTTTTGACAAACAACAGTATTTCATATACACATGGATTATGAAGAAAATATCAAATTCATGTGCAGGTCCCTGGCTGAGGTCTCAAAGGCATCCTGCATGAGGATGAACATTCATAAAACTCAAAAAGGCATACTGAGACTGTTCTTTCAGGCTACTGATGCTCCTAGACAGTTGCTTCTTAACTCCAAAGATTGATGAAACCTTCAGAACTAATGAAACCTTCTGGAGCCAGGGATACTTGAACCACTGGCAAAACTACGTCTTAAAAATCTGTGTTTTTTATTTACTTGCAATGATTTATGCCTCCACATACCTTCCAAAAATATTTGCTGCAACTCACAGACGTGAAATCTACTTGGCAGCATAACGTTTGGTACATGGTAGGTGTGTGCTACTGTTGACTGTGTTCTTGAGCTTTTGTTAGGGCCTGTCTGAATGAGCTGTCCAAATGCTGATCTGGAAGGGTCTCCACCATTCTGGAAATTGATGGTGTCCAGTATAAACCAAGGCCTTACAACTACCAACCATATAGGGGTGTGTCTTTTGAGTATTCTAACAGATAAATTCAAAGAAATAGCTTTGGAAAAGATTAAGCTTAAAGCAAGTTCTCATTAAACATCAACAAAAAAAGTCACAAGGAAGAGCAAGTCAGTCACATGGAGAGAAAACTTAATGAACAAGTTGGAATGAGCGTTTCTTCATTCTGGCAAACACGAGTGACTTATATAGTTCTGTTTCAGGAGTAGAGGAGAGAAATTGTTTAATGAACTGAGGCTTTCTGTTTTTCAGAAAGCGTCATGTATTGAATCTCATCTGCCAGGGGCTCCCTGCTCAGGTGGGATGTCTCCTAGTAGAGTGAGATCCTTCCTAGCCCTAAAACTTGCTGTGTACACTTAAATAAGCTGCTTAGCTTCCCTGGCACAGAGGTTTTCTGTCTGTAAATGGAAATAATAAGTGAGCAGAGCCCCAAAGCTACAGTCACAATCCAAAAAGATTTAAACTGTAATAGAAAATTTTAGGGTGAATTGAAAAATACTTCTTACTCAAGGTTCCAATGATTGGACCCTTGTTTCATATTTTTTATAATACGTTTTTTACTTGGGTTTTTTTGGTTGTGTGTTTTGTTTTCAACAGATATCTCTATTTTTTAAGGGGAAATCTTTTAGTTTCAGCTAAATGTGTCTTTGGGAAGCAAACTTTTGGGACCTTAAGACAATAACCAAGGTCTCCTAATTGAAACTAAAATACCTATGAGAGACTAAGCTGGCACTTGAGTGGTGACTTGCAAGCCTGATTACACAAAGTTCAGAATGAAGAGTGGCTCTCTAACAGCTGGAGCTCCCTGACAATGGAATGCATCCTACCACTAGAAAATGACTTTCCTTCATGTCCCCTGGGTGTCTTCTGAGACATTGCAGAGGACAATTCACAGATGGCAAGGAAGGCTCCTTATCCATACAGTGGGTCCCCGTTAGTGCACACCAGTGAGTACCCAAGAAGCCGCCTGCTGCACAGAGAGAGTAGGAAAAGGGAGACCAGCCTAATTATGTTTTCTTGCAAATTAGGTGCTGTGACAACTCAGGCATTGAAATATACACAGTATCTGTGCTTCATTAACAAGCTGGAGGAAACAAACGCTAATAATTGATGGATACATGAGAATTAGGCATTGGGAAAACAGCAGCAGAGTTCTGCCTGCCGGCTTTCCCTCTGAAGTAGTGACTAGCATTCCACAGCTCCCAAAAGAAAGATCTATGGAAACAGACTCAGCTACAAGTAGGCACTGCCCTTGACCCATGAGGAGTGAAACAGAGGACGATGTGGTTCTCCATTCTCCTAATTATCCACACATGCTAGCCCTGAGCTCCTCTGGACTAGGGAGGCA
This sequence comes from Desmodus rotundus, assembly GCF_022682495.2. Classification (NCBI taxonomy): domain Eukaryota; kingdom Metazoa; phylum Chordata; class Mammalia; order Chiroptera; family Phyllostomidae; genus Desmodus; species Desmodus rotundus. The sequence goes on along the minus strand of NC_071391.1, from coordinate 83,016,271 downwards.
ACATATGTGACAAAAGGCAGGCTTCCCTGACCCATTTTTCAAGGAACCAGTAAGACTGTGAGCTGTGAATGGGCCCAGACCAGGAGTGGCAAGGGACAAGCAGCCCTGCCAGTAGGGCCTTTGACCCAGCAGATTCAACCTTGCTCAAAAGTGTGCAGCAAATCAAGAGGCTGAATGGGATCTCTAGAAGCCCCAGTAGGAGAATCATAGTGCAGACCTCCAGGGTGGGGGAGCAAAGGCATGCCTTCCCCATAGATGTCTCTTCTCCTTCTGAGAAGCCATTCCTGGCCTGTTTGTTATTGGGCTGCAGCAGAAACTAAACATCTAACCAGGAGATATACAGTGACTATGGGGTCTGAATTGCCCATCATGAACTGGGTGCTATCTAATCCTTCAAATCAATAAATGTGAATGTACACAAAAGCATTCTATCACCAAAAGAGAGGCATATTCAAGAAGCTGGAATTATAGTGGACCTGCCCAGCAGGAGCTGTAGCCGCAAATGAGGAGAGAAGGTCACCAAGACCCTTTAAGTCCAGTATCTCCAGGCAAAACTTCTAGCTAGGCATTTATATGAGGACCAGAGCTCATATAAAAGAACAGAGCAGTGGTTCTTACATGGGGCAATTCTGCCCCCAATGTCTGAAGACAATTTTGAGTGCCACAACTAGGGGACTGCTATAGGCACCTAGTGGGCAGAGGCCAGGATGCTATTAAAAATCCTACAATGCACAAAGCAGTACCTACCCCAACCTAACAAACAATTATCTGACCCAAAATGTCAAGAGTGGCATGACTGAGAAGTATTGTAGAAGAAAGAAAAGAAGAAGAGAAAATGAAGGAAATCAGAGATTAACATACACCCAACACAAAACATGCATATTAATAAACTTCCTTATTTCTGCAACAACAAGTTATAAGGTCATAGTCGTTATTCTTTCACTCATCTCATGTTTCTTCTGTGTGCATATTAATTCTCCTGGACATAGGGATCCAGCTTTCCCCAGATCCTCGGAGGAGTTTTATTGCCAGAAAGAGTTTGAGTCCCTGCTCTACATAATTACTTATCTCTCCCTCTTCCTACCCCAGACCAATTTCAATAGGCCTAGCACACTGACAGGAATGCTTTTCTTCCACCATCAATCTGATATAGAGATTCCCATGGTGAGTATTTTTTGGCTTGGGGTCACTTTCATTTGTGCGACAAATAAGGATAGTTGAAATTTTCATTATATTCTGATTCCACATCTATGAATTCAGTATTACAATAACTCTTTTCTTTCATTTAATCAATGAATATTTGTTGAGCACCTACTCTGTGCCAGTTGCTATGCTGGTGGATATTACAAAAGTAAAGAAAGCAACTTCTGCCTGTCTTCACAGAGCTTAGGACTATGGTTCTATGATCATGACTGTCATTTCTATCACAGCCTTGTTGGAGTGGGGACCAGAACTCATATCCCATTTGGTTCTTTCCCCAAGAATCTATAATTCCCTTAGGTAATCTCTGCCCTGGGTCTAACCTGCCCAGCACCTATTGGTTGGGGGAAGTATCATGCAATGTCCCATTGTTTTTCACTGTCTCCAGAAGGTTTTTATCACAGCTTTCCACCCTTCTGTCCCTGGGTTGTGAGTGCCCCCTTATTCTCTGCCTACCCCGGGACTCTGAAGGATGTACTAGGGAAAGAACAAATGAACACACTTAAAATGAGAATCAAAATGTCAATTTCCTTCAAGAGGCCAGAATACCCTGGCTCTAATTTGTAGAGTCCCCTAACCTAATATTCCTCTATTGCCCCCAGAGTAGAACACTTATCTCTGAGGTTTTTGGATTGTTCCACAGTGCAGGCTTCCAGCTAGAGCCAAAGCTGATTAGCTTCTGGCCTTGAGTTTGTCTAGGAATGTCTGGTATCTCTGAGGGGCAGCCTGCCAGAGGCCCTTCTCCATGGGGGTCTGAGAACCTACCTGAAAAAGAATACCAGGGCTAGAAAAGCTGTTCTGGAAGCTCAGCTTAAGGAAGAAACATCTACAAGTGTGTCCTTTGCTTGTTTATTGGCTTGACTCCCATTGCCTGATCTTCTGATTCCATGGCTCTACCTTCTGTGGTGGTTCTTATCTATTGTGCTTCCTGTCATCTCTATTTTTAACTTGTGGTTAATGTCATGAAATGATATCCTGCTATTCCATTTAAATCAGAACACTTTATACTATGTTTTTGTGGTTAAGAGTGTGCTCAGAATTTTGGAGTTTTTCACTTTTCTTGTGTTTATTTATTTATTTTTATTCAGTAAATATTTATTAATCATCTCCTTTATGCTAGGCACTCTTTTAAGCACTTAGAGTTTACACTGACTGAGAAACTAGTGACAGAAAATAAACAAATTGACAGAGATATGAAAACATCAAAGCAAGGTAGGGATAGAGAGTGATTGGGACAAAGAGCAGGGTTACACAGAGGCCAGGAAGGCTGTGAGAAAGGAAGGGACAGAACAACCTGAAGAAAGTGAGGCATCAGCCCTGCCAAATCTGGGGAGAGAGCATTTCAAGCAGAGGGAAGAGCAAGTACAAAGGTCCTCAGGTGGGAACACACTTGACATGTTTAAGGGCCAGGATGGCTGGAACAAAGTTATCCCAAGGGCCTGTGTGAAATAAGGTCAGAGACATAAGCAGAATGCAAATCACATCAAATCACATGAGCCACAGTAGAGTGTGGGCCTCATTTTGAGTATGATGGAAAACATCAGAGGAATGTGAACAAGAAAGAGGCATGACCTGATTGACATTTTTAAAAAGAATCACTCTGGTCACTATGAGGAAAATCTCCTAGAGGGAACTAAGAGGGTGAGCTGGGAGACCATTTAGGAGGCAATGGTAGATATGTATAAGAGGGATGGTGACAACTTGGGCTGGTGGAGAAGATGGTACCCAGGCAGACTCGGGATAAACTTTAAAGACTGCGCTGACAGAACTTGCTGATCATTAGACAAAGAGTGAAAAGAGCAGCATCAAGGATGAGTGCTGGGATTTGGCCAGGTGACACATTACTACAACCAGGTGGCACATTACTACAATGGAGGAACCTGTGAGAGGCACAGTTTGGAGAGGATATGAAGGGATACAGAATTAAGCATTTGTCTTTGTGAGATAGACCTCTAGAGTTGCGGTGGGAAGTCAGGTTCACAGAGGTAAAATCTGGGGGTCATCAGCATATACACAATGTTTAAAGCCATGGACTGAATGTGACGCTCTAGTGAGGGTCTTTAGATAAAAAGAAGTCCAAAAATTGAGTTGGGTTAGAGGTCAAGAGGCAAATGAGTTAGAAAATGGGCTGCCCGTGAAGTGAAAGAAAAACTGGGTATGGTGTCCTGGAAGCAAGATGTTTTTTAAAGTAATTTAAGAGGGAGAGATGCAGAGGTCTTCAACTCTATCAGTAATGTGTTTAGTCATAAACAGGATGAACTTACTCTGACATCTTTACATCTTATGTAGGAATAAAATAATGTTTATAACAAAGACAGGAGTGACTATTTCAAATGCTGCTGAGAGATCAAGTAAGACAAGAAAGAGAACTAAACTTTGGCAAATGTCTTGGTAGCAATCAGGATAAGAACAGTTCCAAAGGGGAAGTGAAGACAAGAACCCCCTTGGAGTGGATTGAAAAAAGAATGGAAGCTGAGAAGTGGCAATTGAGTAAATACGGACAAGTCTTTTGAGAAATTCTGCTATAAAGTGGAGCAGAGACCTGGAGCAGAAGCTAGGGGAAAACATGATTAAGGAAGTTTGGGGACTTTGTATGCTTGTTTGTTTTAGGTTGTTGAGTTGAGCAAGAATTACAGCATATCTATAGGCCAGTAGAAGAGAACTAATCAATCACCCAGGAGAAAAGGGATAAATGGAAATGTAGCTTCCTTGAGTAGATGACAGAGGGGGAGATCTGGGCTACATGGGGAGGCATCGGACTTTGTTAAGCAGGAACTGCTTACATTATACAGAGTGGACACCAAGTGGACAGGAGTCTGTACAGGGTTGAAGACAAGGGTCTCAGAAGCATGTAGATTAATAATAGATTGAGTGATGGACAAATAAAGTTCCATTCTGATTTCCTCTACTATTTTCTTGATCAGTTGATAAGGTGGGGAGGCCTTTTGGAGGTTAAGGAGGGAGCAAACAAAAGGTAGAAAGAATCTTACAGACTTGAAGAGCATATTAAATAAGAACACGTAGTAGGAATGCCAGGCAGAGCTGGGGGTTCACTTGAGCTTAGTGGTATCAATTTAATGTGTGCTGGTTTTTCCAGCCACTCTTTGCTGATCACAAACAGAGATGAAGGAGCAGGTGTGAGTTGAACCAGTGTTGATGTAAAGACAAGGGTGAGGTGTACAGGATTGCAAGTTGTAGGTAAGTCCCGGGGGATGAGCACAGATCCTCTGCCCTCATGGTGAGCTCCCTTCAGGAATTTTTTTCTTTCCTGTCTAAGAACTTCAATGAAGGACCAACCCAGTTTGTCAGGGAAGTTCTTATACTATTTTTCAAAAGAGAAGGAGTTGGGGCTAAGGCTCTTTCCCCAGGAAGCTCCTTGGCCCTTTATGCAGCTATTGTTTCCCCAGGGGCCAGCACTACCCACCAGGGAGAATAGGAAAGTGAACATTGTCAAGTCATGAAAGCTGGGTTGTCCCCACTGTCCCCAAGCAAATAAGGGCCTCTTGTGGATTTTCCCCCAGAAAAATCAAAAGCTGTTCCATGGCAACTTTCTCTATGAACCTGACAGTGGGTAAGACACTGGGGTGAGCTGAAGGCCCTGCATTAGTAGGTGGAAGCATGAGCTAGAGAAAAACAAATGACTTATCTGTTCTTCCATCTGCTCACAGAAGCTTGGGTTGCACTCTTCATTTCAACAGAATTTAACAAAATAAACCACCCACTCTGCCGTTCAATAAAAATGACTTGGGCCTTGGCTTAAATCTATTGCTACTTGTATGCCAAAAAGAGTCAGAAAAACTGATGCAAAGACAGGTGAAGCTCGGCTTTGGCAAAGGAGGTGAAACAGATTTGGAGATTAGGAGAAAACCAAGTATTGGCTGCATGTGTGTGATTGATAGGCTGGTCCCTAAAAAACAACTGCCTAGTGCCCCTGCTCTTTGCTGTGTCCACCTCATCTCCAACCAGACAGCCAGTGCCCTCAGGCTGGTCCCCCTAAGGGGGCCACACGTGCCCTGCCTTCCCAGCTGGCCTCCAACACTCCCCTCCCCATCCCTAATCAAAATAAATTTCCACTTCTGCTGAGTACTCATAGCAGACTAGTGTTAACCTGATAAATTAATTCAAGCTGAGAGAACCAAGATGGCAGTGTAGGTAGACACACTGCGCATCCTCGCACAACCAGAACTGACAGAAAATCGAACGGCAAGGAAGTCCGACACCAAGGAAATAAAAAATAAACATTCATCCAGACTGGTAAGAGGGGCGGAGTCGGGCACCTGGGTGCCCGCGTGGCCGTGAGGGGACAGAGATTGGTGGAGTGTGGGACGAACAGGGCAGGCAGTCTGACCACTAGCAGACCCTGCGACCCCACATTCGCACACACATAAATCAAGAGGGCCAGACTCAGAGTGACGGAGAGCGGGTCAGGCAGAGCAGCGGGTAGTACCTGGAGGCCCCACATTCACGCACAGATAAACCAGACAAACGGCAGGGAGCAAAGCAGAGCACGCAACCCAGGGCTCCAGCGCAGGGAAATGAAGCCTCAAACCTCTGATTGAAAATGCCCGTGGGGGTTGGGGCGGCAGCATGAGAAACTCTCAGCCTCACAGGAGAGGTCGTTGGAGAGACCCACGGGGGCCTAGAGCATGCACAAGCCCACCCACTCGGGAACCAGCACCAGAGGGGCCCAATTTGATTGTGGGTAGCAGAGGGAGTGACTGAAATCTGGCAGAGAGTGGAGCAAGCACCATTGCTCCCTCTCGGCCCCTCCCCCACGTACAGTGTCACAGCCCAGCAACCAGCATTACCCTACCCTGGTGAACACCTAAGGCTCTGCCCCTTTATGTAACAGGTGCGCCAAGACAAAAGAATGGCCCAAATGAAAGAACTTATCAAAGCTCCAGAAAAAATACAACTAAGCAATGAAGAGATAGCCAACCTATCACATGCACAGTTCAAAACACTGGTAATCAGGAAGCTCACAGAATTGGTTGAATTTGGTCACAAATTAGATGAAAAAATGAAGGCTATGCTAAGAGAAACAAAGGAAAATGTACAGGGAACCAATAGTGATGCGAAGGAAACTGGGACTCAAATCAACGGTGTGGACCAGAAGGAAGAAAGAAACATCCAACCAGAAAAGAATGATGAAACAAGAATTCAAAAAAATGAGGAGAGGCTTAGGAACCTCCAGGACATCTTGAAATGTTCCAACATCCGAATTATAGGGGTGCCAGAAGGAGAAGAGGAAGAACAAAAAATTGAAAACTTATTTGAACAAATAATGAAGGAGAACTTCCCTAATCTGGCAAAGGAAATAGACTTCCAGGAAGTCCAGGAAGCTCAGAGAATCCTAAAGAAGCTGGACCCAAGGAGGAACACACCAAGGCACATCATAATTACATTACCTAAGATTAAACAGGAGAGAATCTTAGAAGAAGCAAGAGAAAAGGAGACAGTTACCTACAAAGGGGTTCCCATAAGACTGTCAGCTGATTTCTCCAAAGAGACCTTACAGGCAAGAAGGGGCTGGCAAGAAGTATTCCAAGTTATGAAAGGCAAGGGCCTACATCCAAGATTACTGTATCCAGCAAAGCTATCATTTAGAATGGAAGGGAAGATAAAGTGCTTCTCAGATAAGGTCAAGTTAAAGGAGTTCATCATCACCAAGCCCTTATTACATGAAATGTTAAAGGGAGTTACCTAAGAAAAAGAAGATAAAAAATAGGAACAGTAAAAATGACAGCAAACTCACAGTTATTAACAACCACACCTAAAACAAAAACAAGAGCAAACTAGGCAAACAACTAGAACAGGAACAGAACCATAGAGATGGAGATCACATGGAGGGTTGTCAGTAGGGGAGTGGGAGGGGGAGAGAGTGGGGAAAGGTACAGAGAATAAGTAGCATAGATGATAGGTGGAAAATAGACAATGGGAGGGTAAGAATAGTGTAGGAAATGCAGAAGCCAAAGAACTTATAAGTATGACTCATGAACGTGAACTATAGGGGGGGAATGTGGGAGGGAGGGGGTGGGCAGGATGGAGTGGAGTGAGGGGGGGGGAATGGGACAACAGTAATAGCATAATCAATAAATATATTTTTAAAAAATTAATTCAAGCTAATGCAAATTATAGCTTAATATGTTACCCTTCCCAGACAACATTTACATTTTTTAATGTGAAAAATAGGAGTACCTCTCTCGGCCCCTCTGAGGTCAGACATGGAAGTTCCATCTGTTCCTTCTGATAATCACATACCATACAGGGCACGTGGAGCCAATGTCAAATCTTTCCATAAAACCAGATTTCCATCTTAAGAAAATATGTTTATAATACACCTGGTTATTGCCTATATTACTCCAATATATGCAGATGAAATTCTCTGTTCAATCAAAATGAACCTATAATAGTGGTTTGCTTAATTTCCTCTTCTGCACCAGGGAGGGTGAGCTCCCTAAGACAAGAGGAGAAAAGAGGAGGCACCTGCCCATCTCCAGCATAGAAAACCTGTATCCAAGACTGACAGCCCTGCCCAGGCCACTACAGTATCTCCTGTGCTGGTCTGGGTGCCAGGCAGGAATGTATCAGGCAAGACCTGTTCCAGCAGCCTCTATGCTTCTGGGAGAAGCAGAGGGGAGACTCAGGCTGCTGGAGGAGCCAGAAAGAAGTTCTGGCATGGCATGTAACTGTCACCTCACCAGAAAACTCTGTGGCAAAATGTGTATGAGTCTGTGCATCAGGGAAACAGACCTGTTGATGTCTAGGTTTGTCACAAAAAGCCCTAAAGTCTGGTACAGATATGGTAGTTAAGGCACGAACAAGCTTTCCTCAACGTCTCTCAGCTTTCCTTGGCCTGTGAATGAATAAAACTCCAGCATCCTCCTTTCCCAGGCGTTCACAGCCTGCCCTCCCACTCCACAGTGGAGAGAGGCTGACCCCTGCTGCTCCAGAGGAAGTAGACACAGGGACAAAGGCAGAGGCTGCTGCCCAAGGAGCCCCTGGACAGCATGGAGACCCAGACCGAGCAGCATGCATGGATGGGCTGCCCATGCAATCACAGTGTCCACCAAGGCTCACAGTGACCTCTGTGTGGCCTCCATAAACACTCACCCATTCATCTACCCATCCATGCAGTCATCTGCTGTTTTTTAGTTCAAGAAACCAGCAGGCAGCCCTGCTCCAGAACACAACTGATGACTTCCAAAAGAGTGGGACACATCAGTCCCCAGGCAGATCCTTTCCCTACTCACTAGTGAGCAGGGGCATGGTGTTACTGTGAGGAAAGTGTTTGTCTTTAGGGGTTAAGGGAGAATCCAGCATCTTCCTGTAAGGACAGAGCAAAGAGCTGCGACCTAGTTCCCACTCAGTGGTGAGGAGCCAGAGCACATACATATCACTGTGCCCATCCCCAGGCCAGTTGCCTTGTTCCTTCTACAAACACAATGCTCTCCTGAGTTAATCTTCCACTAAATGTCTCCATGCTTCTGGAACTTCAATTACAGCCACCTCCACCCTCAGGCAGATGCTGTCATGGTGCAAACACAGTTTAAATCATCACACAGTTTTTTTCATGTGCCTCCTCATGCTGGTACTGTCTTCCCACCTCTGCTGTTGACAAAAGCCCCTTTCAGTTTGTGTCTTCTTCCTTCCTCTCCAAAAAGCTTCCCACAACAAGGTTTTCCCTGCACGTGGACCTCTGAAATTTCTTCTCCCTGCACACTCTTGTCTCAAGGATTCTCTCTGGTTTATGCTTCTGGTTTCCCCCTTCCAGTTAGCTGACATTTGATTTGAAACTCTTTTTGCTTTCTGCTACTCCCCAAGATTCAGTGATACCCAGGCTCCCATCTTTTAACTGAAGTGTTGACACACACACATACCCCAGAGCTGCCCTATCTTACACAAAACCCAGACATTGACTCCTCTTGATTCTGGCTTCCAGGCTGAAGTTCTGGTTTCCAGAAGCTTCAGGTCATATCACAGGCCCACACCCTGACTTCACATGCCTCTCTTTCCTGGAAATAGAAGATAGATTATGAGCACTTCTAGTGTTTGCATTACTTCCTCAGGATGGAAAGAAAACCCTAGAATGTTGGTATCCCATCTCCACAAAAGGCAATTTTACCAGGTTGTTTGCCAAGACCCCAGGGCTCCTACCACCTCCCTCACATTCCCAATACATGTCTCTTCGCTTTCCTCTTTGCCTTTGTGGCAATAAGATCAGCAGGCTTTACAAAGATGTAACTCAAGGCTGAATGTCGCCCCCAGCACTGCAACACATGTTTCTCCTGCAAGTTTTTTAGGAAACAGGGACCAGGAGATGAAGGTCCAAATGCCCAGTCTAGCCTTCTTCTCCAACACTGTGTTGCCTTAACATGGTGTATTTTTTTTTCAGACTTCAAGTGCAGAAAGGGCTGCATAAATCCTCCTTTATGATAAATCATCCTCATGAAAGGATATAAAGAAAGAAGCAACATTTAAAATATTGTCTGGCTGGCTGTCCTAACTCAGACCTTCCCCCCATTTGACCTTAAAATATAAAGTCACAGGAAAAAAAGTCAAAGACATCTGAAAACTGTAAAAACTAAGACTACAATTAACCCATTGCTTGAATTCAGGAGGAACCTCTGCTACCCACCAGGTCAGTGGAGCTGGAGGTTGAAATAGGTGGTGAGGCCAGGCCACTGTCCAGGAAGAAATGGGTCTCCTGCTTCCTCAGTGCAGCAGGGTGTGCTCTCAGAAAGCAGGCACTGGGTGGAGACAGGAGCAGGACTGTTCACAGTGCTCCTAGGAGCAAATCCAGGGGAAAGAGGGAGGTGGGATCAGCAAAGAGAGAAGCCGAACAAGGTTGTGGTCTCCTTGAAGGTCTCCATTACCATGGAGAAACTAGGAGTATGCAAGAATTTAGAAAATATACTCTTTTATTTCCTTTTCCTAAACAATAAAAATATATATACTTAAAGATATATAACACCCTAGCTCATGCATAAGACAAGAAAATAAAATAAAGGGTATGGAAATTGGGTGAAAAACCAAAACTTTATTAGTACACAGATGATATAATCATCTATGTAGAAATCCAAAAGAATCAACAAGGTTGTAAGATACAAAGCTAATATATAAAAATCAATTGCTTTCCTATGTATCAGAAATGAAAAGGGAATTTGAAATTAAAAACACAATACCATGTACATTAGCACCTTCAAAAATGAAGTACTTTGGTGTAAAGCTAAAAAATATATATGCACAAGAGCAAAGGAAAATTAGAAAACTGTGATGAACAACATCAAAGAGGACCTAAATAAATGGAGAGGTGGACTTCAGGAAGATGGCCGCAAGATAGGTGGGAGCGGAGTCCACTTCCCCCTGCGCACAGGTGAAACACCTAGCCGATCTTCTGAGAAACAGAGTGAACAGCCAACGGTATCCCAGCATATATGAAGATTGGAGACCAAAAATTGTAGAGGACATTGAAAAATCAGACAGTAAGGAGAATGCTTTGGGACAATAAGGCCCCTGGGACCAGCGCAGGGACCAAGACGACTGCAACCCCAGACCCAGCACCTGCCGGGTAGGCCACAGGATTCCTGGGAAAGAGCCAGGTGAATGGCTCCCTCCCCTGCCAAACAAGGTTTGAGCAGTACCAGGAGGGACCTGGATGCTTGAAGTGGCAGCGGGGTGGGGAGTAAGGATGAAGTGGCAAACACACAGGGGCAGTGTGCACCCACTGACACTGTGGACACCAGCTGGGAAGAGTTGGGCAGTGACGGACCCTGACCCAGTCAGTCCCCAGTCTGGTTGGAAAGTTGGGCTATGTGAGAGGCCAAGTGCTTGTTTGGAGCAACAGGCTTGAATAGGAGGAATTTTTCAAAAAGAAAAAGAGAAAAGGGAGGCACTCAGAGGCTGTTTAGAGAATTCTCCACAGCAGCCACCCTGCCTCCCCTGCACCCCTAACCCCGCCTGGCCAGGGCGGCTGCACTCCCGCTGTGGCAGCAAAGGCCCCACACTCACACCTGAAGCCCCAGGGACTGTGTGCACCCAAACCTGCGTGGCTGCCTGTCCTGCCCCAGTAGCAGAGGCTGAGTGCTGATGCCTGCAGTCCCGGGATGGAATGCACCTGATGCCACCACTCAGAGGCACCACGAACCTGCCCCTGTGCCCCGGGGGGCAGCAGCAGAGGAGGCATGCTCCCGCATCCGAGCCAGGTGGAGCCCCTGCCCTGCAGGGTGGACTGGCTCTCTAAGGGGAAGGCAGAGAAGTCCCCCTGGCAGAGGACAGCTGCAGGGCTCAGGGAGTCAGCAATCCCCAGAAAGACTTAACTCAGTGGGGAGGCTGGACAGCAAAGAGCAAGAAGGTGGTGTGTGAGTTGCCCCTAACTGGTGCACCTCAAGGACAGAGCAACTGGTGGACTGAAGGTGTAGGCTGGGAACAGAAGGGCACTGGGGATCCAGAAGGGCACAGGGAGCCTAGCAGGGAACTGAGGAACTGGGCTGGAGGCTGGGCAACTGTGAAGAGTGCAGCTCAGGGAGGAAGAAAAGCAAAACCACCCAGCCAGGGCAGCCAGGAAGACCAACAGAACTGGCTTGGTGGGTTTGAAGCCAGCAGGAGGCTCTTTTTTTTTTTTCTTTCCTTCTTTCTTTTTTTATTTCTTCTTCCTTTCTTTCCTTTTTTATTCCTTCTTCCTTCCTTCCTTTTTTTTCTTTTTTTAAAAATCCCACAAGTGAGAATAAAACCTGGAGCTGTGAAAGGACCAGAGTTGGATCCAAAGAGGGGTCATCCCAACAACTGAGACAGTAAAATTTCACTTTGCTACTCCAGAGAGCTTGTAAGTTATTGTATATGTGCATTAGTATTTTTTTATTATTCTTACATCTATTATTTTATTAGCATTTTTGTATTTCTCTTCTTTCTGTTTAGTCTTCTTCTCTTGGTTTGTTAAGTTGCATTGTTTGACTGGTTTCCCTTGTTCTGTCTTTCCTAGTGTATTTTTAATTTTCTGTCTTTCGCTTCACTTGTGTACCATTAGCATACTACTCTAGGTCCTTTACTTCCTATTCTTGTTATTCAGATCACATAGATTCTATCATATGATTGTTGCTCTATTACTATTGTAAAGAATTGCTGTTCCATACAATTGTAAATACTACACAGCACCCCTCCCAGATCTTAGCTCACTTCACACTTTCCTGACCTTTATTACTGTTGTGGTTAACTCTATTCTCCCACACACTACATCTATTTTCTATCCTTTACTCTCACTTTACCTCATAATCTGGCCTCCCACATGCTCACTGCTTTCTAGATCCAACTCAAAATCTTCCCCCAACTGACAAGAGTCTTATCTTCTTTCCACCCTTTCTAAAAAGTGGCTAGTTGGGTCTAATATCATGGTTAACATTATACATATCCAAAGGATCTCCTATCTCTTCTCTATGAGTTGTACTTTAAATTGCATAGAATACATTCCTGCTAACTTAAACCATTTTGCCTTCCCCCTCCAACTGATCACAAAAAAGAGTAGATAGGAGCTATGAACACCAGTATACCTGCTGGAAGAGGAAACCACCAAAAAAGGAAGCACCAAGAGATAACAATGGAAGAACATGAAGGAGGGAGTGGAAGCCACATGAACCTCAACCCTGGACCAATCTGGAAATACAACTAAATGGTAGAGAAATTACCCACAACAAAAAAACTGAACAAGAATTGAGAGAGAAGCCTCAAAACCTCATACACAAAGAAGAACCAGCTTCAACACAATCTGTCCACACCTGCACAACAGAATGCAAGAAGTGGTAGAGGGAGTGACCCTCAGTTAGCCAGCTTGAGGGAATGACCCACCACAGAAAGACCCAACCACAATCAAAACCCAAAGACATACAGAGAGCCAACATAAATGACAGCCCAAGACCAGCGAGCTCAGGAGATTAAGGACACTGAAACACAGAATCTCACAGATCTTCTACCATAGAAGTTCATACCATAAACCCAGGGAGTCAAAATAGATCAATTTACAAAGCACAGGCTAACAAGAAGAGTCTCACAAATAATGGGAAGACAAAGAAACAATCCCCAAATGAAAGGAAAGGAGGAATCCTCAGAAAAAAATGCTAAATGAAATAGAGGCAAGTCAACTCTCAGATACTGAGTTCAAAGCAATGCTTATCAGGAAGCTCACTGAGTTCACAGAGAATTACCAGAAACTATAGGGAAACTATAATGAACTCACTGCAAACTATATCAACATGAAAAAGGAAATAGAAACAATCAACAAGGGCCAACAGGAAATGAAGATTACAATTTCTGAACTGAAGAACACAGTAGAAGGAATCAAAAGCAGACTAGATGAAGCAGAGAATTGGATCAGCAAGTGGAAAACAAGGTAGAAAAAAACACCCAGAAAGAGCGAGAAAAGGAAAAGAAGCTCAGAAAGAAGAAAGAGGGGTTAAGGAAAATTCAGAACAACATTAAATGTAATAATATCTGTATAATAGGGAACGAGAAGGAGAAGAAGAAGAGCAAGGGATAGAAAACCTGCTTGAAAAAGTAATGATGGGAAACTTCCCTAATTTGTTGAGAGAAAAAGTCACAAAAATCGAGGAAACACAAGACAGTCCCAATTAACAGGAACCCAAAGAGGCCCACTTCAAGACACATCATAATTAAAATGGCAAAATTCCAAGGCAAAGAGAGAATCTTAAAGGCAACAAGGGAGAAATAGGAAGTAACTACAAGGGAACCCAAATAAGGTTAGCAGCTGACTTCTCAATGGAAACGTTCCAAGCCAGAAGAGAATGGCAAAAAATATTCCAAGTAATGAGAACCAGAGGTGTGCAACCAAGACTATTTTACCCAGCAAGGCTCTCAATCAAGATAGAAGGCCCAATAAGGAGCTTCCCAGACAAAAGAAGTCTAAAAGAATACACCTCTACCAAACCAGCTCTGCAAGAGATGCTAAAGGGTCTGCTTTAAGAAAAGGAAGGAAAAGAGAGAGGGGGGGGAAACACTGGTACAAAAATATGGCAATGAATAACTACCTATCAATAAAAATCTTAAATGTAAATAGATTAAATGCTCCAATGAAAAGACAGAATAGCTGAATGGATAAGAAAGCATGACCCACACATATGCTGCTTACAAGATACCCACCTCATGACAAAAGACCTACACAGACTGAAATTGAAGGGCTGGAAACAAATTTTCCAAGCAAATGGACAGGGAAAAAAAAAGCAGGGGTAGCAATACTCATATCAGACAAAATAGACTTCAAAAAAAGAGCCATAAAGACAGACCCAGAAGGTCACTTCATAATACTCAAAGGAAGAATGCACCAGTAACACATAAACATTGTAAATATATATGCTCCCAACATAGGAGGACCCAAATACATAAAGAAAATCTTGGAGAACTTCAAGAAAGATATTGACAGCAACATAAATATAGTAGGGGATTTTAACACCACACTGTCAAAAGTGGATAGATCTTCTAAACAAAATATCAACAAAGATACTGTGGCATCGAACAATTCCCTAGAACAAATGAGTTTAAATTACTTAAATAGAGCCTTTCATCACAAAGAAGCAAAATACATGTTCTTTTCTTCTTTTTTTTTAAATTTTTATTGTTATTCAGTTACAGTTGTATGCCTTTTCTGCCCATCCCTCCACTCCACCCCAGGTGAACCCACCTCCCTCCCCCACCTCCACCCTCCCCATTGGTTTTGTCCATGTGTCCTTTATAGTAGTTCCTGTAATCCCCTCTTCCCACTGTCCCGTCCCCACCCCCCCGCCCTGGCTATTGTTAGATTGTTCTTAACTTCAATGTCTCTGGTTATATTTTGTTTGCTTTTTTCTTTTGTTGATTATGTTCCAGTTAAAGGTGAGATCATATGGTATTTGTCCCTCACCGCCTGGCTTATTTCACTTAGCATAATGCTCTCCAGTTCCATCCATGCTGTTGCAAAGGGTATAAGCTCCTTCTTTCTCTCTGCTGTGTAGAATTCCATTGTGTAGATATGCCATGGTTTTTGGATCCACTCGTTTGCTGATGGACACTTAGGTTGCTTCCAGTACTTGGCTATTGTAAATTGTGCTGCTATGAACATTGGGGTGTACAGGTTCTTTTGGATTGGTGTTTCAGGGCTCTTAGGGTATAATCCCACCAGTGGAAGTACTGGGCTAAAAGGCAGTTCCATTTTTAATTTTCTGAGGAAATTCCATACTGTTTTCCACAGTGGCCTCACCAGTCTGCATTCCCACCAACAGTGCACGAGGGTTCCCTTTTCTCCGCATCCTCTCCAACATTTGCTTGTGGATTTGTTTATGTTGGCCATTCTGACTGGTGTGAGATGGTACCTCATTGTGGTTTTAATTTGCATCTCTCTGATGGCTAGTGATGCTGAGCATCTTCTCATATGTCTCTGGGCCCTCTGTATGTCTTCCTTGGAGAAGTGTCTGTTCAAGTCCTTTGCCCATTTTTTAATTGGGTTGTTTGTCTTCCTGGAGTGGAGTCGTGTGAGTTCTTTATATATTTTTGAGATCAGGCCCTTGTCTGAGGTATCATTAGCAAATATGTTTTCCCATACTGTTGTTTCTCTTTGTAATTTGGTGCTGTTTTCTTTAGCCATGCAGAAGCTTTTTATTTTGATGAGGTCCCATTTGTTTATTCTTTCCTTTATGTCTCTTGCTTTAGGGGATGTGTCTGTGAGAATGTTGCTGCATGGAATGTCTGAGATTTTCCTGCCAATGTTTTCCTCAAGGACTTTTATGGTGTTACAACTTATATTTAAGTCTTTTATCCATCTTGAGTTTATTTTTGTGTATGGCATAAGTTGGTGATCGAGTTTCATTTTTTTACATGTAGCTGTCCAGCTCTCCCAACATCATTTGTTGAAGAGGCTGTTTGTGCTCCATTTTATGCTCCTGCCTCCTTTCTCAAATATTAATTGACCGTATAGACTTGAGTTTATTTCTGGGCTCTCTGTTCTGTTCCATTGGTCTTTGTGCCTGTTTTTATGCCAGTATCAGGCCATTTTGATTACAGTGGCCTTATAATACAGTTTGATATCAGGTATTGTGATCCCTCCTGCTTTGTTCTTCTTTCTCAAAATTGCTGCAGCTATTCGGGGTCGTTTATGGTTCCATATGAATTTCTGAAATGTTTGTTCTATATCTGTGAAATATGTCATGGGTATTCTAATAGGGATTGCATTGAATCTATAAATTGCTTTGGGTAGTATGGCCATTTTGATGATGTTAATTCTTCCAACCCATGAGCATGGTACATGCTTCCATTTGTTTGTGTCTTCCTTAATTTCTTTCTTCAATGTTGTGCAGTTTTCTGTTTATAGATCTTTTGGCTCCTTAGTTAGGTTTATTCTAGGTACTTTATTTTTCTTGTTGCTATATCAAATGGGATTTTTTTCCTGATTTCTGTTTCTGCAGTTTTGTTGTTGGTGTACAGGAATGCCTTTGATTTCTGAGTATTGACTTTGTATCCAGCTGTTTTGCCAAATTCATTTATTAGGTTAAGTAGTTTTTTGGTGGAGTCTATAGGGTTTTCCATGTACACTATCATGTCATCTGCAAACAGTGACAGTTTCATTTCCTCCTTTCCAATTTGGATGCCTTTTATTGCTTTTTCTTGTCTGATTGCTGTGGCTAGGACTTCCAATACTATGTTGAATAGGAGTGGTGAGAGAGGGCATCCTTGTCTTGTTCCTGATCTTAGTGGGAAAGCTCTAAGTTTTTGTCCATTGAGTGTGATGTTGGCTGTAGGTCTCTCATATATGGCCTTTATTATGTTGAGGAATGCTCCCTCTATTCCCACTTTGCTGAGTGTTTTTATCAGAAATGGGTGCTGTACCTTATCAAATGCTTTTTCTGCATCTATTGATATGATCACGTGATTTTTGTCTTTGCTGTTGTTTCTGTGATGTATTATGTTTATTGATTTGCGAATATTGTACCATCCTTGCATCCCTGGGATGAATCCCACTTGGTCATGGTGGATGATCTTTTTAATGTATTGCTGGATGCGGTTTGCCAATATTTTGTTGAGAATTTTAGCGTCGTTGTTCATCAGAGATATTGGCCTGAAGTTTTCTTTCTGTGTTGTGTCTTTGTCTGGTTTTGGGATTAGGATGATGCTGGCTTCATAAAAAGAGTTTGGGAGTCTTCCATCAGTTTGGATTTTTCTTATAGTCTGTGAAGGATAGGGGTTAGCTCTTCCTTAAATGCTTTGTAGAAATCTCCTGTGAAACCATCTGGTCCAGGGCTTTTGTGTGTTGGGAGTTTTTTGATGACTGCTTCAATTTCGTCTGCTGTTATTGGTCTCTTCAGATTTTCTGCTTCTTCTTCATTCAGTTTTGGAAGATTATATTTTTCTAGAAATGTGTCCATTTCTCCTAGGTTTTCAAATTTCTTGGCATACAGTTCTTTGTAGTAATTTCTTACAATCCTTTGTATTTCTGTGGTATCAGTTGTGATCTCTCCTCTTTCATTTCTAATTGTGTTTATTTGGATCCTCTCTCTTTTCTTCTTGATGAGCCTACTTAAAGGCTTGTCGATTTTGTTTATCTTTTCAAAGAACCAGCTCCTGGATTCATTGATCCTTAATATTGTGCTTTTAGTCTCTATGCCATTTAACTCTGCTCTGATCTTGGTTATTTCCTTCCTTCTGCTTGCTCTGGGCTGTCTTTGTTGTTGGTCCTCCAGTTCTTGTAGGCATAGGGTTAGGTTGTTTGTTTGAAATGTTTCCATCTTCTTAAGGTAGGCCTGTATTACTATGAACTTCCCTCTCAGGACTGCCTTTGCTGTGTCCCATAGATTTTGGGTTGTTGTGAGTTCATTTTCATTTGTGTCCAAGAAGTTTTTGATTTCTTCCCTAATCTCATTCTTGACCCATTCATTGTTTAATAGCATGCTATTCAGTCTCCATGATTTTGAGTGTTTTGGGTTTTTTCCTTTGGGGTTGGTTTCTAGTTTCAGTCCCTTGTGGTCAGCGAAAATGCTTGATATGATTTCAATTTTCTTGAATTTGTTGAGGCTTGCTTTGTGTCCTATCATGTGGTCTATCTTTGAAAAAGTTCCATGGACACTTGAAAAGAATGTGTATTTTGCTTCTTTGGGATGAAAATCTCTATATATATCAGTTAAGTCCATTTCCTCTAGGGTTGTTAAGTGACACAATATCTTTGTTGATATTTTGTTTAGAAGACCTGTCCATTTTTGATATGGGGTGTTAAAGTCCCCTACTATAATTGTGTTGCTGTCAATATCTTTCTTGAAGTCCTCCCAGATTTTCTTTATGTATTTCGGTGCTCCTATGTTGGGTGCATCTATATTTACAATGTTTATGTCTTCTTGGTGGATTCTTCCTTTGAGTATTATGAAGTGACCTTCTGGGTCTCTCTTTATGGCCCTTCTTTGGAAGTCTATTTTGTCTGATATGAGTATTGCTACCCCTGCTTTTTTTTCCTGTCCGTTTGCTTGGAAAATTTGTTTCCAGCCCTTCACTTTCAGTCTGTGTAGGTCTTATGTCCTGAGATGGGTCTCTTGTAGGCAGCATATGTGTGGGTCATGTTTTCTTATCCATTCAGCTATTCTATGTCTTTTGATTGGAGCATTTAATCCATTTACATTGAAGGTTATTTTCAAAAGGTAGTTATTCATTGCCATTTTTTCCTACCTGTGTTCCTCTGTCTTTCTCTTTTCCTTCCTTTCCTTAAAGCAGTCCCTTTAGCATCTCTTGCAGAGCTGGTTTGGTGGAAGTGTATTCTTTTAGACTTCTTTTGTCTGGGAAACTCTTTATTTGGCCTTCTATCTTGATTGAGAACCTTGCTGGGTAAAGTAGTCTTGGTTGTAGGCCTCTGGTTCTCATTACTTGGAATATTTTTTGCCATTCTCTTCTGGCTTGGAGTGTTTCCATTGAGAAGTCAGTTGCTAACCTTATTGGGGTTCCCTTGTATGTTACTTCCTTTTTCTCCCTTCCTGCCTTTAAGATCCTCTCTTTGTCTTGGAAATTTGCCATTTTAATTATGATGTGTCTTGCAGTGGGCCTCTTTGGGTTCCTCTTGCTTGGGACTCTCTGTGATTCCTGGATTTGGGGGACTTTTTCTCTCCTCAGATTAGGGAAATTTTCCATCATTACTTTTGCAAACAGGTTTTCTATCCCTTGGTCTTCTTCTTCTCCTTCTGGTATTCCTATTATACGGATATTGTTACGTTTCATGTTGTCCTGCATTTCCCTTATTGCCTCTTCATTCTTTCTGAGCCTCTTTTCCTTTTCTTGCTCTTTCTGGGTGTTTTTTTGTACTTTGTCCTCCAGCTTGCTGATCCGATCCTCTGCCTCATCAAGTCTGTTTTTCATTCCTTCAACTGTGTTCTTCAATTCAGAAATTGTATTCTTCATTTCCTCTTGGCTTGTTGATAGTTTCTATTTCCTTTTTCATGTTGATATAGTTTGCAGTGAGTTCATTGTAGTTTCCTTGTAGTTTCTGGTAGTTCTCTTTGAGCTCAAAGAGCTCAGTGAGCTTCCTGATAACCATTGCTTTGAACTCAGTATGTGGTAGTTGAATTGCCTCTTTTTCATTTAGCATTCTTTCTGAGGCTTCCTCCTTTCCTTTCATTTGGGAATTGTTTCTTTGTCTTCCCATTGTTTGTGAGACTCTTCTTGTTAGCCTCTGCTTCTTATATTGATGTATTCTGACTCCCTGGGTTTATGGTATGAACTTCTATGGTAGAATGCCAATGGGATTCAGTGGTGCTGTCTCCTTAATCTCCTGTGCTCACTGGTCTTGAGCTGACTTTTATGGGTGTAACACAGTCTTACTCTGGTCTTTTCAGCACTCCCGGTTTTCTTGTCTCACCTGTGGGAAAAAGAGGAATGGGGGCAAAAAAAAAAAACAAAAACGGAAGGAGGGAAAAAGGGAATAGAATAGGAAAGGAAGGAAGGGAGTAGGAATAAGGAAAGATCAGAGGCAAGATAAGAAGAAATTTTTCGACAAAAATTAAAACAACAGAATAAATAAAAGAAGGCAGGAAAAAGGAATAAAAAAGGTAAAGGATGGAAGGAAGAAGGAATAAAAAAACAAAGAAGGACAGAAAGGAAGAAGGAATTCAGGGGGAAAGAAGGAAAGAAAAAAGAAGCAGGAAAAAAAAAAAAAAAGGTCTTTTGCTGGCTTTAAACTGGTCAGGTTAGTTCTGCTGGTGGTCCTGTCTGTGGAAAGGGAGGGGGTGGTTGGAAGGATTGGTTTCACTTTTCTCCCTTCCTGAGCCACACTTTTCGCTGTTGTTCAGCCTTCAGTCTAGTTCCTCTGGGTCCTTCTGCTCCCTACTAGGCCTTTATTTCACCAGCTGTGGCTGTCCTTGAGTTGCACCAATTAGGGGCTACTGACATTTCACCTTCTTGCTCTTTGCTGTCTTAGTTGCTAGGGGCTTTCGGTGCTGCTATGGGGTAGTTCAGCCCCCTACTGGGTCGAGTCTTTCCAGGGAATGCAGTGTCCCCTAGCCCTGCAGCTCCCCTCTGCTGGGTGTTCTGCCTTAGTCCTAGAGAGCCAGTAGGCCCTGCAGAGTTGTGTGAGCAGGGGCTCCCGTAGGAGTTTTCAGAACCAGTGCTTTTTTTGGCTGTGGTCGCCTGCAGGCAGCCAGGCCATTGATCGGGTTGTGTTTGGACTTCAGTTGGTTGCTGATCCCCTGCTTTGGGTCCCTGCGTGGGGGCAGCCAGCCACTGATCCAGTTGCGCGCTCACCCAGGAGCTTTTTGTCTGTGCTCCCAGGCAGCTGGTGCTTATCAGGGTGCCCGCCCACCCGGGGTTTCAGGTGTGGGCCCCTAGTCAGCTTGGCTTCAGGTGAGCGACAGGGCTGCTTTTCCGTGCTCATAGTCCAGGGCTGAGGGGGGAGGGGCGGCCTCTGCGGCTGCTGCGGCTGCTACAGAGAGTTCTCTAACTAGCAACTACGTGCCTCTATTTTCTTTTCCTTTTTGAGAAGTTCTTCCTATTCAAGCCCCCCTGGTCCAAACAAGCACCTGGCTGCTCACACAGCCCAGCCTGGCTCTCTCCCATGAATCCTGCAGCCGACCATGTGCCCAGGCGGGGCTTCAGTCGCCCTCTCCTGCGCGGGTCCCAGGGATCTTATTGTCCTTAAGCACTCTTCTTACCGTCTGATCTTTCAGTGTCCTCTATCTTTGGTCTCCGATCTTCATATATGCTGGAATACTGTTGGCTGTTCGCTCTGCTCCTCGGATCAGCTAGGTATTTCACTGGTGTTGAGGGGAAGTGGACTCTGCTCCCACCTATCTCGCCGCCATCTTTCCATCGGATACATGTTCTTTTCAAATGCACATGGAACATTTTCAAAGACAGACCACATGATAGGACACAAAACAGGCCTCAACAAATTCAAGAAAATTGAAACCATATCAAGCATTTTCTCCAACCACAAGGGACTGAAACTAGAAACCAACCCCAAGGAAAAAACCCAAAACACTCAAAATCATGGAGACTGAATAGCATGCTATTAAACAATGAATGGGTCAAGAATGAGATTAGGGAAGAAATCAAAAAGTTTCTGAAACAAATGGAAAGGAACTCACAACAACCCAAAACGTATTGGACACAGCGAAGGCAGTCCCAAGAGGGAAGTTCATAGCCATACAGACCTACCTAAAAAAGATAGAAACATTTCAAATAAACAACCTAACCCTATGCCTACAAGAACTTGAGGAACAACAACAAATAAAGCCCAGCACGAGTAGAAAAAAAAGGCCATAATCAAGATTAGTGCAGAATTAAATGACATAGACAGTAAAAGCACAATTCTAAGGATCGATATGTCCAGGAACGGGTTCTTTGAAAAGATATACAAAATCGACAAGCCTTTAAGCACACTCATCAAGAGAAACAGAGAGAGGACCCAAATAAACACAATCAGAAATGCAAGAGAAGAGATTACAACTGATACCACAAAAATACAAAGGATTGTAAGAAATTAATACAAAGAACTATATGCCAAAAAATTTGAAAACCTAGGTGAAATGGACACATTTCTAGAAAAATATAATGTTCCAAAACTCAATGAAGAAGAAACAGAAAGCCTGAACAGGCCAATAACAGCTGATAAAATTGGAGCAGTCATCAAAAAACTCACAACACATAAAAACCCTGAACCAGATGGTTTCACAGGAGATTTCTACAAAGCATTTAAGGAAGAGCTAACCCCAATCCTTCACAGATTATTCAAAAAAATTCAAGAAGATGGAAGACTCCCAAACTCTTTTTATGAAGCCAGCATCATCCTAATCCCAAAACCAGATAAAGATATAACAAAGAAAGAAAACTTCAGACCAATATTGCTGATGAACATAGATGCTAAAATCCTCAACAGAATTTTGGCAACTCTCATCCAGTAGTACATTAAAAAGATCATACACCATGATTAAATGGGATTTATCCCAGGGATGCAAGGATAGTACAATATTGGCAAATTAATAAACGTAATATATCACATAAACAACATGAAAGACAAAAATCACATGACCGTATCAATAGATGTGGAAAAAGCATTTGATAAGGTACAGCACCCATTTCTGATAAAAACACTCAGCAAAGTGGGAATAGAGGGAGCATACCTCAACCTAATAAAGGTCACATACGAGAGACCTACAGCCAACATCATACTCAATGGGCAAAAACTTAAGAGCTTTCCCACTAAGAGCAGGAACAAGACAAGGCTTTCCACTTTCACCACTTCTATTCAACACGGTATTGGAAGTCCTAGCCACAGCAATCAGACAAGAAAAAGAAATAAAAGGCATCCAAATTGGAAAAGGCATCCATGTCATTGTTTGCAGATGACATGATAGTGTACATGGAAAATCCTATACACTCCACCAAAAAACTATTTGACCTAATAAGTGAATTTGGCAAAACAGCAGGACACAAAGTTGATATTTGGAAATCAAAGGCACTTTTGTACACCAACAATGAAATATCAGAAACAGAAACAGGAAAAAAAATCCCATTTGATACAACAACAATAAAAACAAAGTACCTAGGAATAAACCTAACAAAGGAGGTAAAAGACCTATACTCAGAAAACTATACAACACTGAAGAAAGAAATTAAGGAAGACACAAATAAATGGAAGCATGTACCATGCTCATGGATTGGAAGAATTAACATCATATAAATGGCCATATTACCCAAAGCAATTTATAGATTCAATGCAATACCTATTAATAGCAATGGAATATTTCACAGATATAGAGCAAACACTTCAAAAATGTATATGGAACCATAAATGACCCCGAATAACTTCTGCAATTTTGAGAAGGAAGGGCAAAGCAGGAGGGATCACAATACCTGATACCAAACTGTATTATAAGGCCACCGTAATCAAAACAGCCTGGTACTGGCATAAAAACAGGCACATAGACCAATGGAACAGAACAGAGAGCCCAGAAATAAGCCCAAGTCTCTATGGTCAATTAATATTTGACAAAGGGGGAAGAGGCATAAAATGGAGCAAAAATAGCCTCTTCAACAAATGGTGTTGGGAGAGCTGGACAGCTACATGCAAAAATATGAAACGTGATCACCAACTTACACCATACACAAAAATAAATTCAAGGTGGGTAAAAGAATTAAATATAAGTGTGACACAAAAGTCCTAGAGGAAAACATTGGCAGGAAAATCTCAGACATTCCATGCAGCAACATCTTCACTGATATGTCCCCTAAAGCAAGAGATATAAGGGAAAGAATAAACAAATGGGATCTCATCAAAATAAAAAGCTTCTGCATTGCTAAACAAAATAGCATTAAAATGAAAAGAGAATGAACCATATGGGAAAATGTATTTGCCAATGATACCTCAGACACACGTTTAATCTCCAAAATACATAAAGAACTCACACACCTTCACTCCAGGAAGACAAAAAAACGCCCAATTAAAAAATGGGCAAAAGACTTCAACAGACACTTCTCCAAGGAAGACATACAGAGGGCCCAGAGACATATGAAAAGATGCTCAGCATCACTAGCCATCAGAGATGCAAATTAAAACCACAAGGAGATACCACCTCACACCAGTGAGAATGGCCATCATAAACAAAGCAACAAACAAGTGTTGGAGAGGACATGAAGAAAAGGGACCCCTAGTGCACTGTTGGTGGGAATGCAGACTGGTGAGGCCACTGTGGAAAACAGTATGGAATTTCCTCAGAAAGCTAAAAATGGAACTGCCTTTTGACCTAGCAATTCTGCTGCTGGGAGTATACCCTAAGAGCCCTGAAACACCAGTCCAAAAGAACCTATGCACCCCAATGTTCATAGCAGCACAATTTACAATAGCCAAGTGCTGGAAGCAACCTAAGTGCCCATCAGTCAATGAGTGGATCAAAAAGCTGTGGTACATTTACACCATGGAATAATACATAGCAAAGAGGAAGAAGGAGCTCCTACCTTTTGCAACAGCATGGATGGAACTGGAGAGCATTATGCTAAGTGAAAGAAGCCAGGCAGTGAGAGACAAATACTATATGATCTCACTTTTAAATGGAACATAATCAACAAAGAAAATAGTCAACAAAATATAACCCGAGATGTTCAAATTAAGAACAATCTAACAACAGCCAGAGGGGAGCGGGGAGGGGATAATTGGTGGAAAGGTTTTAAGGAACTACTATAAAGGACACATGGACAAAACCAAGGGCAGGGGTGGAAGCAAAGGAAGAAGGTGGGTTTGGCTGGGTTGGAGGGAGTTGTGGGAGGGAAATGCAGACAACTTAATTAAACAACAATAAAATAATTTAAAAAATAAGTGGAGAGGTATTCATGGATAGGATGATTCAATATTGACAACACATCAGTTCTTTACAATTTGACCTATTGATTTCATGCTACACAACCAATCAAAATCCCAGCTAGTTATTTTGTTTTTAAAGTTTATATGGAGAGGCAAAAGACACAATAGCCAACACAATATTGAAGGAAAAAAACAAAGTTGGAAAACTGGCACTACCCCACTTCAAGACTTACTATAAAGATACAGTAATCAAGACAGTGTAGTACCAGCGAAAGAATAGACAAATACACCCACAGAACAGAATAGAGAGCCCAGAAATAGACTCACATAAGTACAGTCAACTGATCTTTAAAAAAGGAACAGTCTTTTCAACAAATGGTGCTGGAACAACTTGATATCCACAAGCAAAAAAAAAAAAATATGTATATAGACACAGAGCTTTTACCCTTCACAAAAATTAACTTGAAATGGATCACATACCTAACTGTAAAATGCAAACTATAAAGTTCTTAGAAGATAACATAGGAAAAATCCTAGGTAACCTTGGTTATGGCAATTACTTTTTAGATATACCACCAAAGACATGACCTGTGAAAGAAAGAAATGATAAACTGGAATTAAAATTAAAACTTATGCTCTGAAAAATTCAATGTCAAGAAAATGAAAAGACAAGCCACCAACGGGGAGAAAATAGGTGGAAAAACTAAGCATACTCTTATCACATGATCCAGCAACCACACTTCTTGGTATATACTCAAGCATTTGAAAACTTATGTCCACACACAAACAAACTGCACACTGATGTTTATAACAGCTTTTTCATAATTGCCAAAACTTGAAAGTAACCAAGATGTCCTTCAATAGATGAATGGAATCATAAACTGTGTTCCATCCAGACAATGGAGTATTATTCAGTGTTAAAAAGTAATGAACTACCAAGCCATGAAAAGACATAGAGGAAACTAAAAAACATATTACTGAGTGGAAGAAGCCAATCTCAACAGGCTACCTGTGTATGATTCCAACTATATGACATTATGGGAAAGGCAAAACTACAGCAACAGTAAAAAGATCAGTGACTGCCAGATGTTATGGAGGAAGCTGGGATGAATTAGTGGAGCACAGAGGATTTATAAGGCAGTCAAAATACTCTGCATGATACTGTGATGGTAGATATATATATATATTATACATTTGTACAAACACATAGAATGTAAACACCAAGAATAAACCCTAATGTAGACTATGGTCTTTGAATGACAGTAATGTGCCAGTGCAGGTTCATTAACTGTGACAACGTACTGCTCTTTTACTGTGAACCTAAAACTGCTCTAAAAAATAAAGCCTATTAAATATTTTTATAAGCTATATAGCTAAGTTAAGAATGGGGAAAGTTACTTGCTCACTACTTAAGTCTTCTAAATCTAAATCTAAATTGCTATAAATATGACTGCAAACTAAATATAAATATCAGAAATAATTTTTTGAAAGAAAAGACATGTAATGTAAAATTAATAATGTTTTATAGTGGACTAATAATTCAGACCAACAGTCCTGATGGAAACAACTAAAAATTCCAGAAAGGTATTTACTAAATCTCTTTAAAGGCAGAGAAGGCCTGACAACAGACCAAAGAAGCAATAGGCCAAATATAAGTAAGGTTGGAAACCCAGTCAGGGAAACAGAACAATAAAGCAGTCTTTGTTCTGAGAGTGACTGTCTATCTCTGAAAACACAAGCTTCACTTTTGACATCAAACTTCAGTGCCTGAACTAGACAAAGGGGCAGATGTCACATCAACATTTATTCAGTGACCCTTCCCACATAAAGATCAGATCCCAAAAGACTGTATCCTTCAAGATAAGGGTAAACTAGAAGTAAACAATCCCTTACCACCACCCCAGAATACTAGTAGGAAAGTTGCTTTGGCACTGATCACAAAAACATACCTGAGAAGTTATAAACTCAAGCAGCTCTTATGCAGATTTGTAGCTGAAACTCACATAATTTGGTTGGGGATTTAAAAAAAAAAACTCGTGGCATGAATTTAATTTAATCTAGTTCTAGTCTGGTAGTTCCCCTAAGCATGCAGAAGTAAAACTAAGTCCTCTTTTAAGAATGCATTCTCATGCTATGCCTCAAACAGTCCCTAAAAATATCTACGAGGGCAATGATATTCACACAGTCAAAAATAATAAAACAGTTAAAGGAATGAGAACCAGTAGAGACAACAAAAAGCAGAAACAGATCCACGAAGATTTCGGGTACTAGAATTATCTGGCTATATAAAATACAATCACCCTTACTATATTCAAAGAATGAAGGACCAGTTTTAAATATCTGCAATAATTCTATACAAGGAAACCATAAAAATTATATCATATGTTTTTTTTAAATAAATAGAATGTTTAGGTACTTCTTGGAATAAAAGCAATGGATGAGTGGACATAACAGCTGACAGACATAGTAGCTAAATAAAGAACTTGTGAATTAGGTAAGACAGAAGAAATGATTCAGAACATAGAACAGAGTCCCAGCAAGAAAATGGAGAGAGAATATGGGAGTGGCAATATTTGAAATTACAATAGCTAAGAATCTTCCAGAATTAATGAAAGACACCAATACACTGATTTAAGAAGCCAAACAAATCCTACGGATGAATAAAAAAAAATCCATACTCAGTTCCAACATACATAAACTGAAGAACATCAAATAAAAAGTTTTTTAATCCTAGAAGACAGATTACTTCAAAGGAGCAATAGTGACAGTGATAACCACCTTCCCAACCGCAACAGCCACACTCAGAAGTCACAGTGTTATTTTCATGTACCTAAAAGAAACAAGAATCTGTCTAGAATTTCATTTCTGCCCAACCCCAAAATACTTTTTTAAATGAGGGAGAAAAAGTATCTTTAAAAAGTGAGGGAGACAGACATGTTCAGACCAACAATAACTGAGAATTCACCAGGAGCAGACCTCAACCAAAGGAAATTCTAAAGGCTGTATGTACTTCGGAAGCATTAAAATTGAAGAAGAAATGAACTCAGAATACAGTGAATATGTGGGTAAATTTAATTACTGACTATCTAAAACAATATAATTAAGTGTCTCAAGGAAGAAAGAAATAACTGAAATATATGACAACAATAATATACATATAAAAGCTATCAGTGTGGTCAAAAAACCTAAAATAGTCTTATGCTATCAGAGGAAACTAAAGATAACAGCTAACTTCACACTTTGGTCAATTAAGTACATATATAATAATTTTTCAGGTAACCACCAAAGGAATACAGAGTAAATGTTTCCAATCTGGCTGAAAAAAAATAAAAATAAGAAATAAAAATAAGTAAAACCTCACCTCTTCCAGCCGCGTCGGGCAGGGGACTGCGGCTACGGGCTGCGTGATCCGAGGGCAGAGGAAGAGCGCCCGCTCTGTGTTCCACACGCACGTGAAACACCACAGGGGCGCCGTGCATCCTCACACCATGGCCTTCGCAGAGCGGCAGGGCTACCTCGAAGACATTGTTAAGGATATCATGCATGACCCAGGCTGCAGGGCGCACCTAGCCAAGTGGTCTTCCGGGATCCTTGCAGGTTTTTTTTGTGTGTGTGTGTTTGTGTGTGTATCGTTTCCAACACCTTTATTTTTATTCTTGACTGATATTTTTAACTTTTACACATTTGTGGGATAACTCAAATATAGTAAAATATATTTTCCCTAAATTCTAACCAAGATGATAATAATCTAGATAAGGTTAAAAAAATTAAGCATAACTTCAGAAAAGAGAGGCCTCCAATAATTAATTTGTTTCCTACCATCAAAGTTCTCAATACATGGCTAATGCCTGAGAAACACAGATACTTTCTTTGACTATTTAGCAATAAAATTTTTTTTTATTGTTATTCAATTACAGTTGTATGCCTTTTCTCCCCATCCCTCCACCCCACCCCAGCTGAACCCACCTCCCTTCCCCCTCATAGCAGCACAATTTACAATAGCCAAGTACTGGAAGCAACCGAAGTGCCCATCAGCAAACGAGTGGATCCAAAAACTATGGTATATTTACACAATGGAATTCTACGCAGCAGAGAGAAAGAAGGAGCTTATACCCTTTGCAACAGCATGGATGAAACTGGAGAGCATTATGCTAAGTGAAATAAGCCAGGAAGTGAGGGACAAACACCATATGATCTCACCTTTAACTGGAACATAAGCAATAGAAGGAAAAAGCAAACAAAATATAACCAGAGTCATTGAAGTTAAGAACAATCTAACAATAGCCAGGGCGGGGGTGGGGGGTGGGGGCGGGGACAGTGGGTAGAGGGGATCCTTGCAGGTTTGAGAAGCAGACATAGCTGTTCATCACCTGCGAAGGAATCCACAGTGGCCACTTTGTGAACTGAGGCAAGAAGGCTCAGCTGATCATTGGCAATGTGCTCCCGGTGGACACCATGCCTGATGGCACCAATGTGCGTTGTCTGGAGAAGAAACCTGGTAACCGGGGCAAGCTAGCCTGAGGCTCCGGGAACTATGCCACCGTCATCTCCCACAACCCCGGGACGAAAAAGACCCAAGTGAAGCTACCCTTAGCTTCAGGAAGGTCATTTCCTCAGCCAACAAAGCTGGGGTCCGTGTGGTGGCCAGAGGTTGCCGCATTGACAAGCCTATCCTGAAGGCCATCCCTGCCTACCTCCACACACAGAGATGCCCCTGCTGGACACAAAGTGGGTCTCATCGCTGCTTGCCAGAGTGCGCATATACGGGGAACCAAGACTTTGCAGGAGAAAGAGAACTAGGTCTGGGGGCTCAATAAAGCTTGTCCTCCTGCCAAAAAATAAATACATACATACATACATACATAAATAGCTCCCTATATCAATCTTGCAAGAATGTGTCAAAACCATTAGGATATAGAAAAATTGAGAATAAAAAAGTGTTCATATAGGCATTTGCTTAATAATTATTTAATACCAGACATGTATTTTATGCATTTTCTTTAATATCACAATAAAACTTTCTAAAGTACTGTATATATTTAAATGTTTCTAATACTTAAAGGTAATCAGTAACATAATTTAAAATAGGACATATTTTCCAAATCACTGAAGAATATAAAAGGATATAAAACATATTTCATATAGCACAAGATAGAAAACAAATAAAAAGCAAAGAAGCATAAAAATGGGAAGCATAAAATAGGTGGCAAATATAAAAACAAATAAATCAATCATGAAATAAATATAAGGAGTTTAACTACCCTAGTAAAATGAAAACATCTCCAAATGCACTACAAATTCAAGTCTTACTCTATGTTCCTACAAGAAATAGACATAAAGGAAAATAGGAAAAAAATGGTGTGAAATAAAAGAATGAGTAAAGATTTTTCAGGTAAGTGCAAAACAATGAAGCACAGAAGTGACTATTTAAATTCTAAAAACCAAAATGCATTCAACAAAACATAAAATGCCACCTTATATTTATGAAAGTTACAATCCACAATGAAAGTATAATAGTCATAAATGTTTATGCATCAAATAAATCAGTGTCAAGCTATAAAGAGCAAAAACTGTTGGAAACATACAGGAATATTGATAAATACATAGTTGTAGAATACTTAAATACCACTCTTTCCTGATAGAGTAAGAAAATAAAAATAAGATAAGAGATATGAATAATAAAATTAATAGGATTGAATTAATAGAAATGCATCAAACAATGTATCCTATAATTACCAAATACACCTTCTATTCGTGTGTCCATGAGACATTTATAAAAGTTGATACTGAGCTACAAAGAAAGTTCCAGTAAGTCCCTAAATACATATATAAGGTAAGCAACATTCTCTGACAACATAGTGAAACTGGAAATTGGTAACAAAAATGTTTAGGTAAAAAAAAAAGTAGAAATTTAAAAACACTTTCCTAAATTAGATATCTCAAAGAGAGAAAATTCAAAATAAATAAATAGATATATGGATGTATGTATAAAGTGTTATTTATACTAGTGGAATATTTGAGGTAACTAAAACTCAACAACAGAGGTATAGTAATATATATATTTATATAATATATAAAGAAAGAAATATATATATATAATGGTACTTATATTAGTCAGCTGATAGAAAGTTTTACCAAGAATTTTAATGGCATGAAAAAAAAGTCAAGTTAGTGACTTGAAAAGTCAAAAAAAAACACTAACCTAGTCAATCACAGTGTCTTCTATGCCAGCTTCCCTTATGAAGGGTAACTGTCCAGTCCACTTCATTCATGGGGAAAACAAGTGGTCATATTACATATCACACCAACCTGCTTCTTCTTTTACAGGTGATTGGAGTGGAATGAGCACCTGACATAAGGGAAGTATTTCAGTGGGCCAACAAGTACTCTGCAATATAGCCTAGTATCTGAAGTGAGCTAGGCCAATCTGATTCCTGATTTCAGAAATCCAAAAACACTGAGCCCTGGCCAGGTGGTGGCTCAGTTGGTTGGAGCACTGTCCTGTACACCAAAAGATTGCTGCGGGTTCGATTCCCCATTAGGGCACATGTTTTGGTTGCAGGTTTGATCCCTGGTCAGGGCATGAATGGGAGGCAACTAATTAATAATTCTCTTTTACATCTCTCTATCTCTGTCACTCTCTCTCCCCCCACTCTTTGTCTCAAAAAGAATCAATGAAAACATATCCTTGGGTGGGAATTAATTAAAAAAAATTTTTTTAAAGAAATCCAAAACATTGAACATAGAGAAACTAGCAGTGACCAGTAGAACAAGAAGCCCAAAGGACAGCAAGTTCAGGCTACATGAAGGTGGAAATAGTGTTGGAACCATGAGAGGGAGAGCATAGCAAGCCAAAGTTACGAGGATAATCTACGATGTAGAGAAAAGATAAAGAGTGGGGGGGAAAAAGAATAAGGAAGTTAACTGTCAGAGGTGAATACAGGACAGATATTGGAGTCATTAATGGCCAAAAGGTTCTACATACTGCAGATCCTAAGGTTTCTAGAACCACGTTGGGTCCAGATACACTCCATACGAAGCCTAACTCTCAGCCATTATATCCCACATCCACTTCTGCCCAAACAAGCTCCCATTACTCAAGATAAACTGACCATGTCTGTCTTCATGGCAACATAAAAACATAACTAGAATAAGGAGGTGAGAAGAAAGAGGATTCAAGGTTGACTGCCAGATTGTAGTGTAGGTGAACAGGTAAATATTAGTGTCGTCAATTGAAATAGGAAATCCAGGAACATGAAAAAGGTTAGGAAGGAGAATGATATATTCATCCTTGGCATCTTGAATTTGAGATAATTGTGGTACTCTCAGGTAGAAGCATCCAGCACAGCTTGTTTTAGAGTTAAAATCCTGGCAAGGGATCTGGGCTAAACATAGAGATTTCATCCTCCTCAGCATATGGTTAATAACAAAAATGGTGAGTGTGAATGAAATCAATCAGGGAAAGTGTGTACAGTTAGAAGTACAGAGGGCTGGGGTTGAGAACAAATGGTAGATGAAGAAAGGGAAGCCCCAGATGAGTCACAGGAGGATTGGTCAGAGATGTACAGAAAACAACGAATGGGAAAACATAACATACAGAGGCCAAAAGAATCGAGTTTCAAGGAGGATGCAATCTGAAGTGTTAAATGCAAGAAGAAAGTTAATAAGACAAGAACTAAATAGAGTCCACTGGGTTTAGTAATTAGAAAACTATGTAAAAATGCTATTAATGAAGATGTAAAGATGGAAGAAAGATTACAATAAATTGCAACAAGTATGAGATTTCATGTCAAAATGTCACAGGAAGGGTTTGTGATTAAGGTAGTGAGGCCAGCATCTTAAGAGACCTCCCCTATAAACTTCAAACCTAGGGGGAGATGTGTACATGTGTGTCTCCAATAAACTGATTAAAAATTAAAATCTTAGAGATTATAATTCTCTTTGAAAACAGAGTAGAGGCTACAGTGGGCTAGAGTCATGAGATCACTGGGTCCTCAGAGCAACAGGGTCAGAAATGAGCACTGGGGGCTGGGATTTCAAACCTATAGGAAAAGAAAAGAATTTAATATGCTTCAAAGATGACAAAGTACAGTAACCTACCTCCCTACATGAAGCTAAGAACTGGAACTATGTGTGTGCCTACCTAAAAAGGGAAGCTTGAATTGTGGTTAAAATGTGCTTCTTTTTTATGTTGTATAAGTAATGAGAAAAAAAGAAGTTTGAAAATTAAAGGATAAAAACAGATATGCCAGCTATCAGTTAAATATGGTAATTTGAACCCATAAATTTACCTCTTCTCCTTCCCAATATCCCAATAAAATGAGAATAAAGAATTTAAAATGCTATAAACCCTCAAGGACAAAGAGAGTGGAAGATGAAAGATGGCACTAAGTGATGGATGATAGAGAAGAGGAAAAGGCATTAGCAGACCCAAGAAAGCTAAAAAGCAAGTGCCCACACAGGAGGATGTCAGTGTCAGTCCTGCGAAGCCCTCATGCTCTGTAGCACCAGAGGCTGTGGATGGCAGGTGTGGGACTGAAAAGGGTGACTAAGCAAAAGTGAAAACGTAGATCTCAAGTACTTCTCCCCCTCTTTCAGAGCCAAGCAACAACCCTAGGATGAGATGGGTGGTTCATTCTATGATAAAACCAAGTCAAAGGGACTCCATATCAAGGATACCAGGCCAACAAAAAAGTGGTGAACAAATGCCTAATTAAAATCAAGAAGTAGTGAAAGTGAGACTCCTAGCCTCCTTTCATTACTTTGCTCCAAAATATAATCCTAGGGAAACACATTCCAGATAGGAAATTGGTGAATTCTCTGAGGAAACTGACAGTCCCAAGAGAACAGGCCTATAGATACTGACACTTGTAAGTTTCAAAGTAAAGCAGCAGGATTCTTGCTTGACCACTCCCCAGTGATACACATCAGTTAACAAGCACCACCCACAATGGAGCTCTCCTAATGCCCCACTCTTATAGGAAGGGTCAACCAAGGGTATCAAAATTTTTTAAGAAATCCTCCATGGTGAAAAAGGACACCAAATCAAACAGAAAAATAAGAAAATGAAGGCAATGAGGATAAAATTTTTAAACTGCAATATTTTCAGAGAAAGAAGACATTGTCATCTAAACATGACATATGAATAGACAGGTTGCCATAAAAAGGAACAGTAAGAAAATAATTAAAAGGTCTTGAAATTTTTTAAAATATTTGGTAACTGAAATAAAAGAAATTCAACAGAAAGGATGAAAGATAACATTGAAAACTTGTCCAAAATAAAACAAAAAGACAAAGAAATAGGAGATAAGATTAGTCCAGGAGATTGTACATCAAAATGTCCAGAAGGAGAGAACAGAAAATCAGAGGGAATAAAACTATTTTTTAAAAGGAACAGTTTTGAATTCCCCAAAATAAAGAAGTTCCAGATTGAAAGTTACAACCAGTGTATTGTAAACTTTTTTAAAAACTACCAATGTATAGAAATTGTTAAATCTTAGACTATCTAAGCTAAAAGAAAACCTCTCAAAAGCCTAAATGAAGGAGGGAAAAATAGATCACATGCAGTCTATCTAGAATCAGCTTCACTGGAAGCTAAAATGCAACAAAACAGTGTCTTCATAAGCCCAAGGAAAAATTATTTCAGTCTAGAACCTATAACTGAACAAATTATCAATCAAGTATAGTATAAAGAGTAAAATAAAGATAATCTCAGAAAGCATGTTTCAAAAATTTACTTTCCACGCATGCTTCTCAAAATAGGTAAAGAAGGTACCTTTCAAAATGAGGAAGAAAACACGAAAGGAATGGATAACATGTAGGAAAGAAAGGATTTTACAAAGGAGGAAAGCAGGGAAAAATAAGGGCAGCTGCTCAGCAGAACTAGAAAGCAGCTACTGCAGAAGGAGCAGGAGAGGAAGGAATCCAGGGAAGGGGAAGAAAGAACAGGTATATATTACCTGATGGGTTTCACAACCTGTAAAGGATTTCACAACTTTTTGGAGTGTTTAGGTAGAATCAGTGATATGTAGCATAGACAACTGAGTAAATAAGAATGCAATTATGCATGTAGCAACATGAATTATTTTCAAGAATAAAATATTAAAAAGCAAGTCATAGAATGTAGGATGTAATAACTTTTATTATTTTGTATATAAGTTCCTAAAACACAAAAATACTACCTCTTATTTATTGAAATACATAAATGGAGGTTAAAACATTAAAAATGGACTGGAATGATGTAAAATTTTATCATTTGATTTTCCTCTGATAAATAAGTAAAGAAAATAGAACTGAGGATCAAGGACAGAGAATTTCTACTTAATCTGTGTTTTATGCATTTCATTCATTATGACACACAATATAGTATAATGGTTGTTAGCTCAAATTATGCAGCCAGATTCTCTGAATTCATATTCTTGCTCTACTTACTAGTCAAATGACCTTCAACATACAACTTTATCACTGTACTACTCATTAACCTCATTTACACAACAGTATCATTCATTGTACTGAAGTCATGGAATTATTGTGAGAATTAAATGAATTGATACATGTTTAAAAATTTAGAATAATGCCTACTGCACAGGAAATATATTTATTATATAGTTTTTATTTGGAAAAAAAGATTTGAAGCAAATTAATTACATTCAGTTCTAGTGTTGTATATAGAGATTTGTAATATGGGTCCATATATTTCTGGGTAATTTTTACTCAAAAATTTTTAAAACACATGTAGAATTTAGCTAAAAGGAGAAAATATAAATATCCCCCCCCCAAAAAAGCAAAAAAATGTTGTTCTAAAAGTTTAAATGAAAACCATTTTTAGCCAGGATACAATGACTGAGTCTAGATTTACCCTCTACTCTAGACAACTAGAAAATTGAACTAAGTATATGAAACAATGGTTTTCAGACATTGGACAAAAAGAAACAGAAAGCAGTAATCCCTGTGAAAAGAGAAACAAATAAAATGAGTCCTATGATTGTCCCAGATTGTTGCCTAGAGAGAGTTTCCAGACCATAGAACAGAGAAGGGAGATTTAAAATGAGCCCAACATTTTCTCTGAGATGAGGAGAGTGAGACTGGAGTTCAGGGAGACCAAAGTAGCTAGAATTTATATGAAAAAAACACTGGAGGGAGAGTAGCTGCCCAGAAAAAGAGTACCAGAGATCTACAGGTGGGGGTTCTCAAAACTTTGACTGAAAAGTGATCCACACATACAAGACCTGAAACTCTACAAAGAAATAAGTAGGCCAAACAATTTCAGAGCTCGCAATGGGTTACGAATAGTCCATATTATCACTAGTAACAGTGGGGAGATTTCACAATATATGAGGCATCAGAGAAAGCATTCAGAAAGGTATCTCCTTTTGTAGTGAGGTTAACTCTAGATTAAAGACAGATATGAACCACTCCTAATAAAGCATAAAACTAAGCCTTAATAGGGTTGAACTAACTTCAAATAACTTAATTATGCAACAGAGGAAAGTTCAACACTTTCTAAAGGACTACAGCAAAATCCAGCAGTCAACAGCATAAAATTCATGAGGTCTGGCATCCAATCCAAAATTGACAAGCATATAAAGAAGCAGGAAAATATAAGCCATTACCAAGAGAAAAATCAATCATTAGAAATGTACCCAGAAATGACAAAATTGACAGAATTATCAGACAAGAATATCAGAACACCTAGTATAAATATATTCCATATGTACAAGAGTATGGAGAAAAACATGAAAATTATGAAGAAACAAATGGAAAACATAATAAAGACCCAAATGGAACTTCTGAAGATAAAAAAAATACCCAAGAGTTGAAATAAAAAATGCACTGGATCAGATTAATAGCAGAGTAGGTACTACAGAAAAAAAATGAAACATGGAAAGCCAAACGTTAAAAGAGCAGGGCAGGCAACCAATGAAAAAATACCAAGTGGTCTAAAATTTGTGTAATTTAATTCTGAGAGAGAGAGAGGAGGGAAAAAAACAGAAAAAAATATTTGAAGAAATAATAGCCAAAATATTTTACCTCTTATGAAAATGATAAATCTACAGGTCTAAGAAACTCCAAAGAAAATTAAAAGTCCCAAGTAGAATAAGTCTACAAAAAACCACCCTAAGACACAGAACAATCAAACTACCGATAGCTAGAGATAAGGAGAAAAATCTTAAAAGCAGATGGGGCGGGGGGTGGGGGGGAAGGCATTACATACAGAGAAAGAACAATAGGAAATTTGTAGACTTCTCATCAGAAGCTATCTAAGCAAGATGAAAATGGAGTGATATCTTTTAAAGTATGAAAAGGAGACATTATCAATCTACATTTTTATTTCCAGAAAAAGTATCAAAAATGAAGACACAATAGACTTTTTCAGAGAAGCAAAGGCTGAGAGAGAACTTCACTACAAGAACTGTTAGAAGTAGCCCAGGCCAGATGCCTCAGTTGGTTGGAGCATCATCCCATACACCAAAAGAAATGTTAGAAGTAGTTCTTCAGGTAGAAGGACAATAATAACAGATGAAAATTTGAGTTACACAAAGGAACAAAGAACACCAGAAACTGTAAATCTAAATGACTAAAATTTATTCTTATTTTGAATCATCTTAAAGCATACTTAATTGTTTAAAGAAAAACAATGACTGCATTATAATGTTTATAACACAGGTAGAAGTAAAATAAATGACTATTTTGAGAGTCACTAAATATGAAAAGATGTTCAATATCACTAGATTATATAAAACTCTTTAAGATACCACTTCACACACAATAGGATAGCTATTATCAGAGAAATGAAAAATAGTGAGTGTTGGTGAGGATAAGGAAAAGTTAGAACCCTTGTGCACTGTTGGTTGGAATGTAAATGTTACAGCCATTGTGAGAAACAGTTTGTCAGTTCTTCAAAAACTTGGACATAGAATTACCATATGATTCAGCAATTCCACTCCTAGTTTGACTCCTCCAAAATTAAAAGCAGGGACTTAAACAGATACTTGAACACAAATGTTCATAGCAGCATTTTTCACCAAAAGTGAAAACAAGTCAATGTTTACCAAGAAGTGAGCAGATAAACAAAATGGGATATATGTATACAATGGAATCATATTATAGCCTTAAAAAGCAATGAAATTCTATGTACTACAACATAGACAAATCTTGAAACCATTATGCTAAGTGAAATAAGCCAGAAACAAAAGTACAAAATTGTATAATTTCCCTTATATGAGGTACCTAGAATAGTCATTCCATAGAGACAGAAAGTAAAATAGTGATTATCAAGGGCTGCAGAAAGTGGGGAATACAGAGCTATTGTTTAGTGGATACAGAGTTTCTGTTTGGGATCATGAAAATTTTCTGGATTGGGATAGTGGTGATAGTTGATTAACATAGTAAATGCACTTAATGACACTGGATTATACAGTTGAAATAGTTTAAACAGGATCAGGAAGAAAATAGAAGGCTTAAACAACACTATAGACATTGAACCAAAGAGACAAAGACAGAATGCTCCACCAAACAAAAGCCGAATACACATTTTTCTCAAGTAGACATGGAATATTTTCCCAGACAGATCATATATTAGATTATAAAATAAGTCATAATAAATTTTAAAATATTTAAATCATACAAGTATCTTCTCTAACTACAATAGAATAAAACTAGAAGTCAATAACAGAAGGATAACTGGAAAACCCACAAATATGTAAAAATTAAACAATATATTCTTTTAAAAAAATGTCTCAGGAAAGAAGATGGCAGAGGAATGAATGGAACTCACAATAACCTCCTCCCAGGGCCAATCTGGAATCACAATTCAATTGTGGAGAAGCCACCCAGAACAAACCACTGAGCAATGGTGAGAGAGAAGCTGCATAACTTTGGACAGACAGAAGAATCAGCTTTGGCACAGCCAGTCTAGTAAGTAGTGCAGTAGAGACTTGAGAGGGCTGGCTGGGCACCCATAGGTGGCAGCATCTGAGGGATAATTGAGCAGCCTGTTGGATCCCCCTGAGAAGAATGAGGTCTAAACCCTAAGCTAGGATCCCCAGCCTAGAGCACCAGAGCCCAAAAAGTACACAGCTAAGAACCAGTAACGAAAAGCAGCAGGATTGCTCTCTGCCAGAGACAGCTGGAGATACAAGAGCCATTTAAAGGTACAACACTCAAATTTTCATTTTCAGCCACTTTGCTGCCCTGGGTTCTGGCAAAGGCGGGAGTGGAGTGGGCCCCTGAGGAGAGACCAAGGACTGAGGCTTTGGAGAGAGAACTAAGAGAGTAGACATGGGAGTCCCAGTGCTGAGTCATCCCCCAAATGGCAGCAGCCATGGTGCTCCAGCAGACCGCTCCCATCCGAGCAGCAGCAGCCTGAGGGGAAATGGTAGCCCCAACCCTAGGAGGGATTCAGCCTCACCCTACAGTGCTTAAACCTGACTGCTAAGTGCAGAGTGACCAGATTAACACCTGAAGTAGACAGTCAGACACAGCAGATCACTGGAAGTATCAAACAGGCTGCCTAAGGTCAGATGGAGTCAACTTCTGACATCACCAGAGGCAAATCCAGAAAGAAAAAAACAGTGGTAAGTACAAGAGTCTACCTAGACAAACGCCACTGTGGTCTTCTCCATGATTTGTGATATTTTCTTTCCTGCATAGCTTTTTAACATTCATTTCTTATCCAGCAAGTTTGTATATATTAAGTCCCTAGATTTTATACTATAGTGTATTTCAATTCACATATTTTGCCCCTCCCTCCTCTTAGCCTATTTTACCTTCCTCTTCCCTTACATTATTTTCATTTCCAATTTTGTTTTCTCTCTTGTTACAACTTCTTTCCATTCCACACTCTTACTATCTCATCCCCATCCAGGCACATAAAACCAATTTTCTCGTCAAGGGTCATCTCACATCCTTTTCCCTGCTCTTAAAATACCTGCATTCTTCCTCCACCTTTAACAATCTTTGCTAGTTGCTTGTGGGTAGGGTAGTTATTGTTCCATTGTTTTGTCAATTTTATCTCTAGAGCTTCACTAATTCTGTATTTAAAATATCAAATTTTATTTGTCCCCTCTCCTACTCTTTTTTCATCTCAAATTTTAATTTTGCCATCTTAGCCTGTTTTTTGGTCTTTCTTCTATTTCTCTTTCATACTGCTTTTTTATCTTTCTTTATTCTCCTTTTTTCTTTTATATTTTTCCTTACATCTCAAATTTTAATTTTTCCCTCTCTTAGACTTCTTTGTGTTCCTCACTGTTAGTATTCCCTCTCCCTCTATAATTTCAAAATCATTTCCCATTCCTCTAAGCATCTCTTACACTTTTCTTTGTTTCTTTTTTCCCTCTTATTCCCATACCACCTATATTAATTTTAACTCATTTGTTCTTGATAGTACTGTGGTGGATATTTCTCTCCGATTTGGCTCCTATATTTTTATTAATTATTTACTATTTTTCCTTCCTTTTTCTTTCTCTCTCACTTTATTTTTTTTATATTATTTTAATTTCTGTTTAAAATTAACACTATATGCTTCCCTTCTCATACTCCATTCCACATTCTTCATTCCATTTTTTTATTCATGATGTAAATTGTACCTTCTCTCTTTCCATTGCTCCAACTCCCAACTCTTATTAGTGCTCCTCCCTTGCCCTCTGAAAATCATTTTTCTTTCAGTAGGTAATCTCATATCTGTTTTCATTTCTTATAATAGTCTTAATCTCTTTACAACTTTATTAATACTGGTTCATTTACTATTGATAGTAGGATTGTCAGGGGGAGAGTTTTTCATTGTTGTTAGTGTGGGTTTGTTTCCTGGGCTTTGTGGTTTTCTACAAGCAGCACCTGAACAACAAACAGCACACAAGGCGCAGTGGGCAGAGTGATCCTAGTCAACCAGCTGGAGGGAAGGACCCACCAAAGAAAGACCCAACAATAATCAAAACCCAATTACATCCAGAGAACCAGCATAAAAGGCATAATGGGCATCCCAATGCATACAGTTCAGGTGATCAAGGAGACTGCACCACTGAATCTCAAAGGCCTCCTACCATGGAAGTTTACACCGAAACTCAGGAAGTCAAACCAGAACAATTTAAAAAGTAGAAGCAAACAAGAAAAGTCTCACAAATAATGGGAAGACAAATAAACACCTCCAATTGAAAGGAAAGAAGGAATCCTCAGAAAGAATGCTAAATCAAATAGAGGCAAGTCAACTATCAGATACTGAGTTCAAAATAATGGTTATAAGGAATCTCAATGAGCTCAGTGCGAATTACCAAAAACTACAGGGACCTATGAGGAACTTACTGCAAATTATATCAGCATAAAAAAATGACATAGAAAAAATCAACAAGGGCCAAGAGGAAATGAAGAATACAATTTCTGAATTAAGGAACACAGTAGAAGGAATCAAAAGCAGGCTACATGAAGCAAAAGATCGAATCAGTGAGCTGGAGGACAAGGTAGAAAGAAATCTCCCAAACAGAGCAAGAAAAGGAAAAAATACTCAAAACGAATGAAGAGCAGTTAAGGAAAAAGTAGGACAACATGAAACGGAATTATATCCATATAATAGGAATACCAGAAGGAGAAGAAGAGGAACAAGGAATAGAAAACCTGCTTGAGAGGTCGGGAAGATGGCAGCGAGATAGGTGGGAGCAGAGTCCACTTCCCCTCAACACCAGTGAAACACCTAGCTGCTCTGAGGAAAAGAGCGAACAGCCAAAGGTATTCCAGCATAAATGAAGATCATAGACCAAAGATAGAGGACATTGAAAGAACTGACGGTAAGAAGAGTGCTTAAGGAAAATAAGGTCCCTGGGACCAGCACGGGGACCAGGGCAGCTGAAGCCCTGGCCTGGGTACAGGGTCGGCTGCAGGATTCCTGGGAGAGAGCCAGGCTGAGCTGTGTGAGCAGCCAGGTGCTTGTTTGGACCAGGGGGGCTTGAATAGGAAGAATTCCTCAAACAGAAAAAGAAAATAGAGGCACTCAGTGGCTAGTTAGAAAACTCTCTGCAGCAGCCGCAGCCTCAGGGGCCCCTCCCCCCTCAGCCCCTGGACTGTGAACCCGAAAAAGCAGCCCCGGTGCTCACCTGAAGCCCGGTTGCACGCACCCAGATTAGAGGACTGGGGGCCCACACCTGAAACCTCGAGTGGGTGCACACCCGAAGCAGAGGCTAACTGCCCCACGCACAGGCCCAAGGTGGCAGACCTGCCGGCCTGCACACCTAAGGCCCACAGCGGCAGACCAGACAGCGCACGACTCAGACCTGGAGCAGCGGACCATCCTGCCTAGTGCGATCCAGGCCCAAGCAGCAGATCAGCTAATCAACGGCCCGGCTGCCTGCGAGGGACTACAACTAAAAGCACCGGTTCTGGAAAACTCCTATCTAGCCCCTGCACACAGAGCCCTGCAGGGCCCACTTGCTCTCTAGGACTAAGGCAGAACACCCAGCAGAGGGGAGCTGCAGGGCTAGGGGAGATTGTATTCCCAAAAAGACTCCACCGAGTACGGGGTTGAACTATCCCACAGCAGCACCGAGAGCTCCTAGCATCTAAGACAGCAAAAAGCAAGAAGGGGGAGTGTGAGTTGGCCCTAATTGGTGCAACTCAAGGACAGGACAACTGGTGAACTAAAGGCCTAGTGGGGATCAGAAGGACCCTGAGGAACTGGACTGGAGGCTGAACAACAGCGAAGAGTGTGGTTCAGGAAGGGAGAAAAGTGAAACCAATTCTTCCAACCACCCTTTCTCGTTCCACAGACAGGAAGACCAGCAGAACTAATCTGACCAGTTTAAAGCCAGCAGAAGACTATTTTTTTTTCTTTCCTCCTTTCCCCCTGAACTCCTTCTCCTTTCTGTCCTTCTTTCTTTTTTCATGCCTTCTTCCTTCCATCCTTTACCCTTTTTATTCCTTCTTCCTGCCTTCTTTTATTTATGATTTTGTTTTAATTTTTGTTAAAATACCTTCTTATCTTGCCTCCGATCTTTCTTTATTCCTTCCTCCTTCCATCCTTTCCTTTTCTAATCCCTTTTTCCCTCCTTCACTTCTTTTTTTTTTCTTCTCCCCCCCCTTTCTCTTTTTCCCACAGGTGAGACAATAAAACCCACAGTGCTGAAAAGACCAGAGTTAGACCATGTTACACCCATAAATGTCAGCTCAAGACCAGTGAGCACAGGAGATTAAGGAGACAGCACCACTGAATCCCATTGGCATTCTACCAT
This sequence comes from Desmodus rotundus, assembly GCF_022682495.2. NCBI lineage: Eukaryota > Metazoa > Chordata > Mammalia > Chiroptera > Phyllostomidae > Desmodus > Desmodus rotundus. The sequence continues at coordinate 82,973,053 of NC_071391.1, read as the reverse complement.
AGAAGTTCATACCATAAACCCAGGCAGTCAGAATACATCAATTTAAGAAGCAGAGGCTAACAAGAAGAGTCTCACAAACAATGGGAAGACAAAGAAACAATTCCCAAATGAAAGGAAAGGAGGAAGCCTCAGAAAGAATGCTAAATGAAAAAGAGGCAACTCAACAACCACTTACTGAGTTCAAAGCAATGGTTATCAGGAACCTCAGTGAGCTCACTGAGCTCACAGAGAACTAGCAGAAACTACAGGGAAACTACAATGAACTCACTGAAAACTACATTAACATGAAAAAATGAATAGAAACTATCAACAAGGGCCAAGAGGAAATGAACAATACAATTTCTGAATTGAAGAACACAGTACAAGGAATGAAAAGCAGACTTGATGAAGCTGAGGATCAGATCAGCGAGCTGGAGGACAAAGTAGAAAAAACACCCAGGAAGAGCAAGAAAAGGAAAAGAGGCTCAGAAAGAATGAAGAGGCAATAAGGGAAATGCAGGACAACATGAAATGTAACAATACCCGCATAATAGAAATACCAGGAGAAGAAGAAGAGCAAGGGATAGAACACCTGTTTGAAAGAGTCATGATGGAAAATTTCCCTAATCTAATGAGAGAAAAAGTCATCCAAATCCAGGAAACACAGACAGTCCCAAGCAAGAGGAACCCAAAGAGGCCCACTGCAGACACGTCATAATTAAAATGGCAAAATTACAAGACAAAGAGAGGATCTTAAAGGCAGCAAGGGAGAAAAAGGAAGTAATGTACAAGGGAGCCCCAATAAGGTTAGCAACTGACTTATCAATGGAAACGCTCCAAGCCAGAAGAGAATGGCAAAAAATTTTCCAAATAATGAGAACCGGAGGCCTGCAACCAAGACTACTTTACCCAGCAAGGCTCTCAATCAAGATAGAAGGCCAAATAAAGAGTTTCCCAGACAAGAGAAGTCTAAAAGAATACACCTCCACCAAACCAGCTCTGCAAGAGATGCTAAAGGGACTGCTTTAAGGAAAGGAAGGAAAAGAGAAAGACAGAGGAACACAGGCAGAAAAAAAAGGCAATGAATAACTACCTATCGATAATAACTTTAAACGTAAATGGATTAAATGCTCCAATCAAAAGACATAGAATAGCTGAATGGATAAGAAAAGATGACCCACACATATGCTGCCTACAAGAGACCCATCTCAGGACATAAAACCTACACAGACTGAAAGTGAAGGACTGGAAAAAAATTTTCAAAGTAAACGGACAGGAAAAAAAAGCAGGGGTAGTGATACTCATATCAAACAAAATAGATTTCCACAGAAGGGCCATAAGGAGAGACCCAGAAGGTCACTTTATAATACTCAAAGGAAGAATCCACCAAGAAGACATAAACATTGTAAATATATATGCACCCAACATAGGAGCACCGAAATACATAAAGAAAATCTTGGAGGACTTCAAGAAAGATATTGACAGCAACACAACTACAGTAGGGGACTTTAACACCCCACTATCAAAAATGGACAGGTCTTCCAAACAAAATATCAACAAGGTAATTGTGTCACTTAACAATATCCTAGAGGAAATGGACTTAACTGATATATATAGAGATTTTCATCCCAAAGAAGCAAAATACACATTCTTTTCAAGTGTCCATGGAACTTTTTCAAAGATAGACCACATGATAGGACACAAAGCAAGCCTCAACAAATTCAAGAAAATTGAAATAATACCCAGCATTTTCTCTGACCACAAGGGACTAAAACTAGAAACCAACCCCAAAGGAAAAACCCAAAACACTCAAAATCATGGAGACTGAATAGTATGCTATTAAACAATGAATGGGTCAAGAACGAGATTAGGGAAGAAATCCAAAACTTTCTGGAAACAAATGAAAATGAACTCACAACAAACCAAAACCTATGGGACACAGCAAAGGCAGTCCTGAGAGGGAAGTACATAGCAATACAGGCCTACCTTAAGAAGATAGAAACATTTCAAACAAACAACCTAACCCTATGCCTACAAGAACTGGAGGAACAACAACAAAGACAGCCCAGAGCAAGCAGAAGGAAGGAAATAACCAAGATCAGAGGAGACTTAAATGACATAGATACTAAAAGCACAATTCTAAGGATCAATGAATCCAGGAGCTGGTTCTTTGAAAAGATAAACAAAATTGACAAGCCTTTAAGTAGGCTCATCAAGAAGAAAAGAGAGAGGATCCAAAGAAACACAATTAGAAATGAAAGAGGAGAGATTACAACTGATACCACAGAAATACAAAGGATTGTAAGAAATTACTACGAAGAACTCTATGCCAAGAAATTTGAAAACCTAGGTGAAATGGACACATTTCTAGAAAAATATAATCTTCCAAAACTGAATGAAGAAGAAGCAGAAAGCCTGAACAGACCAATAACAGCTGATGAAATTGAAGCAGTCATCAAAAAACTCCCAACACACGAAAGCCCTGGACCAGATGGTTTCACAGGAGATTTCTACAAAGCATTTAAGGAAGAGCTAACCCCTATCCTTCACAGACTATTCAAAAAAATCCAAACTGATGGAAGACTCCCAAACTCTTTTTATGAAGCCAGCATCATCCTAATCCCAAAACCAGATAAAGACACAACGAAGAAAGAAAACTTCAGGCCAATATCGCTGATGAACATAGACACTAAAATTCTCAACAAAATATTGGCAAACCTCATCCAGCAATACATAAAAAAGATCATACACCACGACCAAGTGGGATTCATCCCAGGGATGCAAGGATGGTACAATATTCGCAAAACAATAAACATAATACATCACATCAATAACTGCAAAGACAAAAATCACATGATCATATCAATAGATGCGGAAAAAGCATTTGATAAGATACACACCCATTTCTGATAAAAACACTCAGCAAAGTGGGAATAGAGGGAGCATTCCTCAACATAATAAAGACCATACATGAGAGACCTACAGCCAACATCATACTCAATGGACAAAAACTTAGAGCTTTCCCACTAAGATCAGGAACAAGACAAGGTTGTCCAATTTCACCACTCCAAATCAACATAGTATTGGAAGTTTTAGCCACAGCAATCAGACAAGAAAAAGCAATAAAAGACATCCAAATTGGAAAGGAGGAAATGAAACTGTCACTGTTTGCAGATGACATGATAGTGTACATGGAAAACCCTATAGACTCCACCAAAAAACTACTCCACCTAATAAATGAATTTGTCAAAACAGCTGGATACAAAGTCAATACTCAGAAATCAAAGGCATTCCTGTATACCAACAACAAAACTGCAGAAACAGAAATCAGGAAAAAAATCCCATTTGATACAGCAACAAGAAAATTCAAGTGCCTAGGAATAAACCTAACCAAGGAGGTAAAAGACCTGTACTCAGAAAACTACACAACACTGAAGGAAGAAATTAAGGAAGAAACAAACAAATGGAAGCATGTACCATGCTCATGGATTGGAAGAATTAACATCATATAAATGGCCATACTACCCAAAGCAATTTATAGATTCAATGCAATCCCTATTAGAGTACTCATGAGATATTTCACAGATATAGAATAAACATTTCAGAAATTTATATGGAACCATAAACGACCCCGAATAGCTGCAGCAATTTTGAGAAAGAAGAACAAAGCAGGAGGGATCACAATACCTGATATCAAACTGTATTACAAGGCCACTGTAATCAAAAGAGCCTGGTACTGGCATAAAAACAGGCACATAGACCAATGGAACAGAACAGAGAGCCCAGAAATAAACTCAAGTCTATAGGGTCAATTAATATTTGAGAAAGGAGGCAGGAGCATAAAATGGAGCAAAAACAGCCTCTTCAACAGATGGTGTTGGGAGATCTGGACAGCTACATGCAAAAAAATGAAACTCGATCACTAACTTACGCCATACACAAAAATAAACTCAAGATGCATAAAAGACTCAAAAATAAATCGTAACACCATAAAATTCCTTGAGGAAAACATTGGCAGGAAAATCTCAGACATTCTACACAGCAACATCCTCACAGGCATGTCCCTTAAAGCAAAGGACATAAAGCAATGAATAAACAAATGGGACCTCATCAAAATAAAAATCTTCTGCATGGCTAAGAAAACAGCACCAAATTACAAAGAGAACCAACAGCATGGGAAAACATATTTGCCAATGATACCTCAGACAAGGGCCTGATCTCCAAAATATATAAGAACTCACATGACTCCACTCCAGGAAGACAAGGAAACCAATTAAAAAATGGGCAAAGTATGTGAACAGATACTTCTCCAAGGAAGACATACAGAGGGCCCAGAGACATATGAAAAGATGCTCAGCATCACTAGCCATCAGAGAGATGCAAATTAAAACCACAATGAGGTACCATCTCACACCAGTCAGAGTGGCCAACATAAACAAATCCACAAACAAATGTTGGAGAGGATTAAGAGAAAAGGGAACCCTAGTGCACTGTTGGTGGGAATGCAGACTGGTCTAGCCACTATGGAAAACAGTAGGGAATTTCCTCAGAAAACTAAAAATGGAACTGCCCTTTGACCCAGCAATTCTGCTGCTGGGATTATTCCCCAAGAACCCTGAAACACCAGTCCAAAAGAACCTGTGCACCCTAATGTTCATAGCAGCACAATTTACAATAGCCAAGTACTGGAAGCAACCTAAGTGTCCATCAGTCAATGAGTGGATCCAAAAACCATGGTATATTTACACAATGGAATTCTACACAGCAGAGAGAAAGAAGGAGCTTATACCCTTTGCGACAGCATGGATGGAACTGGAGAGCATTATGCTAAGTGAAATAAGCCAGGCGGTGAGGGACAAATACCATATGATCTCACCTTTAGCTGGAACATAATCAACAGAAGAAAAAAGCAAACAAAATATAACCAGAGATATGGAAGTTAAGAACAATCTAACAATAGCCAGGGGGGACTGGGGTGGGGACAGTGGAAAGAGGGGATTACAGGAACTACTATAAAGGACACATGGACCAAATCAAGGGGGAGGGTAGAGGTGGGGGAGGGAGGTGGGTTCTGATGGGGTGGGGTGGAGGGATGGGGAGAAAAGGCGTAAAACTGTAATTGAATAACAATAAAAAATTACGAAAAGAAAAAAAAAGAACAAACTGACAGTAAGCAGAGAGGAGAGGGGTTGGAAATAGTGGGGGAAAGGAGGGAAAGTGATGTCAAAGAACATGTATAAAGGATCCATAGACAATCCAAAGGTGGGTATACTCAAGGTGGGAGGTGGGGGTTGGTGTGGCAGGCGTAAGTGGCAGTGGGAAAATGGGGACAACTGTATTCAGATATTAATAAAAATGATTTAAAAATGTCTCAAAGAAGAAATTACAAGGTAAATTAGAAAACATATTGAGACAAATGAAGATGAAAACAAAACATACCAAAATTCAGGAGGATGCATCAAAAGCAGTACTAAGAGGAAAATGTATAGTTGTAAAAGTGTATTAAGAAAGATTAAAAACCCTATAAAGGACACATGGACAAAATCAAGGGGTAGGGTAGAGGCGGGGGAGGGAGGTGCGTTCAGATGGGGAGAAAATGCAGACAACTGTAATTGAATAACAATAAAAATTTTTTTAAAAGATTAAGAACCTAACTTTTCACCTTAGGAACTAGAAAAAAACTAAACCCAAAACTAGAAGAAGGAGGAAAATAATCAAGATTAGAGAGATAAACAAAATAGAGCTTAGAAAAACAATAGAGAAAAGTAGCAAAACCAAAAGTTGGCGCTTTGAAAACACCACAAAATTGACAAACGTTTAGCTAGATTAAGTAAGAAAAAAAGAGATAAGACTTAAATAGCTAAAATCAAAAATAAAAGAGAAGATATTACAATTTCAGAAATAATGATTATAAGAAAATACCATGAATAATTATATACTAACAAATTGGATAGATGAAATGGACAAATTCCTAAAATCATACAACCTACCAAGACTAAATTATGAAGAAATAAAAAATCTGAATGTACCTATAACTAGTAAAAAGATTGACTCACTAATCAAAAAACTTCCCAAAAAGAAAACCCCAGGAACACTAGGCTTCCCTGGTGAATTCTACCAAATATTTAAAAAGAACTTACACCAATTCTCTTCAAATGCTTCTAAAAAGTTAAAGAGGCAAACTAGGCAAACAACTAGAACAGGAACAGAACCATAGAGATAGAGATCACATGGAGGGTTGTCAATAGGTGAGTGGGAGGGGGAGAGGGGGAGAAGGTACAGAGAATAAGTAGCATAGATGATAGGTGGAAAATAGACAGGGGGAGGGTAAGAATAGTGTAGGAAATGTAGAAGCCAAAGAACTTGTAAGTGTGGCCCATGGACATGAACTATAGGGGAGGAATGTGGGAGGGAGTGGGTGGGCAGGATGGAGTGGAGTGAGGGGGGGAATGGGACAACTGTAATAGCATAATCAATAAATATATTTTTTAAAAAAAGTTAAAGAGGAGGAAACACTTTCAACCCATTCTATGAGGCCAGCATTACCCTGATACCAAAACTAGACAAAGACACTACAAGAAATTAAATTATAGACCAATGTTTCTTATTAATATTAATGCAAGCGTCCTCAACAAAATCCTAGCAAACAGAATCTAATAGTACATTAAAAGTATCACCGTAGCCAAGTAGGATTTATTCCTAGAATACAAGGATGATTCAACAATTGAAATATCAATCAATGAATTATACCACATTAACGGAATAAAGGAAAGGACTACATGATCATGTCGATTGATGAAGAAAAAGCATTTCACAAAATCAACACCCTTTCAAATAAAAACACAGCAATCTAGAATAGAAGGGAACTACCTCAACATAATAAAAGCCATGCATAAAAATCCCATACCTAAATTCATACTAAATGGTGAAAATCTGAATGCTTTTTCTCTGATAACAAGAACAAGAGTACCTGCTTTCACCACTTTTATTCAACTGAGTACTAGATGTCCTAGACAGAAAAATAAAGCCCCCACCCCCACAAAAAAAAGAAATAAAGGGTCTCCAAAATGGAGAGAAAGAAGTAAAATTATCTCTGAACAGATGGCATGATCTTTTATGAAGAAACCCTAAAGATTACACACATACAAGCACACCTGCAAGCATACACAAAACTGTTAGAACTAATAAACTAATCTTCAAAATATGCAGGATAAATAATTAACATGCAAAAATCAGTTGTTTTTATATACAAACAACGAATGATCTGAAAGGAAATTAAGAAAATAATTCAATTTATAATAACATCAGAAAGTATAAAATACTTAGGAATAAATTTAACCAAGGAGGTGAAAAGCTTGTACACTGAAAATTACCAAACATTTCTGAAAGAAATTGAAGAATACATCCCATGTTCATGAATTGGAAGAATTACTATTGTGAAAATGTCAATACTATCCAACTATCTAAAGTGATCTACACATTCAGTGCAATTAATATGGAAGAATTACTATTGTGAAAATGTCAATACTATCCAACTATCTAAAGTGATCTACACATTCAGTGCAATCCCTATGAAAAATCCCAATGGTGTATTTTGCAGAAGTTAAATATTCATCCTGAAATTCATTTGGAATGTCAGTGGACCCTAAATAGCTAAAGCAATCTCAAAAATAAACATGTGGACATCTCACACTTGCTGATTTGAAACTTCTTACAAAGCTACAATAATCAAAACAGTATGATATTAGCATAAAACCAGATATATATAACCCAATGGAATAAATAGAGAGCTCAGAAGTAAATCCCCATGTATGTGGTAAAATTATTTTTGTACTACTTATTTATTCTACTGATCAAAATCCAATAATTGTAATATTGTAATAGATGCAAGGAGCAACAGAATTGAGTGAGTTATCTATCTACTTATCTTTTTAATTTTTATTTATATTTTATTGATTATGCTATTCCAGTTATCCCAGATTTTCCCCCTTTGCCCCTCTCGACCCAGCACCTCCACTCCCTCAGGCAACCCCCACACCTTTGTTCATGTTCATGGGTCATGCATATAAGTTCTTTGGATACTTCATTTCCTATGCTGTACATTACAGCCCTATAGCTATTCTGTGACTACCTATTTGTACCTCTTAATACCCTCACCTCTTCACCCATTCCTACAACCCCTGGTCCCATTTGTAAACTACCAAAACCCTCTCCGTATCCATGATTCTGTCTCTGTTCTTGTTTGCTTAGTTTGTTTTTTAATAGAAGAGAGTTGTTAATAGATACATATTGCCATTTTATTATTCATAGTTCTGACCTTTTTTCTTAAATAAATACCTTTAACATTTCATATTCTAATGGTTTGGTGATGATGAACTCTAGTTTTTTTTGTCTTGAAAGCTCTTTTTCTGCCCTTCGATTCTAAATGATAGCTTGGCTGGGTAGAGTAATAGCTTGGCTGTACTTCTCTGCTTTTCATGACTTTGGATATTTCTTGCCAGTCCCTTCTAGCCTGAAAAGTTTATTTTGAGAAATCAGCTGACATTTTTATGAGAACACCCCTGTAGGTAACTAACTGCTTTTCTCTTGCTGCTTTTAAGATTCTCTATTTATCTTTTTTTTGTAACTATCATTATTTTTTTACATATTTTTTCTTTTATTTTTTATTTTTTAATATATTTATTGATTATGCTATTACAGTTGTCCCATTTCCACCCTTCACTCCACTCCATCCAGTCCACCCCCTCCCTCCCACATTACCCCCCTATAGTTCATGTCCATGGGTCATGCATATAGGTTCTTTGGCTTCTACATTTCCTACACTATTCTTACCATCCCCCTGTCTATTTTCCACCTATCATCTATGCTACTTATTCTCGGTACCTTTCCCCGCCTCTCCCCCTCCCAATCTCCTACTGATAACCCTCCATGTGATCTCCATCTCTATGGTTCTGTTCCTGTTCTAGTTGTTTGCTTAGTTTGCTTTTGTTTTGGTTTTAGGTGTGGTTGTTAATAACTGTGAGTTTGCTGTCATTTTTACTGTTCATATTTTTTAATCTTCTTTTTCTTAGATAAATCCCTTTAACATTTGATATAATAAGGGTTTGGTGATGATGAACTCCTTTAAATTGACCTTATCTGGGAAGCACTTTATCTGCCCTTCCATTAGAAATGAAAGCTTTGCTGAAGAGAGTAATCTTGGATGTAGGTAGATCCTTGCCTTTCATGACTTGGAATACTTCTTGCCAACCCCTCTTGCCTGTAAGGTCTCTTTTGAGAAATCAGCTAACAGTCTTATGGGAACTCCTTTGTAGGTAACTGTGTCCTTTTCTCTTGCTGCTTCTAAGATTCTCTCCTTCTCTTTAATCTTGGCTAATGTAATTGTGATGTGTATTGGCGTGTTCCTCCTTGGATCCAGCTTCTTTGGGACTCTCTGAGCTTCCTGGACTTCCTGGAAGTCTATTTCCTTTGCCAGATGAGGGAAGTTCTCCTTCATTATTTGTTCAAATAAGTTTTCAATATTTTTTTCTTCCTCTTCTCCTTCTGGCACCCCTATAATTCAGATGTTGGAACGTTTCAAGATGTCCTGGAGGTTCCTAAGCCTCTCCTCATTTTTCCGAATTCTTGTTTCTTCATTCTTTTCTGGTTGGATGTTTCTTTCTTCCTTCTGGTCCACACCATTGATTTGAGTCCCAGTTTCCTTTGCATCACTATTGGTTCCCTGTACATTTTCCTTTGTTTCTCTTAGCATACCCTTCACTTTTTCATCTGGTTTTCGAACAGATTCAACCAATTCTGTGAGCATCCTGATAACCAGTGTTTTGAACTGTGCATCTGATAGGTTGGCTATCTCTTCCTCGCTTAGTTGTATTTTTTCTGGAGCTTTGAAGTGTTCTGTCATTTGGGCCATTTTTTTTTTTGTCTTGGCATGTCTGTTACTTAAAGGGGTGGAGCCTTAGGTGTTCCCCGGAGGGGGGTGACGCTGGTTGCTGCACTGTGACGCTGTATGTGGGGGAGGGGCGGAGAGGGAGCAATGGCGCCCTCTCCACTCTCTGCCAGATTTCAGTCACTCCCTCCGCTACCCACAATATAACTGGGCCCCTCTGGTGCTGATTTATGAGTGGGTGGGCTTGTGCATGCTCTAGGCCCATGTGGGTCTCTCCAACGACCTCTCCTGTGAAACTGGGAGTTTCTCCTGCTGCCGTCTCAACCCCCACGGGTGTTTTCCATCAGAGATTTGAGGCTTTATTTCCCCGCACTGGAGCCCTGGGTTGCGGGGTTTGCTTCAAACCCCTGCCATTCCTCCCGGTTTATCTATGCGCTAATGTGGGGCCAGGGGGTCTACTAGCTGCAGCCTGGCCTGCCCCATTCCACAATCCACCACCTTGCTGGGTCCGCCAGCCACTGCCTTGCCGCGAGTCCTCTCTGCCCTGGCTGCCTGTCTCCGCCCATCCTACTGGTCTGGATAAATGTTTCTTCTTTATCTCCTTGGTTGTCAGATTTCCATGCAGTTCTATTTTCTGTCAGTTATAGTTGTTTTTGTTTTTAAATTGTTGTTGTCCTTCTTTTGGTTGTGTGAGGAGATGCAGTGTGTCTACCTACTCCTCCATCTTGGCCAGACTCTATTAATCTTTAACATTTGTTTTTTCAGTTATGATGTGTCTTGGTGTGGACCTTATGGCGTCCATCTTGTTTGAGACTCTCTGTGCTTCCTGGACTTGCATGTTTATTTCCTTCACCAAATTAGGTACTTCTTTTTCATTATTTTTTCAAATAGATTTCCAATTTCTTGCTCTTTCTCTCCTCCTTCTGGTACCCTATAATGAGAATGTTGGAATACTTGAAGTTTTCCAGAGGCTCCTTATACTGTCCTCATTTTTTAAAATCTTTTACTTCTTGTTGCTCTGAGTGGTTAATTTTTGCTTCCTATTTTTACTTCTTAATCCCCTCACCTCTTCACTCATCTCCCCAAACTCCCTCCCATGTGGAATCTACCCTTATGTTCCAAATCATTGATTTGATTCTTGGCTTCATTCACTCTACTGTTGATTCCCTGTGTGTTGTTCTTTATTTCTATTAGTATATCCTTCATGTCTGACTGAATCTCTTTTATGCTGTTGAGGTGCCCACTAAGTTCTTTGAGCATCTTAAAACCAGTGTTTTGGAGAGAACCAAGATGGCGGCGTAGGTGGACACACTGCACCTCCTCTCACAACCAGAACTGACAGAAAATCGACTGGCAAGGAAGTCCAACACCAAGGAAATAAAAAATAGACATTCATCCAGACCGGTAGGAGGGGTGGAGACGGGCACCAGGGCAGAGAGGACTCGCACTGCTGTGGCGGGACCAAGACTGGCGGAGTGTGGGATGAACGGGGCAGGCAGTCCGGCCACTGGTAGACCCTGCAGCCCCACATTCGTGCAGATAAACCGAGAGGGCCGGACTCAGAGTGGCAGAGAACGGAGCAGGCAGAGTAGCGGGTAGCACCCCACGGTCCCACATTCCCACTCAGATAAACCGGGACAAATTGCAGGGAGCGAAGCAGACCACACAACCCAGGCTCCAGCTCGGGGAAACAAAGCCTCAAACCTCTGATTGAAAATGCCCTTGGGGGTTGGGGCGGCAGCAGGAGAGACTCCCAGCCTCACAGGAGAGGTCGTTGGAGAGACCCACATGGGCCTAGAGCATGCACAAGCCCACCCACTCATAAATCAGCACCAGAGGGGCCCAGTTATATTGTGGGTAGCGGAGGGAGTGACTGAAATCTGGCATAGAGTGGAGCGGGCGCCATTGCTCCCTCTCCGCCCCTCCCCCACATACAGCGTTACAGCGCAGTGACCAGCGTCACCCCGCCCTGGGGAACACCCAAGGCTCCGCCCCTTTAAGTAACAGACATGCCAAGACAAAAAAAAAAAAAAATGGCCCAAATGACAGAACACTTCAAAGCTCCAGAAAAAATACAACTAAGTGAGGAAGAGATAGCCAACCTATCAGATGCACAGTTCAAAACACTGGTTATCAAGATGCTCACAGAATTGGTTGAATCTGTTCGAAAACCAGATGAAAAAGTGAAGGGTATGCTAAGAGAAACAAAGGAAAATGTACAGGGAACCAATAGTGATGCGAAGGAAACTGGGACTCAAATCAATGGTGTGGACCAGAAGGAAGAAAGAAACATCCAACCAGAAAAGAATGAAGAAACAAGAATTCGGAAAAATGAGGAGAGGCTTAGGAACCTCCAGGACATCTTGAAACGTTCCAACATCTGAATTATAGGGGTGCCAGAAGGAGAAGAGGAAGAAAAAAATATTGAAAACTTATTTGAACAAATAATGAAGGAGAACTTCCCTCATCTGGCAAAGGAAATAGACTTCCAGGAAGTCCAGGAAGCTCAGAGAGTCCCAAAGAAGCTGGACCCAAGGAGGAACACACCAATGCACATCATAATTACATTACCCAAGATTAAATGCAAGGACCTACATCCAAGATTATTGTATCCAGCAAAGCTATCATTTAATGGAAGGGAAGATAAAGTGCTTCTCACATAAGGTCAAGTTAAAGGAGTTCATCATCACCAAGCCCTTATTATATGAAATGTTAAAGGGACTTATCTAAGAAAAAGAAGATTAAAAAATATGAACAGTAAAAATGACAGCAAACTCACAGTTATTAACAACCACACCTAAAACCAAAACAAAAGCAAACTAAGCAAACAACTAGAACAGGAACAGAACCATAGAGATGGAGATCACATGGAGGGTTATCAGTAGGAGATTGGGAGGGGGAGAGGCGGGGAAAGGTACCGAGAATAAGTAGCATAGATGATAGGTGGAAAATAGACAGGGGGAGGGTAAGAATAGTGTAGGAAATGTAGAAGCCAAAGACCTTATAAGTATGACTCATGGACATGAACTATAGGGGGGGAATTTGGGAGGGAGGGGGTGGGCAGGATGGAGTGGAGTTGGGGGGGGGGGAATGGGACAACTGTAATAGCATAATCAATAAATATATATATATTTTTTTAAAAACTGTGTTTTGGACTCTGCATCTAATAGATTGTTTATCTACATTTTGTTCAGTTATTTTTCTGGAGTTTTGACCTTTGTTTTCATTTGGGCCATGTTTGTTTGTCTCCTCATTTTGGCAGCCTCCCTGTGTTTGTTTCTATGTATTAGGTAGAGCTGCTATGACTCCCTGTTTTGGTAGTGTGGCCTAATGTAGCAAGTGTCCTGCAGGGTACAGTGGCACAAACTCCCCTATCACCCAGGCTGGGTACTTGAACTGCACCCTTCATATGGGCTGTGCATACCCTCCTCCTGTAGTTGAGCCTTGATTGCTGTTGGCAGGTCAATGTGAGGGATTTACCCAGGCCAGTCAATTGCAAAGACTGGCTGTGACCTCTGACCACAAACCTCCACCCACTGTGGAGGATCAGCTGTGTAGGGACAGGGTGGTGGTACTCTGGTGTGGTCTGTAGCCATCCACTGGGTGCACAGACTCTGGGGTTTCCCAGGTGGTGCAAGCCACAGTCAACCACCATCTCTGTTTTCCCTGGGGCCACCCAGCAGGAGCTACAAAGCAATCTGCAGATGCTGCTGCTTGTGCTGGGCTTGGAGGTTCCCAGATGAAGCCAAGCTGTGAACGTAGGGTGGCTGCTGCTAGTGCTGGGCCTGGGGCCACCTAGCAAGAGGTACAGGTGCTGGGTGCTTGCTGAGGCCAGCTGCTGCGTGTTTGAGAGGATTTTGGAAGATATGAAGCATGAGCCAACACAAGCCATTCATAAGGAAAAGCTACTTGTTAATAGTTTTGGTGGGCCCATAAGTTGGGTTGGGCAGAGCTTCCGAGAATCCCCAGGACAAGGCAGACAGTGTGAGCCAGGTTGATGAAGTTTCAGATATGGCACCTGCCTGCTGGCTTTGTGGCTCTGTTGGGGAAGAGTTCAGAAAAGGAACAATAGGCTCTGCCCACTGTTCTGTCTGGGAGAAAGCTGTCCCCAAGTTCTTGTCCTAATGCCAGACACTTCAGCTCCTCCCTGTATGCCACTGGTGCCTTTCAAGCTGCTACCCCAGTGATGGAACTCAGAGAGAGTGAGTCTGAGTTGGTGAGTCTGTGTGCAGGTCCTTTAAGAGGAACTGCTTGGGAATCCAGCAGTTTCTCCTGCCATCTCAATCTCCACTGGTTTTCATGGCCAGAACTTATGGGGACTTATCTTCCTGGCACTGGAACCCTGGCCTGGGGCCTGATGTGGAGCTGGGTCCCCACTATCCCAACATGTCCCTCCCAAATTTTTATCCACCACAGATGGGTGCAGGACCAGCCCATTCCATGTCTCCATATCTCTGTCCTTCCCTCCTCCCAGTCTGGGTGGATGTGGTTTCTTTAATTCTGTAGTTGTCAGACTTCCATTCAACTCAATTTGTGATGATTCTGAGTGATGTCTGTTCTATACTTAGTTGTAATTTTGATGTGGTTGGGTGAGGAAGTGAGCTGTGTTCACCTATGCCTCCATCTTGGTAGGAAGTCTGGTAAAATTATTTTTTACACGGCATTTAAGACAATTCAATAGGAAAAGGGCATTCTGTTCAATAAATAGTGTTGAGAAACTGGATATTCACATGCAAGAGAATAAAGTTGGATCCTCACTTTATACCATATACAAAAATTAACTCAAAGTGAATCAAAGATTTAAATGTGAGAGGTAAAACTATAAAACTCTTAGAAAAAAAACAGAGGAAAGCTTCATGACATTGGATTTGGCAGTGATTTCTTGAATAATATATCAGAAGCATAGGCAACAAAAGAAAAAAATTAATTGGACTACATCAAAATTTAAAATTTCTGTATATCAAAGAGTGCAATCAACAGAAGGAAAGGAAACCACAGAACGGAAGAAAATACTTTCAAGTTACATAATTAATAAGGGGTTAGTATCCAGAATATATAAAGAACTCCTATAACTCAACCATACATGCACACACAAAAAAATTCTCAGTTAAAAAATGGCAAAGGGCTTGAATAGACATTTCTCCAAAAACAATATACAAATGGCCAATAAGCACATGAAAAGATGCTCAATAGTGATAATTAGAGAAATGAAAAAACCACAATGAGATACCATCTCATACCAGTTAAGATGGATACTATTAAAAAACAGAAAATAGTAAGTGTTGGTGAGAATGTGGAGAAACTGGAACCTTTGTGCACTGTTGATGGGAATGTAAAATGGTGCAGCAGCTATGAAAAACTCTATTGCAGCTCCTCAAAAATTAAAAATAATGCTACCATATGATCCAGCAATTCCCCATTGAGGTATACCCAAAGGAATTGAAAGCAGGGTCTCAGACAGATATTTGTATACCCATATTCAACACAGCATTATTTACAGCAGCCAAATGTGGGAGTATTCATCAACAGATGGATAAACAAAATTCAGTATATGCATACAATGAAATATTATTCAGCCTTAAAAAACAAGAAAATCTTGACACATGCTACAACATGGATGACCTTTAAGAATACTTTGCTAAGTGAAATGGGACAGTCACAGAGTGATTCACTCATAAAGACAGAATATAGATGGTAGTTGCCAGAAGCTGGGGAAGGGGCAATCGGGAAGTTGATTAATGGGTATGCAGTTTCAGTTTTGTAAGGTGAAGACTTTTGGAGATTCATTGCACAACAATGTGAATATACTTAACTCTGCTGGACTGTACACTTAACAATGGTTAAGGTGGTAAGTTCTATTTGTATTAGTAAAAATGGCCCACCAAAATATGAGCTGAGATTAAAGAAATAATTGAAAGCAAACACTGATAAGTATAAATATAAACATAGTCTCTATTTAATATAAGTATTGTCTCTATAAAATAATGTTAAAACTTTATAGGGTTTTTAGGACTCATTGCCATAACCATTCAGCCAGCTTGTCAGAAGCCTACAGTATTTTCTAAAAGTTTGGGATTAAAATTTTGTTTAAATGGTGCCAAAGAATGATTTTTAAGACAAAAATATTCAGATGAGAGGAGAGATCTGGGACAATAACTAAAGAAAGATGTGGAGTCGAGGGAAGATTTACAGGTTTTGGTTTAGGGACACTGGAGCTTTTTTACTGTTAGTTTTTGTTTTCTTTGCTTGCTTTTGTTTGTAAGAGAGTAGAGGTTTGAGTATGTTTATAGGCTGAGGTTAAATAACCAGTAGAGAGGAAGAGATTAAAAAGAGGAAAGAGGTTGGGTGCAGAAGGAAAATGGAGAATACCACTCAGAAAAAGCTTATGCAGATAGGCTATCAAAATAAACATTTAAATGTACAGAATCCTCTTTCTCTCAGGCCAAACTCATTGTCAGCAAGGACATAGTTGTTCTGGGGAAGGAAGCCGAATCTGTGGCCATGTCCCTAAACAATATCTCTGCTTGAGCTTTCCAGCATCCCAAAAGTCCATTTCTCTCAGAGACACGCCCCACCCCATCCCACTGATTCAATACCCTTTTACCTGGGGAATTCTGGTCATAGATATGAGCTGAGAACCACCAAGGCCAGTTCATTCCTCCATAGTCCCCTGACCCTCAGAAGTGACCATGATTCTACCACATGATTTGGGACATATATAATTTCTGTAAGCTGGCACCAATCAATTTGGTTACTTCATATTATTTGTCCCATTTAAGTATCACTGTAGACCTGTGGTCTTTCATAAACTTGTTAAATTATCATAGTCACTATTTATTTTTTGGAAGCTCATATTATTACAGTTTAATTTATCTCAAGTTATCAAGCCCCAAACACAGAATCAGCTATTCTCCAAGGAAACTTGTCTATTTTAAGTGGAAATGAGAAATTTAGAGACCCAAACGTGTTTACTAGAGAAGTACATTGTTTCAAATGCACATAGGAGGTAGTTTGGTAACATCAGAAAGGAAATGATCTTAAGAAACTATCTTTTTTTCAAAAAAAGTATTGATATTTTCAATTTGCCTCTACTTTTACTAATTTCTTTTTTACCTTCTCTAAATTTATCATAGATACAGAGCAGGCTGACAGTTGTTAGTGGGAAGGGGCCTCGGTGGGGGTATGGAGGGACTGAGCAAAAAAGAGAAAAACACTCATGGATATGGGCAACGGTATGGTAATTGCTGGGGGGAGGGGGCTGGGGGAAGGAGGGTAAAGGGGGGATAAATGGTGAAAGAAGGAGACTTGGCTTGGGGTGGTGAACACACAATATAGTGTATAGATGATCTGTTGTAGAATCGTACTTCTGAAACCTATATAGTTTTGTTAACCAGTGTCACCCCAATAAATTAAATAAAAAGGAAAAATAAATAAATTTAATGTGTCATGCTATATACTGTTATACCTAATCATTTGTCCAAATTATACTCTTGCCTTCAATTTTTTTAATCTTTTTTTTTACAGATTGCATTTATCTATTTTAGAGAGGGGAAGGGAGGGAGAAAGAGAGGGAGAGAAACATCAAGGTGTGGTTGCCTTTTGTGCAGCCCCTACTGGGGACCTGGCCTGCAACCCAGGCATGTGCCCTAGACTGGGAATCAAACCGGCAACCCTTTGAGTCACAGGCTGACACTCAATCCACTGAGCCACACCAGGTAGGTCTTGCCTTCCAATTTTAAAGTTCCCTTTTTCTTTTCCTTTTTGACCTCTGGTTGAGTACTGGAATTAGCTCCAAAATGTCTAGGTCTATGTGTGGTCCCTAATCAATACTACTCAACTACCAAATATCTAAAAACAAAAAAGCAATCCCAGCCTTCCTTCGAAGAACCACCAAAAGGTACACAGGCTTAAGAAACTTGGCATCACAGAGTGAATTCCAAACTCATAGTCAGTAAGGACAGTTCCTTCTGGGGGAGAAAGATGAGGCTGTGCCCAGGAGTCCTTCAATAATATCTCTGAAATAAGTGACAACAGAAACAAAGGTGAGAACAAATCCAGCTTCACAGGATTTGTATGAAAATAACCTCTAATTCTTCACTT
This sequence comes from Desmodus rotundus, assembly GCF_022682495.2. Taxonomy (NCBI): domain Eukaryota; kingdom Metazoa; phylum Chordata; class Mammalia; order Chiroptera; family Phyllostomidae; genus Desmodus; species Desmodus rotundus. Next base: position 82,955,088 of record NC_071391.1, on the reverse strand, counting down.
TAACGATCATTAGGGCTTCTATTTAACTCATAGGTAGCTGTAGTTTTAAACTGTGATTTTTTTTGGATCAATTTATATGTATTGCTTTTGCCTTGTGCCAGTCCAACTTTTCAAAATCCAATTAATATCAGAAAATGCAACTAAAATAAAATCAAGAATTATAAGTGATTTTTCACACTTTTCCCAAAAGTTCAAATAGAACAATTTCTGTAAGGCCTTTAACATTTATGCAATATTGGCTGGTTCCTCAAGAATAAAAACATTTGCAAACTTAAACAATAAGAGATATTTAAGGGAAACACATTTCAATCTCAGTGCTATGTTCACATTACATTCTCATAAAACCTAATGTCGAATTCAGAAACAATCAGAATAAATTTTAGCCATTTTATCTTTACAGGAAGAAACTCAAATCCTTACATGGTCTAAAGATTTCCAGGACTACAGTTTGAATTTTGTGATAACTACTCAATCATAAGGAAAAGAAAACGTAGTCACTTTCTTCACTTTGTGGGTAGGACCCAGTTAGATTTACAAGATAAGAAATTGTTTTGCCAAATCCAAATCCAATTAATTGGATATTAAAACTATCTTGGACCTGGGTGAGAATAAGTTCACTATTTTTTAAGGAAATCTTCATCTATTTAATCCCTGAAACCTTTGCTATATATGATAAACTACTTCCTTTGAGGCCAATAATAGTAGAGTTTTTCATTTTTGCACTCAAGTAGCTCTAGATAAAGAGATTTTCCTGGTTACCTGTTTTGTGCATTTAAGCAAGGGAACACTATCAGGTGTCACTTCCACCAGAAGCCACCTGTCTCTCAGAGGGTCCGTTGGAGGCCAGCTGACCTGAGCTTTCAGTCCACCTTTGGGCAGGTTTAGTCAGCATCCCTTTGTGGGGCTCAACTTCCTGAGCAGTCCCTCATCCAAGCCAACAGTGTCCTTTTTCTTTTTTTTTTTTAATTTTTATTGTTATTCAGTTACAGTTGTAATCCTTTTCTCCCCATCCCTCCACCCCACCCCAGCTGAACCCACCTCCCTTTTTCTTGTTTCTTCTCCTTCAGAGGTTGAAAAACATGCTTCTCCACCATGTCCCATCTGATTCCTCCACCATCTATCTCTTTGCCTCTTTCAGCTCAGCTAAGCCCAGCAAGAGCCTGGTGTGAGTCCACTGTAGGCCAGACAGAGACTGCCTGAGAGACCTCAGTCATCCTAACTAGAAGCAGAAATTGCAGAAGCCACAGCCTCAGGCCGAGCTTCTAAAGTAGAAGAGAGTGTGACCTTCCCAAATCGTTAATACTGAGGTAAACTTTTTGATGATAATTATCCAGTCCTGTGGTCATCTCCTCCTGTTATTCTTAGCTCCCTTCCAGAAAAGGCATCTTTTTCTAAACCAAATTATGGTCAAAGTTAGTCACTTAACACTTTAGTTGAACTATCTAGAGACCGTTTTAATTTGGCATTTTTCATATTCTACTTAAAAGTCACCTTTCCGAAGTATAAAATTATTTCTGAGACTCTATCCTTAGAAAGCCATTTTTAAAAACTCATTTGGCTTGCACAAAACAATGAAAGCTAAGGTCATAGCTCTCAAAAGACTTTTCTGTAAAAACACATGTTAAAGTAATAACAACCCCAGCTCTTCAATTTTCTTGTTGAAGTCAGCCTCCCTATCTTAAGCTGTTCCTATGGCTCATGCAATGGCCTTGAGTAACACAATCTCAGGGCCTCATTTTCTCCTTCACTTTCCTGACACTCCTTCCAAAATCTAACCATAGTGGTAGGGGATTGGTGCCAGTCATCCTTCCAGCCCCAACTACAATGTTTTTTGAGGATTCCAGATCAGCAAGAAGAAACATGTTATATCAATATATTTAGCCAAGGATACAGAATCTTATTAGAAAAGAAACCACACAGAGACTCCTTTTGAGCAGATGCAGCAAATCTCAGCATGGTTTTCTTTGCCATCCAGAGCCCTTAATCAGAAGTGACATTAAGCACAAAGTTAGGGTCTTCCCAGATCTCAGAAGCTCATTTCTTACATGCTCTTAGCCACTATGCTATCTTATTCAGACAGTTGTGCTTTTTATTAAGCTACTGCATCTGTTTCACAGTCACTCTTTTATATTCTAATTTGTAATGGGCTTGGACCCTGCAAACTACAGTTCTGCTTTGCTAGTGGATGCCCTGTCAGGCTCTACCAATAGGGAGAGGTAGAGGGACTCTGGGAGGTCAAAAGGAAGAAAAATGGTCACTTTCATTTGCTACCAGTGTCACCCCCATGGCAGGACCACACCCAGATATCTGCAGCTGGTTACAGTAGAAGCTGGTTCCATTTTCCAGCTTCTCTCCACACTCACAGAAGCAGCCTCATTGTACCACTCAGGGGTACAAGCACCAACGAAGCAGAGCCCCTCTTCCAAAGGCCTGAGTCCCAACAATGTATTGGGTTGGTCAAAAAGTTCGAATGGTCTTTTTCCATAAAATAAGTCACATTTTTTCATTTTCACCAATAACTTTATTGACTGGATATTTTGAGTATGTCGGCTATCTCCCGCTATTGGTTTCTTATGGGTAGAGGCCGGGGTGCTGCTAAACAACTTCCAATGCATTAGCAGCCCCACACCAAAGAACTGTTTGGCCAAAATGTCAACAGTACCAAGAAACTTCACAAACCACTTTTGACATGTTCGATCAGTCACATGTCAGAAGGTGCTGACTGAAGATTCCATCAGCACCTTCTCCATATACAGCACAAATCTTTTCTTTTCTTGCATTTCAGTTGTGTTTTTACCTTTCTTGAAATAACAAAGCATAATAGGCAAAATTTTGCATATTTTCTTCCATCTTCAATATTTAAATGCATGATATGACAGCTGTCATAATACAATCTAATGAAATTGTTTTGAAGGAAGTTAAAGACAACTAAGCACTACAAAAGCCAACATATGGAAAAAAACTAAATGAACTTTTTGGTCAACCCAATAGGGTCCTCCTCAGAGTTTCTGGGTTCTAATAATAACCCACTTCTTCCCTTTTGTTCCCAGCCACAGGATGGTAGCTGCTCCATGCAGTTTCTGCCTCCATGTAACCTCTGCATTACCTTACTGACTTTCCAGTCCTCCAACACCTATTTAATCAAGTCCCTGTATCCAATTTTTCCTGTAGAAATAACTAGTGTAATTTATACTTTACCAGCTAGATTCTGACTGACAAAAAAGTACATTCTTTTGTTGATTCCAAAACTTATCATTTTCAAACACTGTGCCATTCACCATTTCATACACTTCAACTGGAATCAGTGAAAATGAAGAGAAATTATTTCCAACCATCCCAAGCCAGGGATGCTAGACCTTAATCAGCTGGTAGGAAAACAATTGATCACATACCTGAGGAAATACCACCAAGTAGAAAATGTCCAACTGCCCGAGAACTTAGGAACCTTACCCAACCATGAAAAAGTACCCAGCTTTGTAAATTTCTTACAGGGGCACCTTTGCCATCTTGCCCCCTACACAAATCCTTCTATTTTACCCACCACCACCCCCACCTGCCAATCTCAGAATGAGGAAAATTTGTGAAGACTGGAGTTACAACCACCCAGCGGGTGTGTGCCTTCTGAGTGAAATGAAGTGAAATGCAACATTTCTTTAAAAGCCAATTATTTCCAACCTGTTCCATTAGAGTCAAACATAGTAAATGTGCATGTAACATATTGACTTTTGTGCCCTGTGGCATCTGGGTCGTAAATGTCCTGCTTATCATAACACTTATCTCCATAGCTCTTGCAAATCAGGACCCTCCCCAGTAGAGCACACATTGCTCATTCATAACTCAGGATGGCAAGGAGACAGGCTGCTTGTTGTAACAGAGCCAGTCTCCCCTGCCCCATGCTTCTACACACACAGCTGTACCCGGCACCCCCACCCACCTGACCAGGAATCACGAAGCCTGTCCACCTGCATCAAAACAGATGGCAGACAGTACCACGTAGCCAATGCCATTTCCTGTGAGAAGGGAATCAGGCTGCAAGGGGTTGCCCCAGGCAGGGAGACAGTGGGGAGAGCCTTGATGAAGCCCAGTGGAAAAACCTGGACTTTAAAATCAGACCAACCATTTGAATCTTGGCTCTTTCACTTATTCACTACAAGACTGGGGACAAGTTATTTAATGCTCTCAGCTTCAGTTTCCTTCCCTGGAAAAGGAAGCTGATAATGCCTATCATAGGGTTTTTGTGGTGATTAAATAATATAGTGTAAATAGAGCAACTTATATAGTACCCAGTACTGTAAGAACTTATGACATTGTAGGTATTATTGTTTTTCCAAAATAAATATTAACAATACAGTAAATTTCAGATTGCTGAGGGACTGTGTTTTCAATGCACCATTTTACCATTTTCTGCTGTAGGTATAATGACAAAGGGCAAAAAAGTAAATTTCCTAAGGTCTTTAAAATGATCACTTACTGTGCCCCCTCGGGAAGATGCACTCCCTCACACTCCTCTCTACCTTGCTCCACCATCCTCCCATCCATCACTCCCTGAATAAGTCCTAGAAAGCAGGTGAAAATGAGTTGCCTGAGCTCTTTTTGTAGCACACTCTCCACTCCAGACAACTTTTCTCCATATCCTGCTGTCTACTGGATGAATCCTAATGGCTCTGCTCCTGATGATCAGCCTAGAGAAGAGCCTCTGCTTTTTCCAGACTCAGCAGGGAAACCCCAGGAGTCTAGCTGTGGTGCATGCAATGCTCTCAGCTCAGCCCCTGAGCTTTTACACAGGTGTAGCATTTGCAATTCGGCAGGAAAGCTGCATAATTACTCAGAAAAAGTGCCTTCTGGTTGTTCCTTTCTCTGCAAGTGCAATCTCTCCTAATAACATCATCCAACTGAATGCTCCTAATTCTGTTGGAATACATTTTAATTATCACTGCTTCTAATGTTGGTGAGCTGTCACTGGAGTTTTTGATTTGTGATGGAAAACAGGGAAGCCATAAAGTATTTTGGTGACAGCTCCCTGATTAGGCAGCATTGCAGCAAAACAAGTTGTCACAATAAAACTGATTAATCAAGTTGCCAGAGTAAAACAAATTAATGACACAAAACCCTTGCTAGAAATTACCTCCATATCCTGTGGTATATGACTGATGTATTCCCTCAATTAGCAGAAACTTCTATTTCATGAACACTTCCAAGTCTGCACTTGGGATCTGAGTTGGGCCAGTGGCCCTGTATTAGAGGAATAACTGAAAACTCAGAGATAAAAATGTCTCCAAATATGGAAAAGACAGTCACTGACTTGATTTTCAGAGATGCTTCGTTCCTGCCTAATTAGGAGACTATTAGTACCTGAAATATAATCTAGAGCTATGAAGGTTTAATGTAAAATAAATACAAAGACCATTGCCTACAATGCTACCAGTGGGTCTGGAGTGAATTTATTAAGATGTTTAATCACAGTTGTCTGGCTAGAAGGACACTCAGCAATTCTTGTATATTCCTCTGTCTCAAAGAAAGTTTGTCCACACTGGAGATGTCAATCATAGCCCCTGTCTACCACAGTTCATTGTAACAGAAATGGTGGTGTTTGGCTATACAGAGCCCCAGTCCCTCATAAACAGAGGTGATTGGACCAAGGGAGGGCATGCCCCTGATCCTGGTATAAAAAGATGAGCTGGGGAGAACCAAGATGGTGGCATAGGTAGACACACTGTGCCTCCTCGCACAACCAAAACTGACAGAAAATCGAATGGCAAGGAAGTCTGACACCAAGTAGATAAAAAAGAAACATACATCCAGACTGGTAGGAGGGGCAGAGATGGGCACAGGGGCGGAGAGGACTTGCGTGGCCGTGCGGGACCAAGACTGGCAGAGTGTGGGATGAACAGGGCAGGCAGTCTGACCACTAGCAGACCCCGCGGCCCCACACTCGCGCAAAGATAAACCAGGAAGAACGGCGGGGAGCAAAGCAGACCGCGCGGGAAAATAAAGCCTCAGACCTCTGATTGAAAACACCTGTCGGGGTTGAGGCGGCAGCAGGAGAGACTCCCAGCCTCACAGGAGAGGTCCTTGGAGAGACCCACAGGGGGCTAGAGTGTGCACAAGTCCACCCACTTGGGAACCAGCACCAGAGGGGCCCAATTTGATTGTGGGTAGCACAGCGAGTGACTATAATCTGGTGGAGAGTGGAGCGGGCACCATTGCTCCCTCTTGGCCCCTCCCCCACATACAGCTTCACTGCGCACCAACCAGCATTACCCCGCCCCCGGGAACACCTAAGGCTCCGCCCCTTTAAGTAACAGACATGCCCAGACAAAAAAAAAAAATGGCCCAAATGACAGAACACTTCAAAGCTCCAGAAAAAATACAACTAAGCGAGGAAGAGATAGCCAACCTATCGGATGCACAGTTCAAAACACTGGTTATTAAGACACTCACAGAATTGGTTGAATCTGTTCGAAAACCAGATGAAAAAATGAAGGCTATGCTAAGAGAAACAAAGGAAAATGTACAGGGAACCAACAGTGATGCGAAGGAAACTGGGACTCAAATCAACGGTGTGGACCAGAAGGAAGAAAGAAACATCCAACCAGAAAAGAATGAAGAAACAAGAATTCAAAAAAATGAGGAGAGGCTTAGGAACCTCCAGGACATCTTGAAACGTTCCAACATCCGAATTATAGGGATGCCAGAAGGAGAAGAGGAAGAACAAAAACTTGAAAACTTATTTGAACAAATAATGAAGGAGAACTTCCCCAGTCTGGCACAGGAAATAGACTTCCAGGAAGTCCAGGAAGCTCAGAGAGTCCCAAAGAAATTGTACCCAAGGAGAACCACACCAAGATACATCATAATTACATTACCCAAGATGAAACAGAAGGAGAGAATCTTAGAAGCAGCAAGAGAAAAGGACACAGTTACCTACAAAGGGGTTCCCATAAGACTGTCAGCTGATTTCTCAAAAGAAACCTCACAGGCAAGAAGGGGCTGGAAAGAAGTGTTTAAAGTCATGAAAGGCAAGGGCCTACATCCAAGATTGCTCTATCCTGCAAAGCTATCATTTAGAATGAAAGGGCAGATAAAGTGCTTCTCATATAAGGTCAAGTTAAAGGAGTTCATCATCACCAAGCCCTTATTATATGAAATGTTAAAGGGATTTATCTAAGAAAAAGAAGATAAAAAATATGAACCATAAAAACTCACAGTTATTAACAACCACACCTAAAACCAAAACAAAAGAAAACTAAGCAAACAACTAGAACAGGAACAGAACCATAGAGATGGAGATCACATGGAGGGTTATCAGTAGGGGATTGGGAGGGGGAGAGGGGGGGAAAGGTACAGAGAATAAATAGCATAGATGATAGGTGGAAAATAGACAGGGGGAGGGTAAGAATAGTGTAGGAAATGTAGAAGCCAAAGAACTTATAAGTATGACCCATGGACATGAACTATAAGGGGGCAATGTGGGAGGGAGGGGGTGGGCAAGATGGAGTTGAGTGAAGGGGTGGAAATGGGACAACAGTAATAGCATAATCAATAAATATATCAAAAAATGTTTTTAAATTAAAAAAAAAAGATGAGCTGGGCCAATGACAGTACAACTCTCAAAATTTTAACCAGGAAATACTGATGTATACTGATGATAGAATGAGCTGGTTGGTTGTGGGAACTGAAGGTGAGAAAAGCACCCTAAGGTAATGCAGAGCCATTGTGTTGGCAAACTGAATTTAAAGGAAGTTAAGGAAGCAGAAGCTTTGAGGTAAAGAAAAGATACAGAGTACGACATGAAGAAGTCAGTGGGGCACCAAGAATAGAAAGAGACAGTAGCCTGTAAGAGAGTTGAGAATCAACACCAATCACTAGAGTAGCCTCCATTCCAGGAAGATCTTCAAGTTCAATTCCAGTTTGTAGTCTTAGAATAAAATCCCCTTTACTTGAGAATGCTGGACTGGATCTCTTTCTTGCAAACAGGATAATAGGTACAGGGGGAATAGAGAAGGGAAGGGGATCCATATGAACGTGAGTAGTGTTCAAACTCTTCATCAGAACAAATACCACCCAGCATGTCATACCAGAGCATGTCGCCTGCATGCTATACCTCAACACATGGCAAATGATGCTAGGCTAAGGGAGGCCCACAACCACCCTAGGCTTCATGAATTACTTCAGCATTGGAAGAAAGGCCTAAACCACAAAGCACTTCCCCTCAGCCATCCCTACTAGAGGCTGATGGTTGTATCTGGGGTGGGTAGTTGGTAGATATTTGATACAGCAAAACCAGAGTCCAGCAGCAAGCTCCAGGCTTTGAAGGCAATGAGCACACCACTCCTTCCTCTGACAAAGTACCACCCTCAGGAGATTTTGGCCTCGCCACCTTTGAGGGCAGAGATTCTCATATTAGAGGGAGGAGTGACTCAAGTGGGAAAAGATAAAGGTATTTTCACCAGATCTAGACCAAAATAAAACCCTAGGATCATAAGAATTTTGTTTTCTCAGCCTCCTAAGGAATAAAGAAAGGGTCAACTCTTGCACTGATGTGTGCACACACCTACACATGCACATGGCATGAATATTTTTAAATGAAACATTATATGCAAATACACTTGAGTTCATAAAGCTGAATTATCAAACATCAAATACTCCAACCATTCTGAGCAATATCCTCTTAAAAAATAAAGCAACTAGATTTGAAATGCTCTGGAGAAAGGATCTGTTTCATCTATCTCGGTACTGCTGTGCAATTCAATACAAACATCACAGATTTCCGAAAGTAAATTTGACAACTGGAAGGTACAAGTTCAACTCAAACTTAATTACAAAGTTACAGCAAATATGCCACCTCCTTCAGAGAGGTGGTGGGGACATGGCGTGAAGGACCAGAGTTGAAGGAAATTTAAGATAATTCCAGTCTTCTCAGTTCTTTACAGCTCAGAATCCTCTTACCCACATCAGCTCATTTTGGTCCTCCTCAGTACAACCCTAAGAATGAGATACTACTATCATTATCATCATCTCCATTTTATAGTGAAAGAAACAGGTTCAGAGAGATCAAAAGACTCTCCATGAGAGAAGGGCATCCTTTGTGCCAGCCAGACCCTTCCAAGCCATGTGGACAGGATACTTCTCAAAGCCCAGTGCCCCAGTCCAGTCACATATGTTCTAGCTGGGGCCCCAAGCAAAGGTCGCTGCTAGCAATGGGACCACATCCTGGCAGCTCCAGCAGAGCCTCTAACCCCATCCTTCTGCTTCTGCCTGCCTGGAAAGTCAACACCAATGAAGCTCACCTACCAAACTAAACCCAACAATATTCAGCTTCTGGCCAAAAGGTACCCTGGTGCCACATCTTCATTCGCACCCTGTTCTGCTTCTCCCACCTTTACCCTTTGTTCCACTGCAGCCCTCCTGCCAAATCCAGTAATCTAAGCCCCATGGTAAAAATATATACCACTATATTCTCCACTCTTTCTAAAACACTCCCTCTACCTCCTGGCCTAAATGGCACTTGGATTTTTCTCTCCCAGGAAGATGACCCCCTGCAGCTAGGAAGCAGAGGCCCACATTATTCACTGCAATTTTCTGAACATGATCTGTTGTTTCTTACTTCCTTCCTTTGCTCATGCTGTTCCCTCTATCTGAAATGCCCCTCCTGCTACTCTATGCTATACTCACTCCCCACCCCTATCTTCCTGCCACTTCCAGCACTAACTGTCAAGAGTAACCCATATCTCTTCTCTGGGCAGCCTGTTCTGACCACCACCTGTGTCACAGCTGCCCTGTACAAGTACAAGTGTCTTTTGTAGGCACACTAAACATTTAATTACAGTTAATTACATTTGTTTATATACCCCTCTCCCCTGCTATACTTCCAGAGGGCAAAGCCATTTCTTATTCCAATGTAGCTATCCTTGGTGTTCTGAAATTTTATAGTGATGTGCCTTGGTGTAGCTCTATTTTCATCCACAGTGCTAATGCTGGGAATTCATCTTGAGGAATATGTACTAAATAATTTGGGGGGTAATTTTTTCCCCATCTGATTTATTCCTTCTGGATTCCCATTATTCAACTGTTGTATCTCCTGAGGTCTTTTGCTTTGCTTTCCTGGTTTTCATCTCTGTCTTTTTGCTCTACTCCAGGGAGATTTACTCAACTTTATCATCATTTACTCATTCATTCTCTCAGTAAGTTTTTGTTGAATCTCTACTATGTACAAAGCAATGCTCAAGGTGCTGGAAATGCTTCTATTTAAAAAAATCCCTGTTATTATTGATCATACACAGTCTTTGGCCCTACTATTGATTTTTTGGTTTCTGCTACCAAATTTTAAGTTTTTAAGAGTTGAAAATGCAAGGTTTCACACAGCTTATAATGAGAGGTCAGAGAATTTTCAAATTCACCAAATCCTGACTCTTGCTTGTTTATCAGCACTCCCCACAATTTATCTCTGTCCTCATGCATCTTGCTATAAGTAACAAGAAGGAGCCAGGCAACACCTTCAACAGTTTGCTTAGAACTCTCCTAAGCTAGATCACTCAGTTCATTAGGTACATTTTCTACTTTCCACATCACTGGAAGGCAATAATGTTGTTAAGTTCTGCCACTCCATCACAAAGATCTGCCTTCTTCCAGTTCCCATAATAGATCTCTCACTTTCCTTTGAGACTTCATCAGCAGCATCACTGAATTCAGATTTCTATTGTCCATTCAGCTTACCTTAGAGGGTTTTTTTCTAAAATATACATCAAAAATCTTCCCAGGCTTCATCCACTGGCCAGCTAGAAAGACATTCCATATTTTTAGGTATTTGCTATAGCATTGCCCCAATGACAGCACCAAACCCTAAGTCAGGTACTTACTGTTATACATAAAATTATCACAAATATAGAAGCTCAAAATTTATTATCTCATCATTCCTATAGGCCTGGCATCCAGATGTGGCTTAGCTGGGTGCCTCTGCCTCAAGGCCCCTCACAGGCTGCAAAGAGCCAACAGAGACTTTGTCTCAACTGCAAACTTGACTGAGAAAGATCCATTTCTAAGCCCTTGCACATGTGGTTGGCAAGATTCAGCTCCTCATAGACTATTGTACTGAAGGCCTCAGTTCTTCACTTGCCGTTGGTTGGGGGCTTCCCTTGGCTCTCTGCCATGTGGGCTACTCCATAAGGCAGTTGGCTTCCCCCAGAGTAAATGAGTAAGAAAGGAATTCCTAAGGCAGAATCACAGTTTTTTTCATAACCTAATATGAGAAGTGACACGCCATCACTTTTTCCATATTCTGTTGTTTAGTTATAATACACTAAATCCAGCCCATACTCAAAGGGAGAGGATTATACAAGAGAATGAAGTTAAGAATCATTGGGGGTCATCTTGGAGGTTGTCTACTACAATACTATACTACATTATATAATACAATACTATATTAAATACAATATAATAATCACAAATAAAAGTAAGACAGCATGAGTTAAAACATTAAGTCGCACAATAACAGAAACACGGAAAATAGAGAAAAGGCCTCTCTTTGGGGTACTTATTGCCAGTTTTACATTCTGACTTTGCAGTATTCATTGACACATTGGACTGCTTTGTTGGTTGGTAATGCAAACTTTCCCAGATATCTAAAATCTAATTTTGATTGTTAATGCAACCATTTTCATGAAATTTAAATTTGTATAAGTTGAGTACTATATAATTGGGGGAATGATTGTAGTTTGAAAGAGAAAAATGTATGCTAAGAAATATAATCATAACATCTATGAAACTCATGGCCTAAAGAGAATCTCTGTTTCCTGCAGTGGCACTGACAGCTCTTGCTGTGACTTGTCCATCTTCCAGGCTGTCTCTCTCTACTGCATTCTGACTTGTAAGATTCATCACTGATCAGCATCTAAGCCATTCATCCATTCATTTGTCAACCACAAAGCACTAATTGAGCACCTAATGTGTACTAAGCCCCACACTAGGCACCTGAGGAATTAGTCATGGTCCCTACTCTTCACAAAACAGAGTCTGTTGGGGGAGGTGAACAAGTGAACATATACAAAGCCTTTGAGCTGAGTGGATGGGGTTGGGGACCACATTCCAGGTGGTGGGTGTAGCAACAGTACAGCAGAGCCAAAACTCCTTTCTTGTTTAAAAGGTCTGCCCAAATACAGATGCTCCTCGACTTACTCCCATCATAAGTTAGAAACGACATAAGTCAAAAATGCATTTAACACACCTAACCTAATGAACATAATAGCTTAGCCCAACCTATCAGAAACTTGCTCAGGATGCTTAGCCTTAACCTACAGTTGAGCAATTGCCTTGCGTTTTATCTCAAGGGTAATTGCCTTCCTCTTCTCACCAGAAGCAGGAAACACAGATGGGTGCTTTGTAGACATGATAGGGTGTTAAAACACAAAACAAAATATCCAGAAAAATGCTGGTGATGCAGTATACCACAGAGCATCAGTGGTTTGCCCGCACAGTTCCATGGCTGACTGGGAGCTGCGGCTCACTGCTGCTGCCCAGCATCACAAGAGAGTAGCATACCTATTGCTAGCTAGCCCAGGAAAAGATCAAAATTCAAAGTATAGTTTTGACTGAATGCATATAACTTTTGCATTGTCATAAAGTTGAAAAATCTTAAGTTGAACAATTATAAGTTGGGGACCTTCTGTATAAGGAAATAAAGAGAGAAATCTCATGGCTGGTGTGTTTGTCTTAACAAGTCCCTTGGAGATTTTTGTCTACCTGGGAGCATCAGAAGGCCATAAATGGAAAGGTTAAAGGTCAGGGAGAACTTTGTGGCTCAAGCTGTCCAAAATTAAAGTGGTTTGCCATGGAAACCACTCTTCTATTCATTCTCTTTTTCTGTTTTGGCCATTCTAATCTCCTCTCACTTTCTCCAGTAAGTGTTCCTCCTTCTCTTTCATTCTTGGGTCCTTGAATGTGCCATTTCCTTTACCTAGAATGCTCCCTCCATCTAAACTTTCTTCATCTTGCTAGTTCCCACTCCTCTGTCAGCTCAGCTTGGACATTACTTTCTCTGAGAATCCTTCCATGGTCACTACCACCCACAAACCAGAGTAGTTGCCATTAGCCTCAGAGGGTACGATGAACAGATGAACAAATGAATGAACAGAGCATTCTCTGTCTCTGGAAGTGCTACATGGTATTTTGACAGAAGGGTTATAGAGAAGATTCTAGATGAGGCAAGAGGGGTTGGAACTTCAGGGTGGACTACACGAACTTTTAGCTCTGATCCAACTCTACAATTTTAGGATATAGCAATGAATAAAGTAATAGTAACTCCATCCTTCCCCAAGAATGAAAATATCCTGCTCCTTTTAAGCACATAATAGTCCAATAATTTAGTACTTTAGTTATGAATCAACACCCAAACAAGACCAAATACAGAGAAAATTTTTTTTTAAGATAGAGTGAAAGGTCAAATGTGACCATTGGTATCTTTCCTCACTGTTGCCCAGCAAAGGTAAGAAAGGTTCTTGATCGAGTGAGAGAACCACTAAGAACCTATGTCCGGGGCTGAATTCTGACTATATTCTAAGAGACTAGGCTACCCACTTGGGGCCTCACTGGTAGGATAGTTCTTCTTGACATTTTTTGGCTCATTGCCAATCTTGCAAATACAAGGAAAGTCATAAAATTTCCCCCCAAAATGCACATGGACAAGTATATTTAGAAATCTGCTTACTATAGTAGTTCTCTCTTATCTGCAAGGGATATATTCCAAGATCCCTAGTGGATGCCTGAAACTGTGGTTAGTACCAAACAATATATATACTATGTTTTTTTCCTATACAGACATACCTATGATAAAGTTTAATTTACAAGTATTAATAAAATAGAACAATTATAACAACATAGTGTAATAAAAGTTATATGAATGTGGCATTAAGTAGAATAAGGATGACTTGAACACCAGCACTGAGATACCATGACAGTCAATCTGATAACTGAGGCGGCTACTAAGTGACTAATGAGTGGAGAGCATATACAGCATGGATACTCTAGACAAAGGGATGACTCACATCCCTGGCAGGCTGGAACAGAGTGGTGCTACTCGGACCATCCCCTCATTTAAAATTTACAAATTGTTTATTTCTGGAATTATTCGTTTACTATTCTTGGACCATAATTCACCTCAGGTAACTAAAATCACAGAAAGCAAAGTGGCAGATAAAGGGTGACTGCTGTATTTCAGAGGCTCCCTCATCTCCCTGGACCTCATGCACAGGCCTCAAGTTGAAAGCCCTGGCCTGGCATTAGTAGTTAGCAAGCTTCACAGGCAGTTAAGTGAGCAATGTGTTCCTGAGGACTTAGGTCATAAAAAGCACTGTTTCTGTGCCCTGTTCAGTATCTGTTAGCTGCACCCAGGCACTGACAGACACTGAACAACATGGAAAAACCAGATTATAAACCGAGGTCTGGGTCTCTGCCTGCTCTATTTATTGTAGAATCTCCAGTGCAAACTGAGCAGATGGAAAGGCTTGTGAAGATTTAAGAGGTAGAGGGAAGAAGAGAGAAGTGAGGTTGGGGGAGACAGACGAAGAAAAAGAGCCAGGATTACAAGAACCAGGGAGAAAAAAAAAAAATAACAATATACAGAGAGACAAAACAAAGAGAGAGCTATAGGGAGCTAAGACCTGGGCAGAAGTTTTGTCATCTCAGGCATGGCCTCCCCAGCATTAGCTTCAGAGGAGTCACAGAAGACCCGGCTTGCCAGCTGTAAAACTATTTAACTTGTTAGGACTTTAATCAATAAGAATCAGTGTAACATTTGTACTTCCTGTTTCTCTTATTTACACAGAAGACAAACTGAAGAAAAACTCTATTTCTGCAACCTTAAACATTTCCTTCAGGAAGCCAAGATCCTTCAAAATCAATAATGAAAGAGTGAGAAAAAATACAATGCTATATTTAGATCCAAAGCAAAGACAGTCTCTGTGCTTTCTCTTTCCCTACAGCTGGTTCCAATCTCAGCAAAACTCCTCAATTAAATTGCCACCAATTTGCAGTCTCCTGTTAAAGCTTCTGGCCAGTCTTAAGCAGGAGCCAGGAAGAGTGGCTGATAAGAGGACAGCAGCTTTGGGAACAAAAATCAAACCCAGCCAGCCTCATCCAAAGGAGCAGATGTCCCTCCCTCGGACCACCCCATCCTGGCCAACACTGGGGTGATCTGCCCTGCCTTCAAGACTCACCTCAGGGGTCCTGAAGCCTCTACCATGGGTGTCCAACCTTTTGGCGTCTCTGAGCCACACTGGAAGAAGAGTTGGCTTGGGCCATACATTAAATACACACACACTAACGAAAACTGATGAGCAAAAAAAAAGGTTTTAAGTACATTTACGATTTTGTGCTGGGCCGCATTCATAGCCATCTTGGGCCATATGCAGCCCGCAGGCCACTGGTTGGATACCCCTGGGTCTACACCTTCACAGACCAGGGAGGTACAAATTCAATAGGTGATTAAGAGCACTGGCCTGACACCAGACAAACCTGGCTTTGAATCCTAGCTCTGCCTCTAACTACCTATGTGATATACTGGTTATCTATCCTCTCTAAGCTCCAGCTTTGTTATCATGAAATGGGCAGAATAACATCTGCCACTCTTGCCAGTGGAGATGGGGTTCTTTCACGGGATTTCAAGGAAAGCATTCCAGGGACCTATGTACGGGGATTGTGGCATGGTAAGACTCATTTTGGGTAGAAATAGAAGGCTGCCCCCAAATTCCCAATGTCTCATCTCCATCCATCCTGCCATGGAAAAAGTCTGGCCTTGTCTTCATTAAGCTCAGGACAAAGACCAGTGTCCAGAGATTCTGTGCCATATTAAAGCTTAGTCCTTTGGAGCACATGTAATCTACCACAGACTCCAGGTGGTTGCTAGACTCACATGGCTGCTACAAAATGCATGAGAAAATTGGCTAGAGAGAGAGAGAAAGAGAGGAGAGAAGAAGAGGGGAGGGGAGGGAGAGTGAGGAAGTGGGGAGAGAGAGAAAGCTTCAGTATTAGGCTGATTATATTATCTCAGGCTTGGGAGACAGACCAGGTATGTCTTCAAACTAACCAATCAACTTCCCAAGCTTTCACAGCCTAGCCCTGGATCCTCCCCTTAACTAATCCATTTCCTAGATCTTTCCAGGTTCTATATCCCTTATCCAATCTGATTCTTTTCCCAGGCTAGACTGACAGGCCTCTATGGTCACCATCTTTGTTCCTATTGTACATGTGTTTACCTCCCCCTTTACTATTCTATCCATACCTCCCCCTAAGTAATCTGTGGTAGTTACCTGGGAAATGTGTGAAGCTGCAACCTCCCAGGAAAGCAAGCAGGCTCAGTGTCCAATTCAGTTCCCCAGCCCATTAGTCTCAACAATGTCCAATTTCCTTTTGCTTCTTCCTATTTTAATATCTAGCTACCTACACTAACACCACATAGCATTGTTATATTACATGTGACTCTTCAGGGAATGCATTTAGCATAATATCTGTGACATGGTAGAAATTCCGCACACATCCTGTGATATGATTAAATCCCCACTCCCACCCCAACTCCCACAAAAAGCGAAGACTCTGAGCACTTCCATACTGGATTGAAATGATCCAACAACAAGCCTGTTGCACCAATGAATAGAAAAAAAGTCTACTCTCCAACATTCCACACCTATCACAGCAGGGGTGCACCATAAAACATTTGGCAGATGAACAAAGTTAGGAGCTATAAAGGAAAAACTCTTGTTTCCTTCTTTATTTTCACACTCTACTCTTAACACTTGTGGTCACCAAATGTGTGGGGTTTCCCCCCACACCAAGCAATTCTCAGACACCAGCTGGGTATCCTATACTTTAACTCAATTTTGACACTGTCTGCATGGATTTAGCTTCAGATCCCAGGAATTAAGGGCTCAGTCCCACAAGACTGCCTTCATCTCCCTAGGTACCAATTGACATCACCTGTGCTCCTGACTGGCCAGCTATAAATCAGAGGTTTCCACAGCTGGAGTGGCTTATAGAACTCAGGAAAACAGCTTACTTACTAGATTACCAGTTTATTACTAAAGGATAAAACTCAGGAGTAGCCAGATGGAAGAGGTGCATAGGGCAAAGTATGAGGGAAGGGGCTCTGAGTTTTCATGGCCTTTCTTAACCCCCTCTCTCCCAGCACCTCCATGTGTTCACTGGAAACTCTCCAAACTCTGTCCTTTTGGATTTTTATGGAGGCCTCATTACATAAGCATGGTTGATTGAATCATTGGCCATTGGTGATTGATTCCACCTCCAGCCCCTTTCTCTTCTTCCCTCTCCAGAGGTGAAAGGAGAGAGGATGGAGCTGAATGGTCCAACCCTCTAACATGTGGTTGGTTCCTCTAGCAACCAGCTCTCACGTGAGCTTATCTAGGGGCTCTCCAAAACTCACCTCAATAACATGAACTCAGGTGACAGAAAGGGATTTGTTATGAATAGCAAAAGACTCTCCTTTTACCTTTATGGCTCTCACCACTTAGAAAATCCTAAGGATTTTAGGAACTCTGGGCCAGGAGTAGGATGAAAACCAAATATATATGTATTTACAATGCATACTACACAAATGGTCAGCTCACATTTCTCTTGTCAATATGGACTCAGAAGAGAACCACAGAACCTATTGAGGCTTCTGGAAATTTCTCAGTAACATGATATTCTTTGTGGTTCTCTCCCTGACTTGCCTATTCAAACGCTTGCTCTTTAAAGTAAATCAGTCACTTAGGGGAAGAGGCTCTGCCCTCACTTAGGGTAGGTGAACTTGGTGAAACCTTCTCAGTCACTGGAGGTGGCATTTACATTCACAAGGGCAAAGAGTCCCAAGCCAGAGGTCTGGAGTCCTCATCTGCATGGACAATAACACGCCCCGTGTTGTCTTCATGGCAGAAACAGCCCAAAGAACCACTCAGCCAGCTCCAGGAAATGG
The DNA here is from genome assembly GCF_022682495.2 of Desmodus rotundus. Taxonomy (NCBI): domain Eukaryota; kingdom Metazoa; phylum Chordata; class Mammalia; order Chiroptera; family Phyllostomidae; genus Desmodus; species Desmodus rotundus. Next base: position 82,937,129 of record NC_071391.1, on the reverse strand, counting down.
CTAAATGGCAGGTCAAATTGCCCATAATTTTGACAAGGAGAATGGCTGGATAATTCCAGCGTCTCTCTAGGGAGACATGAAATTCAGAATTTAAGCATCAAGAAAAGGAATCATATAAAATCTATCCAGATTTACATCCTGTCATAAAATGGAGAAGGACTTAGAATGCAAAGGGATGCCGTATCAGCAGAGTGCATTTGTCAGGAAATAACCTCCCCGGCCGGCCCAGGCTGTTTGCCTCCAGACAATTCCTGTCAGGGCCAAAACAGTCCAGACATTTGCTGTTATAGAACATCAATTTGTTTTTAAAGTATAACACTGCCAGGAAGAGTTGACTCCTTGCTGGAAATATGCTATGAGGTGCTCTGGGGCAGCCTCTGTGCCATGTGATAAGACCACCAATCTGTCCAGACACAGAGGATCTGTGCACCTTCATGGATAGCCCAAGCGAACTGGCAGGGGTGTGGGCAAATTCAGAGCTGGCCCTTCCCACTCCAGGAGCCCTGAATCTGCAAATGCATACCCTGCATCATCCCTGCACATGCACAACTTGCGAGAGGCATCCTCCTTAAGGAACCTGTCTGTTACCCATGTTCTTTCAGTGGCTGGGAGGCATTTCTCTTCCCTTGTGTGTTTGCCCCCAGTGAAGAGATGGATGGGGGGAGGGTATCCAAGAAGTCAACTTCCCCCTGCTTGCCCCCCCACCAAGGCTTTCCTTGGGTAAGCCACTATTCTTCATAAACACTGGAAGGACACTGAATTGTCAGGTGATACAGATGGGCATTGTCCCTCACCTGGAGGACTAATCGTGGACTCTATTCCAATGGGGAGTTAAGACCTCTTTGAATAAAGAGTTCCAGAAAATATCCTGGTACCAAGTCAGAAGACAGGTGAGACTTCACCTGGCTAATTTTCCCATTGGATGGTGGAGGTGAAGACAAGTTCTCACCTTTAGAGGTTTTCTTAGCTGGACCCTCAGTCCTCCAGCCCTTACCTTTAGAAGGCCACACCATCCAGGTTTCCTCCCCGCCTCTCTGGGGACATTCCACCTTTTCGACATGTAAGGGGTACCCAAGTCTTGAATCCTTTCTTGGAGAGCCTCTGATATCAGCTGAATGTCAGTAAAGTTATTCGCCATCTGGGCCTCTGCTTGCTATCAGGGGTCACAGGTGGCAGAATCAGCTATTGTCTCCTGGGTATAGGGAGAGATAGGAGTGTTTTAAATGCACTTGGAGCTCCTGGAAGCTGGCTCCAACCAGCTTTCTCCTAATGGAGGTACAAACGGTCCTTACTATCACAAAAATTCATTTTCTATTGAAATGCATATATTCATTTTAGATATATGACTTGGACTCTATTCCTTATGAAGCAATAATCCTGACCTTTTTATGATAAAGAATCCTTTCTCTCCTTCCCAGGCCAATTCATTAAAAAGAGCTCCCAAATACCCCTGACTGAACAATCTAGGACAATGAAACCATGTTTCTGCTTGTATCTTGTCATCATGATTAGGGAACAGGGTTGGGGCCATTTCAGCTCATTCTACAGCACATACAAAGACATCTCCAACATCCTTACATCAGCTTATGAGCACAGGCACCCAATCACCCTTCCAGAGTCCCACTGCTCCACTGCCATCCATGGAAGCAAGAGCATCTCCAGGGAGGGGGCCCAGAGAAGCAGCCTCCCCAAGAAGGGGAGGGTGAGTGGACCTCAGGAGCACCTTCAATGCAGACAGAGCACATGGATTTCCAGACTAGGAAGCCCCCGCTAAGCACCAGGCAGGGCCCAGTGCAAACTTGGGAACTTCAGGAGTCTCAAGTGGCTGTCATTCCTTCCTAACCAGCTTCTGTACCCTCGTCTTGGGTTTATATTTTGAAACATTGAGGCCTCCAAAGGTATATTCCAGATTATGCCCCTGCTCTGGGCAATCTGGATAGCAAAAAACCTTTTCCTCTCTACTGGAGCCTTTCCTTTATTACTTATACATTTTCTAGTGTCTGGTATCTTAAGAGAAAAATTTTCTCCCTACTCCATATACTCTTAAAACCCCACTTTCCCCTTTCATCCTTGGTCAAGCTTCTAGAAATAACATTACACGTACTTCACTTCTCACTCACCTCACCCAATGAAACTTGGTTTGTACAACCACAGCTCAAACATCAACTGCTGAGTCTTCAGTGACCTCATTGACATGATATCCAATGCCCATCATGATATTGGTACCTCCTGGTTTTCCTTTGCTGCTCTGGCTACTTTTTATCATAAGTTGACCGTAGAACTTTCACCTAATCCAGTACACTTTCAAGAGTGAAAAGGGGCAGAATAAACTATCATATGAGAGCAATCAGGCAGAAACCAGAGCAAACTGCAAGCAAACCAGGATCACATTTGTCATCAGTCTCCTTACAGGCTTCTCTCTCTACTTATCCTTAAAGGCCAGCGTCTCTCAGGGCTCTGTCCTGAAGCCCTCCTCTTTTCACTCTACACACTTCTCTTAGGCCATCTCACCCATTGCCAAGTCTTCAAATATCATCTAAATGCTAATGACTTTCAGATCTATATCTCCAAGTGAGGTAGCCAGCCTCTAAGATGGCATCAATGATCCTTGAAGTCTGGTATTCATACCCTTGTGTATCTATCCCTTCTATCAATGTATCAAGGTCAGTCTGTGTGACCAATAGAATATGGTGAAACTTATGTTGTGTGACTTATGAGGGTAGATCAATAAAAGATATTGCCATTTCTGTCCTACTTTCTTGGATCACTTATTCTGGGGAAAGCCAACTGCTACGTCATGAAGACACTCAAACAAACCCTATGCACAGGTCCAAATGCTAAGAATTTAAAGCCTCTTGCCAACAGCACCAACTTGACAGCCATGTGCACCATCTGGAAGCAGATTCTGCAGCCCAAGTTGGACATTCAAGTAACCAGCATTTGACTGCAACCTCATCTGAAACCCCCAAGCTCAGGCGCTCCTCATGTCATCATTCACAGGAACTGAAATTATATATACTTATTGTTGTTTAAGCCACTGAGCTTTGAGGGCAATTTGTCATGACCAATAAATAAAAATGAATAAACAACGTTGTTTTTTCTTTTAAGCTTTCTATCTAGATATCAAAATGTGTCAGTTCTGTACTTGAATAGCCCCAAAGTAAGTAAAATTCAGCATTTTTGAAATTCAAGATTCCCCCCTTCCACACTGCCCCTTAAATCTGCTTCTTTACTTGTTCCCTATCTCATTAACTGGTAGCAGCATCCTCTCAGAAAGCCAATCATCATCCTTGACTCTTCCCTCTCCCTCCATATCCTATCCATCCTTAGTTTCTGACAACTGATTCTTCCTCCTAAATAAATGTCTCTTAACTCCATCGACCTCTTTCCTTGACTTCAATTGAGTCTGTCATCATCTCTCCTCTGGGTTACCCTGTCAGCCTCCTTAACTGGCCTCCTTGCTTCTGTTTTTACCTCCTTCCTATCAAGATCTTTTTAAAAGAAAATAAATCAACCAAGTCACTGCCCTCCTTAACAAAACCCTTCAATGGCATCACAATGCCCTTAGAATGAAACCCAAGCCCCCATCACAGCTCATAAGAACCTCATGAAATGTCCTCAACTTAATCCCCAGGCTCCTGTTTTGCCATTCTCCACCTGGGCATGTCCTGCTCCTTTTTGCCTATCAGATTGTGCACATTCTCTTCCCCTGCCTGGGACCACTACCCTTTCCCTCCAGACCCAAAGCTGTCACCAGACTGACTCTTACTCATCCTTCAGATTTCAGTCTAAAAAGTACTTCGTTTAGGAAACCTACTCTGCACAATGCTGACCATGTCAGGTCCTGCTGCAGGTTGGGTTCCTCCAGGAAGCAGAGCCTGAGACAGAGATGATCGTGCAGAAAGTTTATTAGGGACCACTCTTGCAGTCAACGCCTGTGGAAGGGAAGGAAGCAGGCCTTGGAAGAGAAAGAAGTTGAACTGTGATGCAGCTCATGAGGGTCCTGAGACTCAAATGACCCTTCAGAATTGTCCCACATTGGGGCAAGGAGGTTGGACCTTTATATGCACACATCCATCAGTCATTGGATGCAGCTGCTCCAAGAAGGGGGTATGATCTTGAGCCAGATGGATCTCTTCAGAGTAGAAAATCTCCACCTGCAGCTGATAGCTGCAGTATTCCCAACAGCTGGGGGACAAGTCCTCTGCCATGATGGAAGCTCTCCCAGGTCCATTACAGGAAACTCTGTGACTTATGCCCACACACCCTGCACTCACACTGCATCATAAGTGCATGGGTCTAGTCTCTGCATTCCTTGAGTACAAATTCATACCTTTTTCATCTCTCTAGCCAGGATCTAGCACTACCTGGCATATAGTAGGTGCTCAATAAAAGTTGGCTGAATGAATTTGAAGGACCAGTGGTAAATTCAGGGCCTTCCAGAGACCAGCAATTGTGCAGGGGTCCCTGGGAACTCCCTTCCCTAAGCTACATCAGCTCCCACCTGAGCCACATCCATGTGGCATTCCTGAGGGTGGGTCTGTTCCCAGAACAGGGTGTCGAGCCTGCCCTGAGCCCTGGAGGAACAAGGGCAGACACCCTCCACACCTGCTGGGTCAGCTATCTGCTGCTGGAAATGCAGAACTTCAATTAACAAGTCTGATGCAGCAGCCACGTGTCCCAGAGGAATATTTTTTTTCTCCTTATTCTATTCTCACTTATTAAATTTTAAACAGCCCTTGAAGACTCTAGCCTAACATGAAAATCAAACACAACAAAATAATATGTTTTGTTTCCTATTAATGTAGTAGAGTAGACAGCCCTGCTACAGCAAAGCTGTGAGTTCTGGGAGAAATATCAACCATCTTCTTCTCTGAGCAGAGCCAAAAGTCCACTCACCAGAAGTCCCAGCTGGGCCTGGCATTCCACACAGAGGTCAGGACCCCAGCTCCTGGGAACCCCAGCTGACTGCATCATTAAAGTGCTGCCAGGTCAGGCCCAGGAGCCCTTGGGTAGCTTTTGGCTCCCTGGGGAGGCCCAGGGGGTCAGGAGGCTGTGCCCCAAAATAGCTCTCTGCCAGCCAAGGTTCTCTGATACCAGCTACATGCCTGGTAGCCTTGAGAGCTGGGGAAGGTTCTTTAAGAATCTCCTGTGAAAGTGGACAAGGAGAGTCAGATGTGATCTTCAGGGCTGCCCTGAGGGCATCTATATACCTGCCTCCACTTTCCCCACCTAAGCAGGGCCCAGCCACTGGACATGTGATGTTCAAAAGCAGCCTCTTAGAAAAGGAGCATCTTGGGACAGTATGAAAACAAGTTATGTAAATCAATGGCAAGTAAAGTGGGCTTTAAATTGGATGAACATATAACATCATTCAAATTAGGACACTTTTGAGAGTGAAAGAGTGCTTTTAATCATTAAGCCAACAATATATAGAAATATTAAATCATTATGTTTTACACCTGAAACTAATATAATGTTATACATAAATTATAGCTCAATTAAGAAATTTCCTTAAGCCAAGGTAACATGGGTACACTGTGACTGTCTTGACTCTCCCATGCCACTCCTGAACATTCAACCCACCCAACCCTCTTCCAAGCCTCCCTATGCCCAGAGCCTCACCCAAGGGCAAGGGGTGAGGATGGAGGAGGCATCTGGATGAAATGCAGGTCAAGGAAGCTATGTGGCCCAGAAAAGGAATGAGGGTCAGACACAGAGGTTGTGCATATTTCCTGGGAATTTTAAAGAGCATTTTCATTTGAAATCTAGTGTGATGAAATAACCAGGGCACAAGTTACTGTTTCGTGTGTTCCCTTCTGTGACTCCCCCATACTGCCCAGCACAAAACAGTTTTGTGGACTGGAAGGTTCTAAAAGGGGAGGTAGGTGGGAAACCCTGATTAGCCCCCACTCCCACCCCAAGTATGCCCTGATGAAGCTCCATCCTCTGCATTCAGGGTCTGAGACAGCAGGTCTTCCCTCCAAGCTTCTGTTTGCTGATCACATTGGACCAAAGGAGGTTTACATCTTCACAGGAATAAAGAGATCAAAGGCCACTGATCCATCACCCACTGGAGGCCTGAACAGCCAGAGGTCAACCTGGCAGAGAGTGGGTGCTAAACCCTGGACACGGAAGTACTATGTGTGTATATGTGGGCTGGTGTGTGTGCTTGCAGTATGCTATTGTGTGCTGGTGTGTGCAGTTATATGCTGGTGTATGTGTGCTGATGTGTGTTGTGTGTGCTTGCTTCTATCTATGCTGAAATGGCACCATGCACACACAGCCTGGGGGGGGCAGAATTTTCTTTGTCTTTCTGTGCTTGCAGAGACAGGGAAAAGCAAAAACACTGTCTGGACCATATCCTTCTCTCCCTGCCTTTTCTCTCAGCAGAATCTCAGAGGGGATCTTCTTGAAACTACCTACTACCACCTGCTGAAAAGATGATTATGCAAAGTGCCCTGAGGCTGAGAAGATGATCCAGATTGCTGCACAAGCAACATCTAGGCACAACTGGCCGATCAAGAAATTGCCCCAATGGCATTGGTCAGAGTAGGTATTTGAAAGGTGGGTAGATAGATAACAGTATTCAACAAGTCTACACCAAGCCCCTTCTTCCTGCAGATGCCTCTTTGGGTGTGGACATATCCACACTTTTCACACACAGCTGCTGATGTCAACAACCTGAGATACCCATCCAGGTGCCTGGGTCCCAGGACCAGCAGCTTTACTGGCCATTAATCCAATAGAAAACATTAGGTGATGCAGGCAGAGGCACCTGTCAGCCATCCTTTCAAGGAAATTGAACTGTTTGTTAATATGACTCATTGTTGACAAGAAACACTGAGGAGCCCGCCAGACCAGGGCAGTCACAGAACTGCAACCCAACCAGAAAATGTCAGTCTCCAAAAGCCCTTCCAGCTCATTTTCCCCAAGGTTAAGCCCAAAAGACAGGTGTCTGTGTCAGAAAGCGGGACACCTCATGCAGAAGAGAAAAGGACAACAAAAGGAAGGGCTCCAGGGACAAGAGCCATCCCAAGCCATGAATCCAAATGTAGATGGGCCCTGGTGACCCTAGTTAAGAAAATTGTCATCAAGTTTCACCTCATCACTAAAACCCAAAAGGATTCTTTGCCACCAAGCCACAGCAATGGCAAAGACTGGGGAGGGCCAAGTGGCTTGCATGCACTCAGTCCAAGTGTGGGTGAGCCATCGAGAGGGTTTACAGAGGTGCGGAGTGTGGCTGATGAACCACATGTAAGGGGCGCAAGAAGACTTTACAAGGTGGAGCACCAGGACATCGAGACTCCCTGTTCCCACAGTTCATAAACCAGCCAGGTCCTGAAGGCCATTCTCCCGGAGAAGCTCTAAAGATCGTTCTGAGCAATGCAGCCCTTCAGGATCAGTGCATGGCTTCAGGTTAGGAGAAGAAGAGATTGGGTGCATGTCCACTGGGATATACAGGCTCGAAAAATTGTTCAAAATACAACTTTACCACCCTGCCTCCTCTAGTAGCTCCACTTATCTTTAAAATTCTACATACTTTTCAGAATCTCTGTGGTTCCTACTCATTGAGACCATAGAATTCTAGACTCTAGAATCGAAAGGGAAGGGAGGAAGGGTACACCTGGATCCAAGCCTCCCCATCCCACCTCTGATAGCTCCTCCCATTAATCTCTCACCTCCTATCCTGCTTAAGACAGCTAAACCTGAGAAACCTGGACCTCCTGCTATTTCCTGAGTCAGACCACATCCTGTTGCCAAGCCTTGCCAGCTCTAATGAGATGGCCAGTGACATTCTCAGGAGCTTCAAAGGCAAGAGCCCCAAAGCCCCCACATGTAGGAAATTTGTTAATTTTACAAGGTGCCTAATAGAACTTTACCCTGCTTTCCCAAGCATACCTAAACACAGAGCCCAGCATCTATACAAGTCATTAAAATACGTGTTTGCAATATAGGATAGTTGTCCAAACACCTGCTTTTCCTTCTGTGGTTTTCCCCAGGTTAGTTCAGTATTTACTAAGTACACACCTAGTGAGGAGCACTGTACTTGGTACAAAGGGAGTGAAAGGATGACAAGGCTCCCCAGCCTGCCCTCTAGTTGCTTCTAGGAGATGACCAGGGGAGAATGCAAATGATAATAAAGGGAAGGGGCAAAAGAGACCCCAAAACAAAGAGCCACAGGGAATCAGAGCAGGGACAGATGGGTGGTAGGATCATCAGGAAAGCTTCAAGAAGGGGAACATTTGGATGGACCCCAAAGGACACAGCAAGTCTACCAGCCCTCAGTTATGGAGGAAAGAGACCCTGATAGAATGAAGGGAACTTGTCACTTGGTATCAGCAAAATATGTGATCAAACCCTGGTCATACCACTCACCAGCTGAGAAATTTTGGCCAAGGTATTAACTTCTTTGTGCCTTTTCTTCATCTCTATATTGAGAATAATTCTAGCTTCACAAGGTGTCTACAAGGACCAAATCAGCTAACGTTTGTAAAGAGCCCTGTGGGGCACACCAAAGTGCTCCATGAATATTAATTTATTAATTCTGAGCATTGAATTAAGTTATCTCAGTACTGACCCCACTTAGTACTGCTTCTGACCTGCTCCCAGGCTGAGAAGATGGGGAGGAGGAGAGGGGAGAAGAGCCAACCTTCTAGGCCAAGCACAGTTACTGAATGGAAAACAATAAACAGCTTTCACTCGTTGTTACCCCAAAATCCTTCTCCCTGGAGCAGATATTACAGTTTAAAAGCAAAATGAAGTCAACATCCGGACAGAAGAGGCATATGCACATTTTATCTCCCTCTCTCTCTCTCCCTCTCTCCCTCTCTCTCCCTCTCTCTCCCTTCTCTTTGTCGGAAAGGTTGCCATGGAGATGAAACAGAAAGAGCAAAGACACAGAGGAGCCACTGAAATGGCTATAATTAATTTAAAGCATTAGAAACAATTAAAATTGTATTAAAGCAAGTTCATTTGAACAAGGCATAAAACGGGTGAGCAGATCACATCAAGCATGAACAAAATAAAGCATTGCTTTGGGGTGTTGGAACCAGCATCTTCAAAGGAGGGAAATAAATTATTGCACAGTATTCACAAACAATAAAATATACAACCTAATTTATCTAATGTTTCTGAAAACAAGACAGTTTTCCAATAACACTGTTTCCTCTACTACCTCCATGCTAGGTTAAAAAACAAAATGAGAACAGAAAATTACTTCTTATCAAGTAAATGGACTCATGTTTCCTTGTCAGCCATAGTGACCGTAGACCACCCACCTATAGATAAGGGGAGAGAGGGGACTGGCACTGTGGAGCACCCACTGTACACCAGCCACTCTCCGGGCAATTTGTGTCCTTTGCCTCTTTTACTGCTTGCACACACTCCTCAAGGAAGGCATAAGTGGCTTGTCCTACCAACATGGGACTCAGAAAGATTTGTACTTACCCAAGGTCTCATAGCTCTTTGGTGGCCAAATAAGCACTTGAACTCAGATCTGTCCAGTTCCAAAGCCCACGCTCTTTCTACCATGTCACATTGCATCTCATGGATGAAACCAAAATGGGGCACGGTGCAATGGGCAACCCAGTACCATGTGGGGGCCCCTGCTATATGTGTGTACCTGCAGTCTGTGGTACACATTTTATAACATTATCTTGATTTTGTCCTCTCGAGGACCCTCCATTTCACAGAGAAGGAATCTATAGCACTCACAGTGCTCAACTTGCCCAAGGTGACACAAGCAATAATGAACAAAACCAAGATTCACCCCAGAGGTCTAACTCTTTAACACCCCAGCCCTCTGCATTTGCTCCCTCTTCCTCAGCTCCTATAGCACTTACTACTACTGCATGTCACAACCTGCCTTAGGTCAAATAGCGTTTCATGGGGGAGAAGCTAGACATTTCATTTTTCCATTGAGACCATTAGAGAAGACAGAGAAAATTTTCCAGAGGAGGCAAATTTCAAGGATCTGGAGTTGGACAAGAAGTGAGGTTTGAACAGGCAGAGCCTATACTTGCTCCTGAGACCAGAAGAGTCTAAAACTTAGACCTGGGGTTGGAGGGCCCTAGGACAAGAACTAGCAAAAGAGGTGTTTGTGTGAGGTGTCCTGAGCCCCAGAGGCTATTTGGGGCTCCCACTTGTCCAGCAAAGATGGGCCTGTGGTATGAGTGTCAAATCCAATGATGAGATGAGGACAGAAGTAGGAGACAAAGCCATAAGCTTGCTAGTAGGGAAGTCAGATGTAGAATAGAACCAGGAACAAGAGAGAGAAGAAAAGAGAGCCAAAACTGCAATGAGAGTGTGCATGCAGGAGCCTGACTCTTTTTTTGGTGTCTGATGTATGTGTTCCAGGAACAGGCAGATGACTCCAAGGAGCCCATCAGAAGGGGCCAGGTGACCATTATCCAGTACTCTGCAGTGCAGTCATACCTGTTGCTACATTATTGAAATATGTCATGCTGGTTATACACACCCGGTTCCCTGAACCTCTCTTACAAGATCTCTCATCACCTTGGTCACCCCACTCCTCTTCTGTGACCCTCAGAGCTCTCCACATTCAAGCAACTACAGGGATAACACCTGCTCTAACACCCTAGCATTGCTGTGACTTGCCAGCCTGGGCCACTTAGTGATTAAATATTTTTGCATATCACCCCTTGCACTATGATGTGGATTTACAAACCAGACATGTTTTGAAGCCTGACCACACACATAAAATACATGGTATTGTCCTAATGCAGGCTTTGAAAAGTTAAGCAACAGCCCAAGAGAAGTAGCCATGGGAGTGAAGGGCTAAGAAGCTGGCATAAGCCAAGAGGGAACCCAAGAAAATGAACGGCTGGCATCTGCTCTCTCACTACTCAAGGAATTGAGCTTGGATTTAGATCTTATGGGGAGAAATTCCATGGGTCACAGGGAAAATTCTAGGCTAAACATGCCTAAAAGAGGCCATCTAACTAAGTGCTTAATTAGCCCACTCTCTGGTCATATTAAATACAGATGGTTACATTCAAGAGAGAGATTTATTGACTAAATGAAAGATCAGATGAGTGATAGAAGTTTCAGTTGCACCTACAGCTACTGTGATTCAGAAGGGAAATGAGGGAGTAATGAATGGCCTCCACCCATCCTGACAGAGAAGAAAAAAGGCTTGGCTGGACAACTGTGTCTCCAGAAATATTTATTCCTGCACATAATTTATTAGTGCACACTAATATGGTGCAAAAGCAATGTGTATTTCAAGGTATTATTTCCCAGAAAATGATATTCTTTGCTTTGATACACATGTGGCCGGTGACTGTCACTGAACAGCTCTAGGGCAGGGGTCAACCAAAATCCTTCCATAAAGAATCAGATAGACACCCGGACCCCCCACCAAGAGAACTGATTAGGAACTATACCCCTACACTCAGGCTCATTTTCTCCACCAGGTGTTTCTAAAAAGCAGTGAAACTTATAAGAGTGATTAAAAGTTAAGAGAATGTGGCTGGTTAAAAGATGGCGGCGAGATAGGTGGGAGCGGAGTCCACTTCCCCTCAACACCAGTGAAACACCTAGCTGATGTGAGGAGCAGAGCAAACAGCCAACGGTATTCCAGCATATATGAAGATCAGAGACCAAAGATAGAGGACACTGAAAGATCTGACAGTAAGAAGAGTGCTTAAGGACTATAAGGTCTCTGGGACCAGTGCGGAGACCAGGGCGGCTGAAGCCCCAGCCGAGCACAGGGTCTGCTGCAGGATTCCTGGGAGAGAGCCAGGCTGAGCTGTGTGAGCAGCCAGGTGCTTGTTTGGACCAGGGGGGCTTGAATAGGAAGAATTCCTCAAACAGAAAAAGAAAATAGAGGCACTCAGTGGCTAGTTAGAGAACTCTCTGCAGCAGCCGCAGCCTCAGGGGCCCCTCCCCCCTCAGCCCCTGGACTGTGAACCCAAAAAAGCAGCCCCGGTGCTCACCTGAAGCCCAGTTGCACACACCCAGATTAGCGGACTGGGGGCCCACACCTGAAACCTCGGGTGGGTGCACACCTGAAGCAGAGGCTAACTGCCCCATGCACAGGCCCAAGGCAGCAGACCAGCCGGCCACGTGACTTAGGCCCACAGCTGCTGACCAGCGGGCGGAGCCCAACTCAGGCCCAGAGCTGCCGACTGGCCAGCCACGCGCGACTCAGGCCCAAAGCAGCAGATCAGCTGATCAATGGCCTGGCTGCCTGCGTGGGACCACACCTAAAAACACCAGTTCTGAACAACTCCTACCTAGCCCCTGCGCACAGAGCCCTGCAGGGCCTACTGGCTCTCTAGGACTAAGGCAGAACACCCAGCAGAGGGGAGCTGCAGGGCTAGGGGACACTGCATTCCCCGGAAACACTCGACCCAGTAGGGGGCTGAACTACCCCATAGCAGTACCAAGAGCCCCTAGCATCTAAGACAGCAAAGAGCAAGAAGAAGGAGTGTGAGTTACCCCTAACTGGTCAACTCAAGGACAGCCCAACCGGTGAACTAACGCCTAGTGGGGAGCAGAAAGACCCTGAGAAACTGGACTGGAGGCTGAACAACAGCGAAGAATGTGGCTCAGGAAGGGAGAAAAGTGAATCCAATCCTTCCAACCACCCCCTCCCGTTCCACAGACAGGAAGACCAGCAGAACTAACCTGACCGGTTTAAAGCCAGCAGAAGACCTTTTTTGTTTTCCTTCCCTCCTTTCCCCTGGAATTCCTTCTTTCTTTCTGTCCTTCTTTTTTTTGTTGTTCCTTCTTCCTTCCATCCTTTACCTTTGTTATTCCTTCTTCCTGCCATCTTTTATTTATTCTCTCGTTTTAATTTTTGTTAAAATTCCTTCTTATCTTGCCTCTGACCTTTCTTGATTCCTTATTCCTTCCTTCGTTTCCTTTTCTATTCCCCTATTCACTCCTTCCCTTCTTTTTATTTTCTTGTTCCCCGCCCCCTTTCTCTTTTTCCCACAGGTGAGACAATAAAACCTGGAGTGCTGAAAAGGCCAGAGTTAGACCGTGTTACACCCATAAATGTCAGTTCAAGACCAGTGAGCACAGGAGATTAAGGAGACAGCACCACTGAATCCCATTGGCATTCTACCATAGAAGTTCATACCATAAACCCAGGGAGTCAGAATACATCAATTTAAGAAGCAGAGGCTAACAAGAAGAGTCTCACAAACGATGGCAAGACAAAGAAAAAATCCCCAAATGAAAGGAAAGGAGGAAGCCTCAGAAAGAATGCTAACTGAAAAAGAGGCAAGTCAACTATCAGATACTGAGTTGAAAGCAATGGTTATCAGGAAGCTGACTGAGCTCTCTGAGCTCAGAGGGAACTACCAGAAACTACAGGGAAACTACAATGAATTCACTGCAAACTATATCAACATGAAAAAGGAAATAGAAACTATCAACAAGAGCCAAGAGGAAATGAAGAATACAATTTCTGAATTGAAGAACACAGTAGAAGGAATAAAAAGCAGACTTGATGAAGCTGAGGATCAGATCAGTGAGCTGGAGGACAAAGTAGAAAAAAACACCCAGAAAGAGCAAGAAAAGGAAAAGAGGCTCAGAAAGAATGAAGTGGGATTAAGGGAAATGCAGGAAAATATGAAATGTAACAATATCCGTATAATAGGAATACCAGAAGGAGAAGAAGAAGAGCAAGGGATAGAAAACCTGTTTGAAAAAGTAATGATGGAAAATTTCCCTAATCTGAGGAGAGAAAAAGTCCCCCAAATCCAGGAAACACAGAGAGTCCCAAGCAAGAGGAACCCAAAGAGACCCACTGCAAGACACATCATAATTAAAATGGCAAATTTCCAAGACAAAGAGAGGATCTTAAAGGCAGCAAGGGAGAAACAGGAAGTAACATACAAGGGAGCCCCAATAAGGTTAGCAGCTGACTTCTCAATGGAAACGCTCGAAGCCAGAAGAGAATGGCAAAAAATATCCCAAGTAATGAGAACCAGAGGCCTGCAACCAAGACTACTTTATCCAGCAAGGCTCTCAATCAATATAGAAGGCCAAATAAAGAGTTTCCCAGACAAAAGAAGTCTAAAAGAATACACTTCCACCAAACCAGCTCTGCAAGAGATGCTAGAGGGACTGCTTTAAGGAAAGGAAGGAAAAGAGAAAGACAGAGGAACACAGGTAGGAAAAAATGGCAATGAATAACTACCTATCGATAATAACCTTAAATGTAAATGGATTAAATGCTCCAATCAAGAGACATAGAATACCTGAGTGGATAAGAAAACATGACCCACACATATGCTGCCTACAAGAGACCCATCACAGGACAAAGGACTTACACAGACTTAAAGTGAAGGGCTGGAAACAAATTTTCCAAGCAAACGGACAGGGAAAAAAAGGAGGGGTAGCAATACTCATATCAGAAAAAATAGACTTCCAAAGAAAGGCCATAAAGAGAGACCCAGAAGGTCACTTCATAATACTCAAAGGAACAATCCACCAAGAAGACATAAACATTGTAAATATAGATGCACCCAACATAAGAGCACCCAAATACAAAAAGAAAATCTTGCATGACTTCAAGAAAGATATTGACAGCAACACAATTATAGTAGGGGATTTTAATACTCCGCTGTCAAAGATGGACAGATCTTCCAAACAAAATATCAACAAGGATATTGTGTCACTTAACAACACCCTAGATGAAATGGACTTAACTGATATATATAGAGCTTTTCATACCAAAGAAGCAAAATACGCATTCTTTTCAAGTGTACATGGAAGTTTTTCAAAGATAAACCACATGATGGGACACAAAGCAAGCCTCAACAAATTCAAGAAAATTGAAATCATATCAAGCATTTTCTCTGACCACAAGGGTATGAAACTAGAAACCAACACCAAAGGAAAAAACCCAAAACACTCAAAATCATGGAGACTGAATAGCATGCTATTAAGCAATGAATGGGTCAAGAACGAGATTAGGGAAGAAATCAAAAACTTTCTGGAAACAAATGCAAATGAACTCACAACAACCCAAAACCTATGAGAGGGAAGTTCATAGCAATGCAGGCCTACCTTAAAAATATAGAAACATTTCAAACAAACAACCTAACCCTATGCCTACAAGAACTGGAGGAACAACAATAAAGACAGCCCAGAGCAAGCAGAAGGAAGGAAATAACCAAGATCAGAGCAGAACTAAATGACATAGACACTAAAAGCACAATTAATTCTAAGGATCAATGAATCCAGGAGCTGGATCTTTAAAAAGATAAACAAAATCAAGAAGCCTTTAAGTAACCTCATCAAGAAAAAAAGAGAGAGGATCCAAATAAACACAATTAGAAATGAAAGAGGAGAGATCACAACTGATACCACAGAAATACAAAGGATTGTAAGAAATTACTACAAAGAACTGTATGCCAAGAAATGTGAAAACCTAGGTGAAATGGACACATTTCTAGTAAAATATAATCTTCCAAAACTGAATGAAGAAGAAGCAGAAAACCTGAAGAGACCAATAACAGCAGACGAAATTGAAGCAGTCATCAAAAAACTCCCAACACACAAAAGCCCTGGACCAGATGGTTTCACAGGAGAATTCTACAAAGCATTTAAAGAAGAGCTAACCCCTATCCTTCACAGACTATTCGAAAAAATCCAAACTGATGGAAGACTCCCAAACTCTTTTCATGAAGCCAGCATCATCCTAATCCCAAAACCAGACAAAGACACAACACAGAAAGAAAACTTCAGGCCAATATCGCTGATGAATATAGATGCTAAAATTCTCAGCAAAATATTGGCAAACCGCATCCAGCAATACATTAAAAAGTTCATACACCACAACCATTGGGATTCGTGCCAAGGATTCAAGGATGGTACAATATTCAGAAATCAATAAACATAATACATCACATCAACAACAGCAAAGACAAAAATCACATGATCACATCAATAGATGTGGAAAAAGCATTTGAGAAGATACAGCACCCATTTCTGATAAAAACACTCAGCAAAGTGGGAATAGACAGAACATTCCTCAACATAATAAAGGCCATATATGAGACACCTACAGCCAACATCATACTCAATGGACAAAAACTTAGAGCTTTCCCACTAAGATCAGGAACAAGACAAGGATGCCCTCTCTCACCACTCCTATTCAACATAGTATTGGAAGTCCTAGCCACAGCAATCAGACAAGAAAAAGCAATAAAAGGCATCCAAATTGCAGAGGAGGAAATGAAACTGTCACTGTTTGCAGATGACATGATAGTGTACATGGAAAATCCTATAGACTCCACCAAAAAACTACTCGACCTAATAAATGAATTTGGCAAAACAGCTGCATACAAATCAATACTCAGAAATCAAAGGCATTCCTGTATACCAACAACGAAACTGCAGAAACAGAAATCAGGAAAAAAATCCCATTTGATATAGCAACAAGAAAAATAAAGTACCTAGGAATAAACCTAACCAAGGAGGTAAAAGACCTGTACTCAGAAAACTACACAACACTGAAGAAAGAAATTAAGGAAGACACAAACAAATGGAAGCATGTACCATGCTCATGGATTGGAAGAATTAACATCATCAAAATGGCCATACTACCCAAAGCAATTTATAGATTCAATGCAATCCCTATTAGAGTACCCATGACATATTTCACAGGTATAGATCAAACATTTCAGAAATTTATATGGAACCATAAATCACCCCGAATAGCTGCAGCAATTTTGAGAAAGAAGAACAAAGCAGGAGGGATCACAAGACCTGATATCAAACTGTATTACAAGGCCACTGTAATCAAAACAGCCTGGTACTGGCATAAAAACAGGCACATAGACCAATGGAACAGAACAGAGAGCCCAGAAATAAACTCAACTCTCTATGGTCAATTAATATTTGACAAAGGAGGCAGAAGCATAAAATGGAGCAAAAACAGCCTCTTCAACAGATGGTGTTGGGAGATCTGGACAGCTATGTGCAAAAAAATGAAACTCGATCACCAACTTACACCATACACAAAAATAAACTCAAGATGGATAAAAGACTTAAATATAAGTCGTAACACCGTAAAAGTCCTAGAGGAGAACATTGGGAGGAAAATCTCAGACATTCCACGCAGCAACATCCTCACAGACATGTCCCCTAAAGCCAGGGACACAAAGGAAAGAATAAACAAATGGGACCTCATCAAAATAAAAAGCTTCTGCATGGCTAAAGAAAACAGCATTAAAATACAAAGAGAACCAACAGTATGGGAAAACATATTTGCCAATGATACCTCTGACAAGGGCCTGATCTCCAAAATATATAAAGAACTCACCCGACTCCACTCCAGGAAGACAAACAACCCAATTAAAAAATGGGCAAAGGACTTGAACAGACACTTCTCCAAGGAAGACATACAGAGGGCCCAGAGACATATGAGAAGATGCTCAGCATCACTAGCCATCAGAGAGATGCAAATTAAAACAACAATGAGGTACCATCTCACACCAGTCAGAGTGGCCAACATAAACAAATCCACAAACAAATGTTTGAGAGGATGCGGAGAAAAGGGAACCCTAGTGCACTGTTGGTGGGAATGCCACTGTGGAAAACAGTATGGAATTTCCTCAGAAATCTAAAAATGGAACTGCCCTTTGACCCAGCAATTCCGCTGCTGGGATTATACCCCAAGAACCCTGAAACACCAATCCAAAAGAACCTGTGCACCCCAATGTTCATAGCAGCACAATTTACAATAGCCAAGTACTGGAAGCAACCTAAGTGCCCATCAGCAAACGAGTGGATCCAAAAACTATGGCATATCTACACAATGGAATTCTATGCAGCAGAGAGAAAGAAGGAGCTTATACCCTTTGCAACAGCATGGATGGAACTGGAGAGCATTATGCTAAGTGAAATAAGCCAGACGGTGAGGGACAATACCATATGATTTCACCTTTAACTGAAACATAATAAGTAGAAGAAAAAAGCAAACAAAATATAACCAGAGACATTGAAGTTAAGAACAATCTAACAATGGGCAGGTGGGAGTGTGGAGGGGACAATGAGGGGAGGGGTTCACAGGAACTACTATAAAGGACACATGGACAAAATCAAGGGGGTGGGTGGAGGTGGGGGAGGGAGAGGGTTCAGCTGGAGTGGGGTGGAGGGATGGGAAGAAAAGGCACACAAGTGTAATTGAATACCAATACAAAATTAAAATTTACAAAAAAAAAAAAGACTTTATAAGCTATAATGAGGACACTGTGTGTCAGGAGGCCAAAAAAAAAAAAAGTGAATGTTTACAAGTTCTTACTTTAATTTATACTTGGAAGACTTTGAGTGGTTAAAATTTAAAAAGTTCACTTATAAGAGTGGGAGTTTTACTCTCCACTCCCCACCCCCCGAAAAAAAGAATCAGATGAATACCTTAGGCTTTACAGGCCATATCATATTCTGTTGTATACGCTATTTTTCTTTTCTCTCTCTCTCTGCTTTAACAACCCTTTAAAAATGTAAAATCCATTCTAAGCTGACACGTTGTCCAAAAACAGGCCACAGACTAGATCTGGCCGTTAAGTCAGTCTGTCAACTCCTGCTCCAGGCTGTAAGCTCACTGCGGTCAGGATGCATGTCTGCTGTGTGCACTGCTGCACACTCTAGTGCCTGGAATATGGCAGGCACTCAGTTAATAGTTTGGAATTGAATTGAGCTGAGGTAGGTCTGGCAGGATTTATTATTCCCATTTGATAGATGATAAAAATGAAATCATAGAGTCAAAGTGACTTACCTGAAGTCACACAGTTAAATCCAAACCCAAAGCTGTGTGACTTCCAGCCGACTGACTGTTCTTTCTCCAAGGCAAGCTTCTAATGCGTGATAATACCCATTTCATAGATGCACTGACAGTCATTGGGTCCCAGTTCTTCCTTTTCTCTTTGTTTCTGGATTTGCTCTCAGGCTCCCAGAAGCCCTCTCCCAGAAGCCCTCAGGCAAGGAAGAGGAGTCAAGAGGTCCTGCACATTTTAGGAGACGCTGGCAGAGCTGCCAGCAGACAATTCTGTTCATGATCAAGAGCCTGCATCCATTCCAGGATCCCTCTGGAAATGAGTGCTCTTGTAAGGTTAGAGAAAATGTACTTTTATTCTTTTTTTCAGGCTAAAAGCATCTGCTTCCTTAACAAAGAAGGTAGTGAACCAGTTATAATTACACACTATACACTGGGGAGCAAGAAAGTGACACTGAGCAACACTTAAGCCTTGGATATGCAGTAGCTGCAGTAAACATTGTATTGAATGTAATTGCTGCAGCATCGATCCCAACAATTAATGCCAAAAAGCAGAGACAGAATGGAAGTTCTCCAAGAAACTGCCACAACCTGCAAGTAAAATGGAACCCAAAATTTCTCTTAGAGACAGCTCCTCCTCCAAATGTTAACTTTCTTTCTATAAAGTTTTCTGCCCAAACAACTTTTCTGCAGTTTTTCTAGGGTCCAGGGACTCTGGAGCAGACAGGCAGTGGAGACGGAGACCCCAAGAGGTCCTCTAATGGGGCACCATGCTTCCTAGTCCTCTCTGGTCTAGCCCATGAAATTGGTGAATTCGGGGAACTTCCAGGTCAGTGTGGAAGGCCCACAAGAGATGGACCACATAAGACCCTCAAGAGATGGCCTGAAGAGGGAAAGGATCAGTCTTGCCTGTAGGCAATGCTGAGTCACTAAATCAGCAATTCTCAACACTTTTTAATCTCACAGCATACAAATTAATTACTAAAATTCTAAAGCATACCAAAACTTACATTTTTTTGCCAATCTGAAAAACAGATAGGTATAATTTTGCTTCCTTCACACTGGATAGCTATTATTGTGTTGGCTGTTATCTTTTCTTTTCTTTTTTCTTTTTTTTTTTACAACATAAGAGAAAAGAGGTCAGTGCCCTTGACTAAATAGTCAGGAACTGCATGTTTTAAAAATTCCCATGGCACACCAATTGAAAATCACTGCACCAGAGAGATCATGATGAGAAGTTGCAGGGCCATTTGCATTTTGGAAAGAAGCAAAGAGAAGGCAAGAAAATGGCTGAACTGTGGCAGTGGAGATGGGGAGAGATGGACAGATCCAAGAGATATTAAGAGGTGAAACTGATAGGACCTGATGAGTGACAGGATGTAGGAGAGTTAAGGATGATTCCCAGGCTGCCGACTGTGGTGACAGGGAGGGTGGTAGCACTGAACTCTGGAAGGAAGGAAGGCAGGTTTAAAGGAAAACGACAATGTGTCAGAGTGTCGAGTATGTTAATTACAAGGAAGATTCAGATAAAAGGGGAAATGGAAATGTGGTTCAGAAGAAAGGCCGGATGAAAATGTAGAAAAGTGAGTCACCTACATCAAGAAAGTGATTGACCCCAGAGGCAGGTGAGCTGTCTGGGGAGAAAACAGAGTGCGGAAAGATCAGGGACACACCAGTCACAGGGTAGAGAAAGGACGAGGCTCCAACAATGGGGACTGAAAAGGAACAATCAGGGAAGGCAAAGGAGAAACAATGAAAGTGGGGGCTTAGAAACCAAGGAAGAGCAGTTTTGGAATAAAAGAAGTACACAGCTGTGTGTGATGCTGAAGCAAGGAGAAGTGAGATTTGTTCATTCATTCAACGAAGATTTATTGAACACCTATTATATTCCTGGCACTGTTCTAGGTACTAAAGAAGAGCAGTGAACATAGACAAAACTCGCTATCCTTGTGGAAATTACATACTAGTTGTAGAGAGATAGAATTTAAGCACATAAGTATATATATTTATTTGGTATATGTAGTGGGTTGAATAATGGTCACAAAAAAAGATGTGTTCAAGTCCTAATTCTGGTACTGTGAATGTGATCTTATTTGAAAATAGGGTATTTGCAGATATAATTAACTTAAGGATCTCAAGATGAAATCATCTTGAATTTAAGTTGAACCATAAATCTATGACAGTCTATTTGAGACAGACATACAGCAAAAAGACCATGTGAAGATGGAGACAGAGATTGGAGTGACACATCCACAAGCCAGTAATCTAGAAGAGAGTCTTAGAACAGATTATCCTGAGTCTTCACATCTCTCCTTATAAGAACACTGTTCATTGGATTCAGTTCCACCCTAATCCAATATGACCTCATCTTAAGTTGTTTACACCTGCAATGACCCTATTTCCCAGTAAGGTCACATTCACAGAAACAGGGGGTTGGAACTTCAACATATATTTTGGGGGAATACAATTCAACCCACAACAAATACCTTATAATCATCTCAATAAAAGCAGAAAAAAAGCATTTGAAAAATCCAACACCCACTCAGGATAAAAACTCTCAGTCAACTGGAAATAGAAGCAATTTTCCCAGCCTGACAAAGGACTACTGCAGAAAACCTCCAGCTAATATACTAAATGGTCAAAGACTGAGTGTGTTTTCCCCCAAATGGGAACAAAGCAATGATGTCCACTCACACTATTTCTATTCATCATCACACTGGAAATCCCAACCAGTGCAATGAATGAATGAATGCAGATTGGAAAGGCTGCATAAGCTGTCTCCATTTTTAGACAACATGATTGTCAATGTAGAAAATCCCAAAGAATCTACAAAAAAAATTACTGCAATCAACATAACTGAGTTTAATAAAATCACAGAATACAAAATCAATACACAAAAGGCCATTGTTTTGTAGTTACTAGCAATGAAGAATTAGAAATTTAAACTTATACACTGCATTGATAATAGCACTCAAAAACCATGAAACACTTAAGTATAAAACTAACAAAATATGTGCAGAATCAGTATACTGAAAACCCAAAAACACTGATAAAATTAATTTTAAAAATGTAAATAAATACATGTATTGTTTATAGATTTCAGGACTTTGTGGAGTTAAGATACCAAGTTTCCCTACAATGAGCTACATATTCAACATAATTTCAATCGAAATCTCTGCAAGAATTTTTGTGAAAATCAATACTCTGATTCTAAATTTTTTATAGAAAGACAAAGGAACTAGAGTAGACAAAATACTCCTGAAGAAGAGCACAGCTTGAGGAATCATGCTACCTGATTTCAAGATGTACTGTAAAGCCACAGTGGTCAAGACAGTGTGGTGCGGGAGCACAGGAGAGCCATAGTGCGGGAAGCCACTCGTACCAGCTTATGGGAGCCAAGCCTTAGATTTTCAGCAGTGTTACAAGGTGGTTGATGTCAAATTGGTTGCTTGAAATTGTTTACTGTGAGAATACTTAAAAAACAAAATTCAGGAAACACTACAAATCAAGACTCCACTCCCAACCACCACCCTTTCCCCCATAGCCAGTTCTTAAATGTTTACCAGCACACCTCTTTCTAGGTTCTAGATCAAGGGAACAGAACAGAGAATTCAGGAACTGAGCCACATGTATCTGGGCAATTTATTTCAACTTCATAGGCCATGTAATGTTTTTTTATATTGTACATGTCTTTCCCACAAATAGTGCTGGAAAAATTGGACATTGATATTTTTTTTAAAAAACTTCATTCCTTTTCTTGCATCGTGTAAAAAAATAACTCAAAATGGGTCATAGAACTAGATGTAAAATCTGAAACTATTACATAAAAACATTGAAGAAAGTCTTTGTCAACTTCGGCAAGGCAAATATTTCTTAGAGGTACCCAAGCAGCAGCCGGTACTTAAGTCCAGGTCCAGCAGCCAGGGCCACCGGTACCTGCCCATGCTGCACACCGGACTCCTTTTGGTTCTCAGACCAATATGGCAATGCTCAAGGGTCAGCTCCTTAAGGAAAACCAAAGCTCCCAGAATAAGATTATAGTCGTTGGGGTTGGTGCTATTGGCATGGCCTATGCTATCAGTCTTAATGAAGGACTTGGTAGATGAACTTGCTCTTGTTGAAGTCATAGAAGACAAGTTAAAGGGAGAGATGATGGATCTCCAACATGGCAACCTTTTCCTTAGAACACCAAAAATTGTCTCTGACGAAGACTATAGTGTAACTGCAGACTCCAAGATGGTTATTATCACAATGGGGGCATGTCAACAAGAGGGAGAAAGCCGTCTTAATTTGGTCCAGAATAATGTGAACATCTTTAAATTCATCATTCCTAATGTTGTAAAATACAGTCCCAACTGCAAATTGCTTATTGTTTCTAATCCTTTGGATGTCTTGACCTACGTGGCTAGGGAAGATAAGCAGCTTTTCCAAAAACCATATTATTGGAAGTGGTTGTGATCTGGATTCATCCTGGTTCCATTACCTAAAGGGGAAAAGGCTGGGAGTTCACCCATTAAGCTGTCATGGGTGGGTCCTTGGGGAACATGGAGACACTAGTGCAAGGGTCCCCAACCCCTGGGCCATGGCCTGTTAAGAACCAAGCAGCAAGCAAAACTCACCTGAGCTCTGCTTCCTGTCCTCCCCCAATCCCACCATCCACAGCTGGGGAGTGAAGCTCACCTGAGCCCACCTTCCCCCCATCGTCCATGAAACCAGTCTGTGGTGCCAAAAAGGTTAGGTAATGCTGCTCTAGAGTGCTTGTGTGGAGTGGAGTGAATGTTGCCGATGTCTTCCCTGAAGACCCTGCATCCTGATTTAGGCACTGATGCAGATAAGGAACAATGGAAAGAAGTTCACAAACAGGTGGTCGATAGTGCTTATGAGGTGATTAAACTAAAAGGCCACACAACCTGGGCCATCTGTGGCAGATTTAGCAGAAAGTATAATGAAAAATCTTAGGTGGGTGCATCCAATTTCCACTGTGATCAAGGGCCTCTATAATATAAGAGAAGATGTCTTCCTTAGTATTCCTTGCATCTCGGGACAGAATGGAATCTCAGATGTTGAGAAGGTGACTCTGACACCTGAGGAAGAAGCCTGTTTGAAGAAGAGTGCAGATACACTTGGGGGGATCCAGGAAGAGCTGCAGTTGTAAAGTCTTCTAATGTCAGACCACTTCACTGTCCAGGCTACAACAGGATTTTACTTGGGAGATTGTGCATGTTGTCCCTTTTATCTGATCTATGACTAAAATATCAATTGCCTGAAGATAAAAATACTAATGGTTCATAAAACCCTGCATCTCTATCCTGATGCTGGATACTTAGCTTCAGGATAGTACCCTAACCTGGTTAGTGTGGAACAGTTCCTCCTCCTCAAAGGCACCACTGCCATGCGGCACCCACTGCAGTCGCCCTTCAGACTAGATGTGTGCTCACAGTGTGTTCTATAACTTGTGGTTTCTTTACCCAACGTGCCTAGTCCAACTTTTTTTCCTCCAAGTAGTCACATCCCCGGATCCAATGTATAAATCCAATATTGCATGTCTTGTGCATAACTGTTCTTGAGGATCTTATTTTGTGTGTTACGTGAATCAGATTAGTGTACATTGCCATATAATCCAAAAAGAAAAGTCTACATATAAATAATGCAGCCAACAATCCAAGTTTCATACCAACTAAAACACCAAATAAACTTTGAACAGTGAAAACAAATATTTCTTAAATATGACACCAGATTAATAAATTATATTTCAGCAAAATTAAGAGATTCTGCTCTTCCTAAGATACCATTACAATAATGAATAGACAAGCCACACACTGGGAGAAAATATTTATAAATCACAGATCTGATAAAGGACTTGATACAGAATATATAAAAGATTCTCAAACCTCTATAAGAAAGCAAAGAAGCCAATTTTTAAATGGGTAAAAGAACTGAATAGCTACTTTGCATGGCAATAAGTACATGAAAAGATGTTCAACATCATTAGCCACTAGGGAAGTAAAAATTAAAATCACAGCAAGATCCCACTTACACATCTAGTAGAATGGCTACAATAATTGTTTTAAATTGACAATACCAAGTGCTGGTGAGCATTCAGAGCGACTGTAACTGTCATCCATTGCTGGTGGGAATGCGAAATAAATAGCACAGGCACTTTGAAAAACAGTTTAGCAGTTTCTTATAAGGTGAAACCCACATCTATCACAGCCTACCAATCCCACTCCCAGGTATTTACCCAAGTGAAATGGAAACTACACTTACCAAAAACCCAGCGTGAGAATTTTTAAAGCAACTTTATCTATAGTTCCTAAAGTTGGAAAGTACCAAAGTCCCTCAAATGGGGAATGGATAAACAACTGTTGAATCTCCATAGAAGGGAATCCTACTCAGTCTGAAAAAAAAGAACAAACTACTAACACATAGCAATGTGAATGAATCTCAAGTGCATTGTGCTAAGTGAAAGAAGCCAAACTCAAAGGCTATATACTACATGATTCTATTTATATGACATTCTGAAAAGTCAGCAGTGTAGAGACAGAAACTATACTAATTCTATATTAATTCTATACTAATGTTAAGTTAATTTTACTGCATCTACATTATATTTCTTAATGAAAAATAATAGGAAAAGATCACTTAGGCTGTTGGGTTAAGAATAGACTTGGAGCAGGGCTAAAAGCTGGGAGACCATTAGGAGCCCAGGTGAGAGATGTAGTGGCTAGGACTGAAAGTGGCCTTTGAATATGGTGGTACATAGGTCTTCAGTGACCCTCGTGGACACATTTTCAATGAAGGAGAAAAGGGAGAGACAGGCTACAAGGGTGAGGAGTGGAGGTGAGCATGTGCAGACAGATCTGGATCCCGGATCGCTGACTACCCATCCAAGAAACGTGCTTGGTCCTCACACAACGTGAGCCCTGTCTCACAAAGGAGGGTGACAATCCTCCTGGCTTGCCTGGGATTTTCCCAATTTTAACACTGAAAGCCCTGCATGCAGGGAAATCCCTCAGTTCCTGGCACTGCAAGACAGTTTGTCACCTCAGCCTGGTCCCTGACCCGCTCCCTATGAAGAGCTGTGCTCAGTTCAAGGCCCAGCCCCTCTGGTCACCCTGCAATTCTGCCTTCCCTATGGGCTTGGTGACCCTGCCTGCCATCCCTTTCAAGCCTGTGAGCTGCTTTCTAATACTACCCACAAAGGAGGCAATGCAGGAACGCTTAAGAACAGAGCAACACTCTGCTGCTCTTTATGTCCCCTGCCTTCAGCCTCTGGTATGAAAGCTGCTAGAAGCCCCTTGATATCAGGGGCTGCTAGAAGAAATGCAAGAAAAGTTTTGTCACTCCACCACTAGGAAGTCAGTCTCACTGAGCTCAGTGAGCCACCTTTCCCTCCAATCTCACTTTGAACATGCCTCTCGTGAAATGGAGTCCATGGCTTTTGCTTTGGTTGGTCTAGTCCATCTTGGTATCTCCACACCTGTGGACATGGAAAAGCACTCCTCCTTCTTAGCATCCCTTTCTCTTCTGGATCTCTTCCTACCTTCTGCTACATGTTTCTTCCTTATTGCCCAATGAGCACGTGCCTTCCTCATACATGCTAGGGGGGCAGTCTAGAGTAACATTTGAGTGTCTGGACTTTGGCATTAAACAACTTGGGTTTGAATTCCAGGTTTGTCAATTTCTACCACCATGACCTTTGGCATGCTACTCTGTTGACCTTCAGGTTTTCCCTCTATAAAATGGATACGATGGATTCCCCCTCATTGGATTGCTGTGAGAATTAAATTAAATGAGAGTAAGTGTGAATCAGGGAAGCTCAGCACAACACTTGGAAGAGAGCAAGCAACAAACAAATGTAGCTCCTGGTGTATAAAATGTCCCCAATAGTAATGCTCAACAATAGGAAAGTGGTTAATAAGTTAGGCTACACCGTGATTTATTTATGGCCTACTGTATGGTGAAGGCATTAAAAATAATGTTCTGAAGAATATTTAATGGCACAAAAAAATGTTCACAATATAATTTAAAGAGAAAAAAAATCAGGCTATAAAAGTCAGGTCCCAACTCTGTTCTTTAAAAGTATGAGTATTGTGTGTGTTGTGATGTGTATTTAGAAAAAAAAGAAGAAGAAATATAGAAAGTATTGGCTGATTTTTTTTTAATTCTTTATGTCATTCTGTATTTTCAAGTTTTCTCTAATGAACTTGTATTACTCTCATAACAATAGATGTTATTTTTAAAATTCAGTCACCATTTTTTTCTACCACATACTATGTGCCAAGCAATATTCTGGACTCTGGAGACACTGTCATGGGAAAGCCAACAGACAGGTTTTTCCCAAGACACCATCTAGCTTTGCATTTAATCCTCCTTAACTGTTGTATGTGCTAAGTTTTGTCTCCACAAGTAAACTGTTTAACTCTTCAAGGGAAAGAACCATGTCGTCCCCTTCTCTATAACCCTACAACATCACACCCCATACACACAAGAACTCAGTAATGCGTTCGCAGTTAGATCTGTCACCCAATACACCAAGGTTGCGAGTTCAATCTGCAGTGAGGGCACATACAAGAATCAACCAATGAAAGCATAAATAAATGGAACAACAAATCGCTGTCTCTCTTCTCTTTTCTTCTCTCTCTCTCTCTCTCTCTCTCTCCCCTCAATCAATAAATTTAAAAATTTAAGTGGCCAGTTTTCTAAAATCTTTTATTGCCAAAGAAGAGAGAAGGTACTTTGTATTTGGGCTGTTATCCTGCTTCCTCCCTTGTCTCGAGTGTGATGGGGCTGGACACTCCTCGTTGACCCCTTCAGTGGTTTTCCTGGAAGCACAGGACCCTTTCAGCTGGCCTACACTTATGACGGGAGCTTCTCTCTTCCCAGCCTCCACCCCAATACATATCAAACCTGCCTTTTCCCACATTTGAGCAACTTGAGAGCATGGTAGCTGATCATGTCCTCTTACAGTGAGTTCTTTGTTGTCTTTACACCACTGACCCAGTGGGCAGTCTGGTGAAGCCTATGGACATTTTTTAGAAAAATGCTTTTCAATTCATGCAATAAATACACAGGATTACAAAAAAAAAAGTATAGTAAAATGCAGTTACCAAAGTATTATTTTAAAAATATGTTTGCTATAAGTCTATCTCCACACTGAAAGCTTATTTTCTGTAATTCTGAAAATTTTATAAAAATATACTGCACATTTCTCATTAAATTCAAAACCAAAATAAAACATATTTGTTACATAGTAATAGATTTGCTTCTTTGCACTGCATTAGAAAAATAAAACATCTGAAATACAGTCAAGTTAAAGTTACATTTTAATTTTTAAAGACATACTCATAAAAGTGGTTTTTGTTTACCTTGAATAAGAACATAAAATGGTGGAATAGTCTTTGACAAAATAATACCCAGGTCCTCTCAGAAATCCAATTGATTTTGATATATTTTTATGGTAACAGTGTTGAAAATCCAATCCTTAAAGATACAGCATTGAAACAGAATTAAAGCTTCCTCAGCTCCTTCACAAAGTAAAAATAAGTGTCTCCCAGGGAGCACTAAAACTCTCCAAGGATTTTTAGTGAAATTTCAGTTGCAGTGGGGTTTTTTGGTCCTAAGATCAATGAATTCATCTTTGGCTACATCAACACCTTTGATACAGTTTATACAAGTAAAGAAAGAAAAAGAATGAGACTCTGGGGTGCAATTTTGTTGCCATCAAGATAGAAATGACTTTTGCAAGAGTTCTAAAGCGTTTCCAGGTGTTTATAGATTACTCTTTTCAAAAAATTGACAGAATTTTGTAACTCAGCCCCACTCAGGTAAAACACTTTCTTCAGCCTTTGAAAGTTTGTGAAGCACCCTGATCAGTGTGGCTCAGTGGGTTGGGTGTCCTCCTGCAAAGGGAAAGGTCACTGGTTGGATTCCCAGTCCTGTGGCACATGCCTGAGTTGCAGGCCTGGTCCCTGGTTAGGGGTGTGCGAGAGGCAACAGATGGATGTTTCTAGTGCACATTGATGTTTCTCTGTCTCTCTTTTTCCCTCCTTTCCCCTCTCCCTAAAAATAAAATAAAATACAAAAAAAGGAATGGAGGAAGGAAGGGTGGGGGGAGGGAGGGAAGAAGAGAGAGAGAGAAAGGAAGGAAGTTTGCAAAGATGCCAGCCTCTTACCAGCAGCTTGGCCAGCAAAGTTGGTAATGTTTTCAGAAGCATCTGTGATGGTGATATCAGGACCTTGAATTGAAAGAGCCATCTCATTCAGATGGTTAAAAATATCTGCCAGGTAAGCCAACAAAACAGGTAAAATTCTTTCATTCAAAGTGTTCTAAAATGCATTTTCTTTTTCTTTTTTAAAAAGTAAAACTGTCCTCTTGAAAGTCAGTGAGCTTCTCTGTGGTAGAGAAGCCCCTGATTTTCTGCTACCATTTTTTTTTTTTTTTTTTTTTGGTGGTGGTGGTGGTGGGGCAGGGGTAGAGCAGGGATATGACCTTTATTGAGTTTTTCCAATGGAGTGGAAATAATGTCTGTACAAAACCAAATGTTTGTTACTATAACTTCTGCATCACAATTAAAATCCAGTGTTTTATAAACAGTCAACTCAATCAAACCCACTATTTCAGAATCAATAGCTTCTTTGAAGCCACACTTAAATACGGTTAAGACTCAAATGCAGAAATTTGGTTGGTTGGAAAACTAGTTAAACTTCCAATTTGCTTAAATAGAATTACAAAAAGTCAAGATTGTGTTTTTCACAGAGGTAGTCCACTGGAATCACCAGCACTGGACAGCTGTCAGAGTATTTAGGGTCCTGAGGTAATGAGAAATCCCAGCATCCTTTAGACAGACTTCTGTTGTCCTTTCTTCCCAGAAATTTGTGGATGTGGGAAACGATACCACCAGCAGCAACTGTAGCCTCCATGAGAGTCCAATTCACCTCCACTAATAGCAAGTTGCAAATAACAAGGGATAATACTCTTTACCTTTAAGTCTTTTGATGCTTTTCGGCAAGTAAAATTCCTCTGTGGTGAGGTACTCCACAGTGGCTGCCTGTACACCACAGCAATTGGGTCCCCACGTCCATGACTGGCCGTCCTAGATGTCAGGTGCCAATGAATACAGCCCACTGGAAACTGCAAGCTGGCTCCCTGCGAGCAGGAAACCACATTTGTCTTGGCCTTTCTGGAGTCTTTCTCAGCCTTATTGCCAGCCCTTTCAAATTCTGCGGAAGCTCAAACAAACAAGGCAGGAAAAGGACTAGTCAGACACCCAGTGAGATCCCACCACCTATCCTGTCCTATGATGACTCAAACTGCTCTGCTACCATTTCTTGACAAAACTTATAAAAATACTATAACTGAAAGACCAGCTTTTGATAAAGTTGATGATTTTTATGACTATCAACAGAACCTCACTCTCAGGATTTTTGGAAAAGCCAGAATATGCCTGTGTTAAATGCAGCAAGTGAATACATCGTGAAGTGCTTCTTTTTGCACTAAAGTCAAGTCAGATGCCCAATCAACCATCACAGGAACTCCTCTGCAAGGATATGAAGCTTTAAAAGAAATTTTACACCATTTCCAAAACGTCAGCAGTCTTCGCAGTTTGCAAAGTTATCCACAAAACAAGAACTCCTCTTTGTTGACTTCCGGCCAAGATGGAGGCATAGGTAGATACACTTTGCTGCCCCGCATAACCAAAAGAAGGACAACAAATTTAAAAACAAAAAACAACCAAAGTGCCAAAATATCGAACTGTATGGAAGTTAAAGAAGAAACATTCATCCAGACTGGTAGGAAGAGAAGAGATGGGCAGCTGGGGCAAGAAGACTCACAGCAAGGTAGAGGCTAGAGGACCAGACAGGCAAGGCATTGGCTGGCAGTCCCACGTTTGTGTACAGATAAACCAGGAGGAACAACTGGGAGCAAGACAGATTGTGCAACATAGGGATCCAGTGCAGAGAAAGAAAACCTCAAAACTTCTGGCTGTAAAAATGTGTGAGGGTTGCTGCAGTGGGATAAACAGACTCACAGGAGAGGTCATTGGAGAGACCCACAGGGTCCTAGAATGTACACAAACCCACCCACCTGGGTATCAGCACCAGAAGGGCCCAATTTGTGGATAGCGGGGGCAGTGACTAAAAGCCACCCAGAGCCCAGCAAGCAGCATTGTTCCCTCTCAGACCCCTCCTCCAAATGCTGCGACACAACTCAGCATTGTGGGTTGCCCTGCTCTGTGAATACCTAAGGCTCCACTGCTTACAACATAACAGGTGCACCTAGACAAAGAAATATGGCCCAAATGAAAGAACAGATCAAACCTCCAGAAAAAAAAAAACTAAGCAATGAAGAGATAAACAACCTATCACATGCACACTTCAAAACACTGGTAATCAGGATGCTCACAGAAAGGGTTGAGTACAGTTGCAAAATACAGGAAAAAGTGAAGGCTATGCAAAGTGAAATAAAGGAAAATGTACAGGGAACCAACAGTAAAGGGAAGGAAAGCAGGACTCAAATCAATGGTGTGGACCAGAAGGAAGAAATAAACATTCAACGGGAACAGAATGAAGAAACAAGAATTAAAATAAATGAGGAGAGGCTTAGGAACCTCAGGGACAACTTTAAATGTTCCAACATCTTAATCATAGGGGTGCCAGAAGGAGAAGAGGAAGTGCAAGAAATTGAAAACTTATTTGAAAAAATAATGAAGGAGAACTCCCCCAATCTGGCAAAGGAAATAGACTTCTAGGAAGTCCAGGAAGCTCAGAGAGTCCCAAAGAAGTTGGACCCAAGGAAGCACACACCAAGACACATCATAATTACATTACCCAAGACTAAAGAGAAGGAGAGAATCTTAGAAGCAGCAAGAGAAAAGGAGACAGTTACCTACAAAGGAGTGCCCATAAGACTATCAGCTGATTTCTCAAAAGAGACCTTACAGGCAAAAAGGAGCTGGAAAGAAGTATTTGAAATCATGAAAGGCAAGGACCTATATCCAATATTACTCTATCTAGCAAAGCTATCATTTAGAATGGAAGGGCAGATAAAGCTTCCCAGATAAGATCAATTTAAAGGAGTTCATCATCACCGAGCCCTTATTATATGAAATGTTAAAGGGACTTAGCCAAGAAATAGAAAATGACGAAAACTATGAACAGTAAAATGACAACAAACTCACAACTATCAACAACTGAACCTAAAACAAAAACAAAAACAAACTAGGCAAACAACTAGAACAGGAACAGAGTCACAGAAATGGAGATCACATGGAGGGTTATCAAAAGGGAGGGGGGAGGGGGACAATGTGGGAAAAGGTACAGGGAATAAGTAGCATAAGTGGCAGGTACAAAATAGAAGGGGGGAGGTTAAGAATAGAACTGAAAGTGGAGAAGCCAAAGGACTTATATGTATGACCATAGACATGAACTAAGGTGGGGGAATGCTGGTGGGAGGGGTAGTGCAGGGTGGAGGGGAATAAAGAGGAGGAAAAAAATGGGACAACTGTAATAGCATAAGCAATAAAATGTACTTAAAAAAAAAAAGAACTCCTTTTTGTTGACATTAGCAGGCTAACCATGAAGAAAACAAGGATGTGGCTATGTTGAAAGATATCTGTAGTTTCAAGCAACTTACTGAGGGGAATGGCAAGGCTGCCATTTCCTCCATAACCCACTTCAAAATATTCCCGCTGTTACTGAAAGCACTTGGTTTGACTAGAGAGCCACTTCCAGCCCCACCTCATTTCCCCTCCATGTGGCTTCAGGTAAAGTTTCTCCAGTACTATGAGGCTTCTTTAGTTTGGCACCTGGTAGAAAATTTTAAGGATACTTTCAGAAAAGATTTTCATGAAATGGCAAATCCACATTTTTTAAGTATCCTTACTTTTTAAAATTGAGGGGTTTTTCTACATACACACAAAACCCTGTATTTCTTTAGATGTTTTTTCTAAATAGGGAGACTGAAGTACACTTTCAGTCCTCCTGACTTCAAAATGCCGTTCTCAAGAATTTTTCTGCAAAAGAAAAGAAGTCATTACAGCTTTTCTGTCCCATTGCTTCACTAATGTAAATGAAACCAGGTATACAGTTTTCATCAGACTTTCCATTTCTTTGCCAGCTCAAAATAAATTGGGCCTGCAAAAAATAAATAATAAATAAAGCTAAAATAAAATATTTTGTTCCATTGACATCCTGTGAAATGTAATATTTTGTTTGTGGTTCCTAAGTAATTTGTTTGCTAAATCTATGTAGGAGAGAATAATTTGTATGTAATTTAAATAAAGTATAAATTATTCATTAAATTTTATGGCAGGTTTTATGATTAGCCAAAGTTTTTGCACTATTAACATCTTTTAGCCTTGGTAGAGATGGGGATTAAAGCACTTTCTCAGGAGCTGTGTCCTCCCTGGAATTTAGCTATGGTTTCAAGTGACTCTTCCTGATTTTCTAGAAACAGTGGTTCTCATTCCTCATATTGTCACTGTTTCCCATAAAGGCATTTTTTAATGCATGGCATTTCACAGGATAATAGTTCAAGAACAATGTATGAATAACATACTATACACGTAAGACTTTACTTCATAACACAGATGTGTAAAAATGGAAAAACAAGCAATCAGACATGTTTGAGGTCCTCTGTCACCAAACGCTGCATTGAAGATGGAGAGTGAAAAACTCACATTAGAGTGATTCAGATTTGCAAAACTTTAGCTAACTATGAAAATGATTCCACTCTTGTGTGTTGATGACAGTTAGGTGATTACAGTCAGGAATGTTGAAATGCATGGCTCACCCCCATGAGAACACTCACACTCACTCCTCAGCGGCCACCCTGCCTGCAGACTTGCCATATGGCAGCCAGCTACCTCACAGGAGAGTGTGGGGTGGCTGATCCCACACTTCTAGAGACCAGTCTAACAGCTCCTGTGGTTTCAAAATACTGGTATGCGTCAATGGCACTTCCAGATATCTGCAACTGTAATGTGATATGAAAATATTCCTGATTTCTACTGATGACAAAATCACAGGTCAGGTTAATACTACCAGTTTGTTGTCACATTCGTAATTGAAAGAAATGGTACATTTCAGACAGAGGATAGTCTAGTAGTCATAATATCTGCTGTCTTGTTATCCTTCCAAACAGTTCTTTGGGACACAAAGTTGCTTTAGGTCTAGTGTAAAGGTTATTTTGCCCAGTTTTAACTCCAGAGGTGTGAGGTATAGACATGCAAGGCAGTTCCTCTGGGGTGGCAGCTATGGCTACATTTTAAAGTGGCTGCCTTACCATTTTTTACAAACCTCATAAAGTAGCCATCAAGATCAAATGAGGATGTCTGCCCAAGATGGAGGCATAGGTAGATACACTGTGCTTCTTCACACAACCAAAAGGACAACAACCAATTTAACAACAAAAAAACAACCACAGTTGTCAGAAAATTGAACTGTATGGAGGTCCAACAACCAAGGAGTTAAAGAAGAAACATTCATCCAGATTGGCAGGACGGGTGGAGACAGACAGCTGGGGCAAAGAGGACTCATGGAAAGGCAGCAGCTGGCAGGGCAGGTAGTCCCACATCTGTGTACAAATAAACCAGGAGGAACAACTGGGGAGTGAGACAGACCACGCAACCCAGGGTTCCAGTGCAGGGACATAAAGCCTCAAAAACCTCTGACTGAAAAAACCTGTGGGGGTTACAGTAGCAGGAGAAACTCCCAGCCTCACGGGAGAGTTCGTTGGAGAGATCCACAGGGTCCTAGAACATACACAAAAGCATCCACCTGGGAATCAGCACCAGAAGGGCCCAATGTGCTTGTGGGTAGCGGAGGAAGTGACTGAAAGCTGGCAGGGAACTGAGCAAGAGGTATTGTTCCCTCTCAGACCCCTCCTCCACATACTGTGATACAACTCAGCGACCTCAGTTGCCCCACCCTGGTGAACACTTAAGGTTCTGCCCCTTACTATGTAACAGGTGCTCCAAGACAAAGAAAAAAAAAAAGAAATTGCACCTAAACAAAGAAATATGGCCCAAATGAAAGAACAGATCAAACCTCCAGAAAAAAAAAAAACTAAGCAATGAAGAGATAAACAACCTATCACATGCACACTTCAAAACACTGGTAATCAGGATGCTCACAGAAAGGGTTGAGTACAGTTGCAAAATACAGGAAAAAGTGAAGGCTATGCAAAGTGAAATAAAGGAAAATGTACAGGGAACCAACAGTGAAGGGAAGGAAAGCAGGACTCAAATCAATGGTGTGGACCAGAAGGAAGAAATAAACATTCAACGGGAACAGAATGAAGAAACAAGAATTAAAATAAATGAGGAGAGGCTTAGGAACCTCAGGGACAACTTTAAATGTTCCAACATCTTAATCATAGGGGTGCCAGAAGGAGAAGAGGAAGTGCAAGAAATTGAAAACTTATTTGAAAAAATAATGAAGGAGAACTCCCCCAATCTGGCAAAGGAAATAGACTTCTAGGAAGTCCAGGAAGCTCAGAGAGTCCCAAAGAAGTTGGACCCAAGGAAGCACACACCAAGACACATCATAATTACATTACCCAAGACTAAAGAGAAGGAGAGAATCTTAGAAGCAGCAAGAGAAAAGGAGACAGTTACCTACAAAGGAGTGCCCATAAGACTATCAGCTGATTTCTCAAAAGAGACCTTACAGGCAAAAAGGAGCTGGAAAGAAGTATTTGAAATCATGAAAGGCAAGGACCTACATCCAATATCACTCTATCTAGCAAAGTTATCATTTAGAATGGAAGGGCAGATAAAGCTTCCCAGATAAGGTCAATTTAAAGGAGTTCATCATCACCAAACCCTTATTATATGAAATGTTAAAGGGACTTAGCCAAGAAATAGAAAATGACAAAAACTGTGAACAGTAAAATGACAACAAACTCACAACTATCAACAACTGAACCTAAAACAAAAACAAAAACAAACTAGGCAAACAACTAGAACAGGAACAGAGTCACAGAAATGGAGATCACATGGAGGGTTATCAGCGGGGGAGGGGGAGGGAAAGAAAGCAGGAATAGATACAGGGAATAAGTAGCATAAGTGGTAGGTACAAAATAGACAAGGGGAGGTTAAGATTAGTATAGGAAATGTAGAAGCCAAAGGACTTATATGTATGACCCATGGACATGAACTAAAGGGGGGAATGCTGATGTTGGGGCGGGGGTGTGCAGGGAGGAGGGGAATAAAGGGTAGGAAAAAAATTGGACAACTGTAACAGCATAATCAGTAAAATATATTTTAAAAATAAAAAGAATTAATGATTAAATGAGATTATATATGTAAAGCTCTTAGCAGAGTGCCTGGCACACAGTGTAAATATTCAGCAATAGTGGCTTCATTCTTGTTTGAATCACTATCATAGAGCTAAGACAGAGACATAGAGATCAACTAGTAAATAATCATATTTCCTCATCTGATTTTGCAGATGAGCAAATGTGCTCCAAAGAGACTCCAGTGGCGGAACCAGCAGGAGGAGCCAGCCAGACTAATGGCTCCTCCTGGGTACCATCTCCATCACAGCTTACATCTACCCCAATTCTCTGTGCTCCAATAGCTCAGTGCCTTCTTCAAGGATGAAGAGGAAGCAGCAGTGGGATCCTCTCTTCTAGGCCCAAGGTACACTGAGCTATTGAGTGAATGCAGAGAGGACCAGGGGGTGCTCCTCTGCCCCAGGAGAACAGCATTCCCTGGAACCACAAAGAGACAGCCCAGGAGAATGTCCTAAGTAATCCTATACTGTCCATCTTTCATCAGGCCTTCCTGGGAAGGACATTCCAAACTGGTTATTGAGCTTTCTTTCACCACTGCAGTTGCTTTCCCCTCTCCTGGAACCAATGCAGATGAATTTTCTCCTAATGGCATCCTCATCATACTGATACCCAAAGGTTATTTTGTAAGGATGTGATTCAGAAACAACCTCACATGTGTGCGCACACATACACATCTGAACAAAAATGTATTCCTTGAGGCATGCCTAATGTTGCAGCTGAACATCTTCTTTCCAACAACTGAGAGGGGGGGGAGGACGAGGAGGGGAAAGAAAGAGAGAGAGAGAGAAGCTGTAAGAGGTACATGTGCTGAGGGAGGGCGGGGTGGGTAGAGGATAGACAACACAATCAATTACTTCAAAAAGTGTACTTTCCCTGGAGAAAAAGGTTTAAGGAAATAGGCAAGTAGACTTAATGAAAAATTCCAAGTCTATTGATTGAAATCTGTTGTATTTTCTCACTATGTGAGAACACATCATTTTTGCAATAGGCAATCAGTTTATACCTTATGTAAATAGAAAACAGAAAAACTTTTCAAGATGTGGACAAGTCTAGCAGAGATGCCTCATCCTATCACACCAGGGAGCCCACATCTCCTTCCCTGCTGTCCTTATGACAAAATTCATCCACGCCCCTCCAGACTGAAGGTCTCCTCTGTCTTCCCACTCACTGATAACAGCAGTCACAATGAGAACCAGCAGCTGCTCCCAGAATGCATCACCCTCTTCTTTGTCTCTTTCTTCTGCCAAAGCTGCTCCCTTACCCCAACCCCCTCTTCTGGCCTCTTTACCCACCCCGGTCCACCACATTTCTCCCAGAAGGCAACCTTCCAGCACCACCTCCTGCTGAAGTCTGATGGGTGTCCCCAGGCAGCCTTACAAGCTTCCTCCAGTGGGTTCCAATGCACTTTGTACCCACTCCTGTTGTGACAATGATCACACTGCTGTAAACCACTACAATTAAGATACATTTTCCCTACATTTTTATGTCCTGATAGGTCACTACCCACTCTAAAAACATGTTTTTTCACATTTGAATGTTTCTAAAATCAAGATGTTCTGTAGCAACGTGTACATTTAGCGTGGTAGTATTTCTGATTTTTTTCCTTCTGAAAATTTATTATTATTGATATGTTGAGGGTTCATCTTAAAATCAAATAGCCCTGTCCGGTGTGGCTCAGTTGGTTGGAATGTCATCCTGGGCACTGACAGTTTCCCTGGTCAGGGCACATGCCTAGGTTGTAGGTTCAGTACCCAGCAGGAAGGCAACTGATTAATCTCTCTCTCTCTCTCTCTCTCTCTCTCTCTCTCTCTCTCTCTCTCTCTCTCTCCCAACTCCCCCATCTCTACTTCTCTATCCCTTTCTCTCTCTCTCTAGAATCAATAAATGTAACCTTGGGCAATGATTTTTTTTTAAATCAAATAACTAATGTTACTTATTCACCTCATAGTGTCTCTCCTCTCCACTATGAATTACAAGGAGCAGGACCTATATTGTGTTCTGATCCTCTTTGTGTTGCTCAATAAATACCAGGAAGGTGATGAGGAAGGTGAGAGGGGGCAAGGAAGGAAGAGAAGAAAGGAAATTTCTCACACTCTGCAGTTAGAGAGCACCTGCACATTCTGCTCTCACTTAGTTTGGTTTCCCATCAGAAGGCACTGGGGTTTCTCCACCACAGGTTTTTCCCTGGAGCTGGCCTTCTCACTGCGGTCCAGGAAGTCACATCTGCTGCACATTGTCAGCACAACACACAGGTCATCAGTCCCCCATCCCCAGGCACACACTGCCAAGGGGGAAACCAATCAGAAGGAAAGTCAAAGATTCAGAGTCATCCTTCAAGTCATCTTCCCTAGCCAGGGGGCTCTTCTATGAACTCTGCATCCAGAGATAAGAGCCCATCACATCTCAGCTCCTTGTCTGGCCCACTGAGCATGCCATGCCATGGCCTTACCCTTGCCTATCCCACCTTATTTCCCAAGATTCCAGGCAGCTGTTTTTCTCATTTTCCTCAACTCATGCCTTGCCAGTGACATCTCCCCTACCTGCCCCCCCTCCCCCAGCTCTCCCATGACATCTTCCCTGATGCCCCTGTCCTCACAGACTTCACCATCCTCTGAACAACACTTGTGGTCTGAGCTGGGCCAGTCAGCACTGCTTATACTGTGCCTACGCTTTCATAGCATTTTCCACAGCCGAGGGGTAAGCATACATCAGCGTTCAAACACATGATTGAAATACATTAATACAGTGATCGACTTTTGGGAGCTCCTCTTCTCTCTATCATTTTCTTGGTCCACCCTTCTTTCTACTCCTAGCCCAAACAAATCCCTGTCTCTGAGGCCCCCTGGTGGGTTTAGAATTGTACCCCTGATTCTGGTTTTTCCAGGTATTTTGTTGGAGGTATGCCTGGACCAGCCCCTAAGTGGCCCACTGAAGCTCAGACCCATCTGACATCTCTCTGAGCCGGCCTCTCCTAGGTTGCTGCACCATTCTTGCAGGTGCTTCTCTGTTCTGGTTGGATGACCATCTTCGTGGGTTCCTCTGCGATGCCTCACACATCACAGTGCATTAGCAGAGGGAGAAGATGCAGCCACATGGCACTGCTGGCATACACGGAATCCACAGCCAACTGACTCTGCTAGTTTCTGTTGAACTTAACTGCTGTTCAGTCAGGTTTTTCATCCTTTACAGGAACAACTGATCTTGTAAAGCAAAGGGTGCCATTTACATTTGCCTATTAAATTCCATCATGTTTGGTCTTATAGTTCCAGCTGACCATAATCATTTTGAGACTTCACCCTGTCCTTCCAATTCTTCAGCAGGGTGGAAAGAAACTTAGTGTACACAGGCTTTACAGGTGGCTCAAGGAAAGAATTAACACCATGTCTATACCAGGGCTTTAATTCACTTCTTAGCCCTGTGATAGCACTAGCCCTGGCCAGCTGTACTAAAAAGTATATGGTTCAAGTACAGATATAGCCATGGACACCCAATCCCTCTAGGAGTGGCCCTGTCCTGACTCCAGCGGTTGTACCAGAGACCTGCAGGGGCTCACCCTTGAGCACTGGTACTCATCACTTTGGGTTCGGTACTGAGACCAACAGGTCTTGTCTATTCCTTCACCACCTTTGCTGCTATCCTCATTCTCCTACACTCCTGGGCCACTTCCAGATGCTTTGATAACCACCACTTCTACTGCACTCCCTTGGTGGAGAGTTTAATGATCCTGAAGGCCCTAGAAATACATTGAATTAAAACACAATAGGATAGCATTGTGCATTTTAGTGAAACAGCAATTAGGAGCAGCAGTCACCGTGTCCTCGAGAGGGCAAGAGAGCTGAGGAGAAAAGAAAGTGCCCTCATAAAGACACTTAATTTCATTACCACCAGACACAGTTTCCCATTATTGCTCTTAGTGTTTAATGGTTTTATGATTCCATCTATTGATGCTTAGCTAGTTCATTAACTGTGCTGCTAAAAATACAATTATCTCCAACAAAACCTTTATCACTAATAAAAGGGAGGGGGAAAACCCTCCATCACTACCAGAAAGCAGTGGGGTGGACATATCTGTGTGTAGTAATTCCTTGGCCCAAAGTTTTCATGGAGATTGAGGCGATAGCCACACAAGTTTCATGACCCAACTTAAAAATTCAATCAAGAAACTGCTCTATTATTTAGCTTACTCCAACTAACAATTGCACCCAATTGACAATCACTTTGAGTCAGCTGAATCAACCTGTCACAATGCTGGCGGCACATGAGAGACGAAGTCAGTTTAACCATTCATGCATTCAGCGTTATTTACTAAGCCCCTACTGGGTGCCAAGCACTGGTTAAATATACAGAGATATGAAACATAGGCAGGGCCTCGCTTTCAAGAAGCCAAAAGTCTAGTAGACAGTGAGCGTCTGTTGGGATCAGACAAAGGAGAATCCCAGTTACTGAGTTGGGGTTCCGTGTGGACCTCTACTTCTGATTTGGAGCGGGGAGGAGAAAGCCGATACTGAGCAGGGCAGAAGAAGAAAATGGCTTTCCATCTCACTTGGCGTAAAAGCCTTTCAATGGCCCCCGAGGCCCTGCAGGGTCTGTCTTTAAGACCTACCCTTTTGACCTCTTTTCTGAGCCTACAAGAGGTGGGAGGGTGGCCAGTGCAAACAACCCAGGTCTGCAGTCAGGAGGGACCTGGGCCTAATAAACACTTGTGTAAAGATTTTTAAGTGGCTAACTTGTTCTAAGGGGTTTCCGGTTTTTCCTTCTGGAACCCAAACTGGTCTTGGCAGCTGGTTCCCTGGCTTCATTTCCTATTATTTCTCTCCTTACACTCTGCTCTGGCCTCTGCGTTATTCCTTGAATGGACAGGCCCCAGGGCCTTTGCATTTGCTGTGTCTCTACCTGTACTGACTCTTCCCCCAGACAGTGTCAGGGCTCACTCCCTCAATTCTCAGTGAAATACCCCTCTCAGCAAAACCTTCCCTGCCCACCCACCTACTCCCATCACTCCCTAGTCCCTTCCCTGTTGTATTTTCTTTATGACTCTTACCACCACTTGAGATACTATATACTTTACATTTTTATGTTTTTGGTTATTTCTCCACTAAAATGAGGGCTCTTAGAGGGCAGGGACTTTTCTGTTTGGTTCACTAATGACTCCTCAGCACTACCACAGTGCCTGGAATTTAGAAGGCAATTAATAAATATTTGCTGACTGCCTGACTCTACTTATTTCCACCTACTATCTCTCAGCCCCAAGCCCATCCCCTGCATGCTATGCTATAATGCCTAGGTCCCTTTACCAGCTGACATCCTCAGAAGCTTTCTCAACAAAGATGCTGAGGGTGAACAGAAGGCAGGAGAAGAGGAAAAGCTATTGTTCTTCCTCTATCTCTTGCACTCTTTCTTTCTTTCCTTCTTTGTTTGGTGGTGTCTCTAAATCACTGTGTTATTTCCATAATCCCAAATCTAGAGCCCCCTCCTCTGTGGCAGCTTCTCCTCCCATGTGTTCGCCAGCCCCAGCTGTGGTAGCTTCTTCCAGCAGTTAATGAGCTCTGGAAAACCTCACAGTGTCCCTTTGCTGCCCCAGCCTTCCAACACCTATGTGCCCCACAGCCTGTATGAAACCTCCTCTGTTTGATATGCTTAGTGTGGCTTCCATTTTCCTCACCAAATCCTGGCAGATACAATAAATTTAGGAAGGGGAATCAATGCACAAGCACAGTCCTATAGCCAGTGCAGAGAAAAGGGGGCAGCTCCAACAGAAGCTATCCCCTCCTTCCCAAGTCCGAGAGGAGCGAAGAAGCCCTAAGGACACCAAGGAAGCCCAGCAGTGGAGACAGGTCTGCCAGCTGCCAGCTGAAGGCTGACTCCACTTGATGGTGGGGCAGACACTGAGGATATGCCTAGCCTCGGTCAGGCTTGACTTCCAAAGGCCTGAACCACAAGTAGAGCCCAGTAGTCCAACCAACTCTCTCTCTCCCTCTGGCCCAGGCCCGGGAGAGGCTGCAGTGCAGGCTTTGGATCCACTGCATCAGGGTGCTCATCGGGGTGATCACCACTGCAGTCATCTAATTGTGTTGGTGGTAATTGCTTCTTACCTCACGTACTTGTCCCCCAGGAATTCGTCCTGTGGAGACAACTCACAGCTTGTTTATGCACTCTAATGTGTCTGAGGTTGAGGCATATGCATTTCTTTGGTAGTTGACACTCAAATTTTTCCTGAAAAGTTGTTATCTATAGTCCATCTCATAATCAATGGCATCTTAAAATTGAAAGACTATGGTGTTAACCAAAAAGACCCCAAATACCTTAACATGTGCAAGGCCCTGTTCCACTTACTATGTTTCACTGCCTTATCATTTCATCCTGGGTGTGGTCCTATGAAGGAAGTGTTATTATTCCCATTTCTACGACTCAGATGCCAAGGCCAAAGGATTGCAGCTCACTGGTGGAGGAGTTGCCAGTGAAGCCTGTGTTCTGTCTGGCTGGCCAATCATGCTACCCATCTTCATACCTTTGACCAGGAGGAGGGCCTGAAAGCAGCTTC
This sequence comes from Desmodus rotundus, assembly GCF_022682495.2. Taxonomy (NCBI): domain Eukaryota; kingdom Metazoa; phylum Chordata; class Mammalia; order Chiroptera; family Phyllostomidae; genus Desmodus; species Desmodus rotundus. Next base: position 82,894,529 of record NC_071391.1, on the reverse strand, counting down.
TGAAATGATCTTTTGGTTTCAGGGCTCTCCCCACACCCAGCAGTCAGAGTCTAAAGTGAGACCTAGAAGCAGAGCAGAGAAGACCCTCATGGGGATTCAGACTCTTCCCGGGGTCTTCCCAATGGAGTCATGGCCCTTCTGACCAACCCACCCAGTGAGCATCTCCTCTGCAGTCTCTGCAAGGCAGAAAGAAGTATTAGAGCTGGCCCTGCCCTTGAGGGGGCTCAGGGCCACTAAGAAGATAGATAGGTGCACAGGAAAACATAAAAGACAATTGGAAGTTCTGTCTAATGCCAAAGAGATGGGACAAGTGTGTGTGTAAGGTACCAGAGAAAGAGAGAGCTTTCCAAGAACACAAGGCATCAGTACTCCAACTGCCTTTGGGGAGAGTTTCTGAGTGTGGGGAACTACACCAGCTCTTGGCTGCCTTGGAGTCCTCCCAGTGAGCTAACAGTGTAGGTTTTTTCATCTCCATTTTACAGACACCCTGTATCCTACAGCTGATGAGCAGTCAGCCTGTATTTGAACCTCAGTGAGGCTGACCTTCCAAATCCACAGTCCTTCAACCACACTGTCATCCACGTGTGTATGTCTGTGTGCTACCACATGCTCACTCACACATGTGCAGATATACACACACCTTACTACTGCCTACAAAGGCAATTATTTTTTGGGAAAAACAACATAAAACACATTGCCAGGTGGGTTCAAAGAAATCAAATCTTCCCTAATCTTTCCTACACATTTTATTGTTTGCAAAGAGAATGGATTTCTGTGGAGCTTTGTTTTGTTTTGTTCTTCTGAGAAATCTGGTTAGAAAGTAAAGCAAATAAGTTGTAAAACGTGAGATTTGTTTATTACCTGACAAGCAGGTTCCTGCAGAAATGAGGCTGCAGAAAGAGTGATTTGGTCCTCAGCTCTGTCCTCAGCCCCAGGGAGCCAGACCTGTTTGGCACTGGGCTGGAGCACATGGGGAACAGCAGGTTAATAAGTGCCAATCCAGAGAGACTCCCCACCTGGCCACCAGAAGCCTCAGGCACAGCTCCTCAGTCATGTAACAGTCATGCATCCAACAACATCTATCAGGCACCAGCCACTAGAGATAATAAAACAGCTCTGCTCTCAAGATGCTCAGGCTGATGAAGGAGAATGAACCAAATTTAATCATTACAATACAATGTAAGAAGTGTTATAACACGGTCTGTGGGAGCATCCAGGAGGAAGCAGCTAATTCTGCAGGAGTGGAGGGAGCAAAACAAAGGTGTTAAGAAAACTATAACAAAATTGGAGATATATAACCAGGACTTTGAAGATTAAGGAAGATTTTCTTTCACAGACAAATAAAAGTGGGAGAATACCTGACCGAAGGCATAATAAGAACATGAGCAAAATCAGGGAAAACTGAGGGTGCAAGGTACAGTGGGTAGTATGATGAAGCTGGAACAAAATTATGGGTGGGAAGTGGGTTGTGGGTCTGACCTGGGGAATTAGTTCTACATTGATGAGTTGTTATTTTCTTGTTTTGTTTTGGTTTTTAATTCATGTTCAAACACAGACCGATTTATTTCAGAACTTGCCTTAACTGATATTTTAATCATATGTTTATACCCTGAACAATTTCAAATGAGCAGGTATCTGAAATGAGATAATGTATATGAAAAGCACTTAAGAGAACTGTGAAATATTATGCAAACTATTGTTAATGTTGTTTGTATTGTTCTAAGATTCCTGAGGCAAAGTACTCACTGAGCCTTTGTTGCACACAGCTGGGCCAGACACTGGGAGCGCTGGGGACAGGAGGACCCACAGCACCTTCCCAAACACCTTCCTATAGAGCGCAATTGCTCATCAGCCATCAACAGGGGCGTGTCGGATTTCTTCAACTGACGAGGAGGCACTCAGACCTAAACCCTTCCAGGGTGGGCCCCTCATTAAACCACAACTCTGGTTTGACAGTGTTGTGTGGCTGAAAGGTAACAGACTTACTTTCTTACCCCAACTCTCCACCTGGGTGGCTTTGGGCAGCCATAGACCTCTGGACCCCAGTGTCCTCATCTGGAACATTCAGAGATAATGGTGATGGTCCCACAGTTTTGTCAGCTCTCTGGGGCCTTTCCACAGAATTCAGAAGAAGAAACTCTTTCACATCAGCCTCGTGTGGTTGTGCTGGCCTCACGAGGGCAAGAGGGCCCAGGAACGGTGCAGAGAATGAAGGAGAGAGGTGTGGGTGCTCCAAGACTCTGAGTCCCGATCTGGACATTGCCCTCATGGACTTGGGTGTGTTACTGAACCGCACTTGACTGACTCAGTTTTTTCTCCCCTGCCAAAAAAAAAAAAAGACTGTTGAAAAAAACCCAAATCCCAATTTATCCAATGGTCAATACCAGATGCTGTATCCATTCATTCATTCAGTGAACATCTATTGAGCACCTACTACTTGCTGGCAATGTACAATGTACTATGCTACAAAGAGTATTTTAAATAATTTTTAAATAAAATATTTTAAAAATAATAATATATGGCCTCTCAGAATTTTAGCCTAGCTAAAAATATAAACATATCCTTTTTAAAGTCAGTGATTTACCTGAAGTCTGTTGGAGTAAACAATTACAAAACAGTAAGACAAGTGCTACTGTAGAGTCTAGGTTTTAGTACAAGGTCCTGGAAGAGAACCAGGCATGTAATCTATGTTGAATAAACATTTGTTGAATTAACAGAGGTCATAAGAACAGGGCATTGTGAAAGCACCTAGGAGAGGTAGGATCAAGGAAAGCTTCCTAGGGGCATGACTACTGATGCCACTTAAAAGGAAACCTGGGCTGAGGGGCTGGCAAGAGACCTGCACTCTGGGAAGTAGGAAGCGAGAGCAATAGATACCTTCCCATCCTGTTTTGCTATTCAAAGGTAGGCTGAAGTAATGTGGTGTCAACCCTGTGTTTGCCTAGAGGTGCCCAGGTGAATTTAAGATATTTCAGGTCTGGGACAGTGGGGCCGGGAGAGGGATTGGTTACAGGAGCAGAGACAGTCCCACTGAAACTGAAGTGTTTGCAAACATGGCCACTTGGCCTTCTCACCTGCCTGCTGAGGGGGCCCGTTGCTGGCACCTTGTTTCCTTTGAGTCATAGCTGTCTTGTTCAGCAGAAGTACAGTAGAGTCCAGGCCTGAATTACTTGTTGTATCTCCTTTCTATGACTTCCTGGTGGAATTAACTGGTCAGGCATATGTCTTCATTCCGGAAGGATACCAGCTCTATCAACTTATTCTTTTACCCATGCAGAATTCTAATCAGGCAGAAAACTAGGGTCATCTTTACTTTTTAATCGGTGGTAGTGCAAGCTTACACAACTGCTTTGGGAAAGCAGTTGGTAATGCACATGGACACGTGCCAGAGGGAAGAGCACTAGCTTTGATGGGAACTGGAGCTGCAGTTGACCCTGTGTTCAACCACTCAGTAGCTCTGGGGCACTGGGCAAGATGCAGAACATCTTTGAGCCTCAGTTTTCTGCCCCAGTGAAGCCCTCTGCAAGGTGATATGACCTCCAACAGATGGGCAGAGCACATAATGCTCAGAAGCTGCGAGTAAATTGTAAGTTAGCAATGCAGTAGATGCATTGCCCATCTCACCCAAACTACACACTATTGGATGCTTCTGGTAGGGCATCTTCAAAGAGCCCACTGTACTAGTCAGGGCCTACCAGGAGAAGAGGTGGCACTTAAGTTAGATCATTCGAGCACAGTTTAATAAACAGATTATGTATGAAACTGTGGGCAAGGTAGAAGGAGACCTTGGGGGATAGTGCAGTGCTCTGGAGCTAATAACAGCCTACTCCTGAAGGGGCGAGGGCAAGAATGGTTACCAGAGCCCAGGTACAGAGGGCAGTGTGTGGAAAGAACTTCCCAACAGGAGCTGTGACCTTTAAGAGAGGGATGCAGCCAGACAGTGGCAATGCCACAGGGAGGGAACCAGGGGAATAATAACCCAAATTCTCTCTCCCACTTCTCTCCGGTCTCCTTCCAGTGCTCCTCTTTAGCCAAACTCAATAGATGCTAGAGATAAGGGAGCTCTTTAATGCAGTCTATACAGGTCCGCCTTTTGTTGGGGCCAGAACAGACTGAAGGGGGTGAAAGATTAGATATGGAGGGACAAACAGAAGACATTTAGCACTCTCCATAAAGCAACTCACAAGAGAAGGAGTCAACTTGGAATATGTACCAAAACAACAAAAAAAGCAAGAGCATGATGGTCCCGGTCAAATAAGATCTTTCCTGCCTCTGACCTCTCCTTGGTGTTCCTGCCAACCCCAGAGGGGTCAGAAACTACAGGGGTCAACAGAGTTGAAGGCAGGAAAAAGAGGCACATAGCAGGAGAAGAGAGAGTTCCCTTCTTTCCCCCTGCAGGCTTTCAACCTGATGTGGACCTGGAGAATACATTAGGTTAGGCTAGCCGCAATAACAAACAGCCCCAGACACTTAGTGACTAAACACAATGGAGATTTATTTCTTGCTCATATAACAGTAGAGGAAAGTTCCAGGTTGGGGTAGTAAGGAAGGCAGGAGGCTTTCCTCCACACAATTATTCAGGGACCCTGGCTGATCATCCTTAACACCCAACTTCCAACAGCATCCTAGGGTCACTCTCATCTCAGTCAACTGGAAAGAGGAAACTATGTGGAGGAGCAAATATGGGAAGTTTTTGAGGGGGTAGGCCTAAAAATGAAACATATCCTTCCTATTCATATTCCACTGGCTAGAATTCAGTCACATGATTACTCCTGACTGCTAGGGAGACCAGGAAATGTAGTCCACTTGGCCATGCAGGTGATCAGAACTCCTATTATAATGGAAAATGGAAAAAGTGGATTTTGGTGGACAGTTTCCAGTCTCTGTTACAGAAAATCTTTAAATTAAATTCCGAAGTTTGCTACTACATGGAATGGACATTTAAATTATTGAAAAGTCTGTTTCATGCTTAGAAGTGGCAAGAGGATTTTATTGACAGTGGTAGAAGTAATCATGAGATCTGCCCTAGAGACTGTCAAAGGAGCAAAGAAGTACTAGCCAGGCGGCAGGTTTGAACAGGCCTGAACAACGGTTTGAACACCAATTTGGAAGTGGTTTGTATATACTCAAGGAACTACCAGTTGATCAGTGTACCAATTTCTCTGTTATCCTTTTGAAATCAGAATGAGTAATATTTTTCTCTTTTTATTTCCACAAGAGGATGTTATTGTAATAAATATAACTTTTAAGTGGAGAAAAATATAAAATGTACTTTTTTAAAAAGCCAATAAAGTTACCCTATGTTCTTATTCTGGTTACATTTAGTTCTTTACTGACTCCTAGTACTTTCTGCTTTAAAAAACTATGCTCACCACAACACCCAGCTGATGACTGTCTTAGTCAGTTCAGGCTGCTATAACCAATCACCATAGACTGAGTGACTTAAACAATAAGCACTTATTCCTCACCATTTGGACACTGGAAGCCTGAGAGCAGAGTGTCAGGTTGTGGTGAGAGCCCTCCTCCAAGCTGTAGACGCCAGCTTCTACTGAGCCCTCACACATCAGAAGGAGGGCAGACCAGCCCTCTGTGGCCCATTTTCTAAGGCACTGACCTCCTTCATGAGGGTCCCACACCCACACACCTTCCCTAACCATATCCCAAAAGACCACCTCCTAAAACCATTACTTTAGGGGTTAGGATTTCAGCATATGAATTTTGGGGGGCACAAACATTCAGTCCATAACAATCCCCTTGCCATGGCTGGTGTGGCTCAGTGGATTGAGCACGGGCTGGGAACCAAAGGGTTGCCAGTTCAATTCCCAGTCAGAGCACGTGCCTGGGTTGTGGGCCAGGTCCCCACTAGGGGGCACACGAGAAGCAACTACACATTGATGTTTCTCTCCCTCTCTTTCTCCTTCCCTTCCCTGTCTCTAAAAATAAATAAATAAAATCTTAAAATAAAAAAAAATCCCTAATGCCTTGTTACATACAAGGACAATGGTCAAGGCGGTCAAGGAAGTGAGCTGAGGGCAGCAGAACAGAGAATACAGACTAAATCAGGGGTCCATCAAGGTGGAGCCCTCACAGGCAAGATCTAGGTGGAAGCAAAAACATTTTCATGGCAAATTATAGGAGAGCTCTGGGTCAAGATCCAAGTAAAACTGGTAAAGAGTCTGACAGCAATTATAGGGCCCATAGATATCCTCCTGAGACCAAGTCCAGGGACAGCACTTTGGACTGTGTGTGGCTTAGTCCTGCTTAGGTCCTAAGTAAACCTCCCCACCACTTACACACCCTCTTTCATCCCCAACTCCACTGTTATTATCATCTGCATTTGATGTCCAACCTATAAATGGTGGAACTAGGATTTGAACCCAAGCCAGACCCCAAGTTTGTAAGGGGTGAAAATACACCCATTGCCTATTGACAAGATAATACATGTAGAGTGCTCACCCTTGCTGTATTCATTTGGTAGGGCAGCTGTAACAAGACACCAGGATGGCTTAAATAACTGAAATTTATTCTCTCACAGTTCTGGAGGCTAGAAGTTTGAGATCAAGGTATCAATAGGTCGGTTCCTTCTGAGGGCTGTGAGGAAAGGATCCGTCCCAGGCTTCTCTCCTTAGTTTATAGAAGGCCATCTTCTCCCCATGTCTTCACAGTGATGCCCCTCTATGTGTCTGTGTCCGAATCCCCTCTACTCATAAGGACACCAGTCGTACTGGATTAGGGCCCACCCTAAAGACCTCATTTTACCTTAATCACCTCTGTAAATATCCTGTCTCCAAATATGGTCACATTTTGAGGTACTGGGGGTTAGGACTTCTACATATGAAGTTGGAGGGAGACAGAATTCAGCCTATCACACTAGCTAAATGGTCATAGTTATTACTATGGTCCTGGAATTCAAGGACCCCCACAATCTCAAGCCCCAACTCACCTTTCCACCCATCTTTATTATGTCCCGTATACTAAAACTCTCTCAGTCACTGTTAACCAAAACACCTTGAACTCTCCTTCCTCCATGCTGTTCCTGTACTACAATCTACCTGTGATGACAGCACACCAAAACCTCCTGTTAGTGTAAGACCCAGCTCAAAACCAGTTAGCCCTTGACCATTCTCACCACCCCAGCCATTTGAATGGAAGCAAGGAAATGAACAGTTATGAAACAGTATGTTTTCACCAGCATGATATTTTATTCGCTCATATTCCCATAAACCTGACAGGTTAGGTCATTGAAGTTCAGAGTGGCTAAGTGCTGTGTGAAAGTTCACTCAGCAAGTGAAGGCAGGAGTGTGATTCCATCTCTACCTGTCTGATTCCAGGTCCAATGATCTCCCCATCCTGAACTCCTATACAGTTCTGGCCTGAAGTATTCACCTGCCAGTGAAAATTGCTATGTCTTCATTATCACCTGGAGCTTTTACTTTGAGCTTTTATTAAGTCTTTATTATCCATTTTCTATTTGCATATCTTTTCTCACCAACTGTATTTTCAGCGTCTTAAAAACAGGAATGAATGGGTTTTTCACTTGTACCAATCCCTTCATAGCCACTGGCAAGGCTCAATAGAGATGATTAATGTTGTTTTAGGGCCAGGTGGAGGGTTATTCTCTGAATTACCTAAAAGACACACCCATTCCTAAAACATGTGTGCTCCAGAGAGCTGGGCCCCAGCCAGCAGGAGAAATGGGCCTTTCTCTTCTTCCTTCATGAACTAATTAATGCCACGAGTTCAGCCACCCCCTCACAGGCCCAGGCCGCTTGCAGACCTATGCTTGGGCAGGGCACCCCCAGAGCTCAGCTTCCAGCAGCAAGGCTGGTTATCCACACTGACACATTTGTGTCTGCCCTTGCTGTTTCCCCCTCCCTTTCCTGTCCCAGTCTCCTCTCTCTCCTCCTTCTAGGACCTCTAGGCTGAATGAAGCTAACCTCTATTATTTAGTGGTCACTGTAGGCTGGCCACTATTCTAAGCACTTTGTAGCTGTAACCACTACATCGAACAAGCAGGACTCAGGAAATGGTATCATAAAGGTATTTTTACTTTGAGTCCCACAGTTTATCTTCACCTCTTCAGTGGGGGTGACCCTTCTTGGATGAAAACTCAAACTGTCTATGTAGCTCTTCTGCTCACTCTTATGTAATAAAAAGTTCAATAGTCACTTTAAAATGCAAAGAGTCCCAAATCAACAATTACAATGGTCAGATCCCACGCAAGATCCAAAACTTGAAAGTTGACGTAGAGTTCAATTGCTTCCCCCTCCCAGCTGGGCTCTGCAGCTTGTGGGCTGTTTGCATCATGTGTGACTTAGGAAACAAGCAAAGAGGGTATGGGGCAGTGTGGGTGTGCCCATGATGGCAATGGAGGTGACCACTCAAATCTCCTTCAGGAGAAACTGCTGTGGGGAGCAGACAGAGTTGATTGACAGCCCAGCTGTCACCAACCTCCACATCTGCACCAGGGCCATGTTTCCCAGGGCTCCTCCAGCTAAAGACCAAGTACAGTGAGGTGCTAGAATTGGGCCATTTCTTCTGCCTGCCAGGGGACACTTTTGATGGGCAACCTTTGCTAGGAGACTAGCTGGGAACTAGAGGACTAGCTGAAGATGCTTAAGGGACTAGCTAAGGTACTAGCTAGGTCACCCAGACTTGCTCAGCATGTCCCTGAGGTCTGAGATTCTTCCTCCCCAATTCTCCTTCCTTTGCCCTCCTACATCAAAGCCTCTCCTTCTACCTAACCTTGCTTCCTCCCCTTTATTCCTCATAGAAATTTTCTTGAATAAATCTCTGCTTCTCAGGGATATGAATGGTGCAAGCCCTTCTTTCTTCCTGCCTGGCAGTTTCTACACCTCCCCGAGCCAAAGGGGCCTGTGACATCTTGGGAAACAGGTGGAGTCAGCTTCACCGTGTGTCTCCTAATTCCTCCCATCTTACTTGGCTACCCCTTTGCCAGTGAGGGAGTAGGTAAGTGGGTAGGAAGGTAAGTAATTACTTGACGGTTTCTAACTTAAGATGACCTCTCAATCTATGGACCTATCAGGGCTTTCAAGCTGACAGTGCTTCTCATGTGGCACTTTCATGTGAGCAGTGCCTCTTCTTCCAGCCTTCCCTATCCTTCCCTTCAACCCCAGCGCATTAGTCAGGGTTCTCCAGAGAAACAGAACCAATAGGATGTGGATGGATACATGGATGGATGGATGAATAGATGGTTGGTTGGTTGGATGGATGGACGGATGGATGGATGGACAGGTTTATTATGAGGCTTTGGCTCATGCAGTTATGGAGCCTGAGAAGTTCCAATATCTGCCATCAGCAAGCTAGAGCCCCAGGAGAGCTAATAGTTTAGTTCCAATCCAAGTCAAAGGCCTAAGAACCAGGCAAGCCAGTGGCATAAATTCCAGCCCAAAAGCCAGCAGCCTTGAGATCGAAGAAGAGCGGATATTTCAATTCAGGTCTGAAGGGAGGAAAAGACCAATGTCCCAGCTCAAAGTAGACAGGCCAAAGGAGTTCACTGTTAGCCTTTCTGTTCTGTTCAGATCTTCAACTGATTAGATGAGGCCCACCCACACTAGGGAAGACATTCTGCTTTATTCAGTCCACCAATTCAAATGTTACTGTCATTTAGAAACACCCTTATGGACACACCCAGCATAATGTTTTGCCGAATATCTGGGAATTTCATGACCTAATCAGGTTGACACATAAAATTAATCATCACACCCAACAACTGCCCCCCAGGGGAACACTCATGGTACATTAGTGCTGATGCTGGGGTCTCTGTCTTTGCAGGGTCTCTTTCAGGATTACTCCAGCATGGCTTCCATCTCTGGCCCAGGATGCAATACTTTTGACCTGCTAAAGGAGGAGAGTGTGACTGCCTCCAGATGTCACCCTTTACTCTACTGCCACAGGTGTGAACCCTGCACCAGTCCCCTGTGTCCCCAGTGGCAGGGGTCTAGGTCTCTGAGTGGTCCTCACCTTTCCCCCAGTCCCTCTGGGGATTGGGGAGGACATGGAAGGACCCCCAACTCCCCAACAAGTCTCTCAGAAAGAGACCTTCAATTTCTCACAACCCTTATATATCCTCACTGTGGTGAGGGGGTTCAGGACATGGCTAACCAGTGGCTAGTCATCTACACCACAGTTCTACATATGCTGTAGCTCCTCCTTTGGATTCCAGCCTCTATTGTATCTTGCTGGCATAATGGAAACTTTTCAAAACATCCTGTTATATAGGTACTTGCTCCTTTAAGCCTCTTGACAGCCTTGTAAGGTAGGTATCATTATCCCCATTTTATAGGTAGGGAAATTGAGAAACAGAAAGGTTAGTAATTTGTCCAATGTCACACAGCTATGAATTGACAGGCCTGAGATTCAAACTGTAAACGTCTGGTCTTTAACCTCTGCATTATACTTACCCTCCTGCTATGGGGAAGACAGGGGTGGCAGTTGCACATCACTATTTTGTCTCCCTCAGGAAAACATCTGGATGAGTGAAGATATAACCCAGTGGCCTTCATGTGTTCAGATAGCACTGTCTTCTAATCAGGTGCATCCTGCCCACAATAGGTCTCCGTTTGATGGGTACTTGATTTGGTCCTTTATCTCTGTTTTTCTGCCTTATCTGTCCTTTCCCTTTGGATCCTCAGTTTCCTTATTTATAATGTGGAGATACTATCAGATCCACGTCTCGTGGCCAAGATGAGAATTAGCCATCATCTGTATTGTTAATATAATGAGAACAGTTGGGTGACATTGATGTAGTCTGCCAGCCAAGGAGACGGGACTGGAATGTGAAAGCATGAACAATGACGTCTTCACTGTACTAGTCTGTGTGAGCATGTGTGCTGTATGGCTGTCACATTCCAAATGACTGAGAGAATAGACCAATGAATCTGCACCAAACTTTGCATTAAGCCTGAACATTCCTCTGCGGACACTATTTGGATGATTCAGAAGGCTTTCAGTGACAATGCAATGAGTGCAGCACAAATAAAAGTGTGGCACAAACACTTCAAAGATGGTCAAGAATCTGTTGAAAGTGATCCACCTTCTGGAAGGCCTGCAACAAGCTGAACACTTGAGAATACTGAACGTGTACAGGCTGCGATCAAGACTGGTAACTTACACTGTGAGAACTAGAAGCTCATCTGGGGATTCCAAAAACTACTCTGTCTGAGCTTTGACACAAGATCTTAGCATGAAATGTGTTATGTCAAAATTCATTCTGCAGCTTCTGCCACCAGAGTAGAAGGAACAACATGCTGCAGTTGCTTATGACTTGATTCAAACTGCTACCAATGAACAAGATTTCCTCAAGAAGGTCATACCGGAGATGAATTGTAGGTCTATGGCTATGCATGTGATCTAGAAACGAAGGCCCAGTCGTCCCAAAGGAAGTCACCTGGTTCTCCACACCCAAAAAAGGTGCAGCAAAGTCACAGCAAGATCAAGATCATGTTAACTGTGTTTTTTGATTTCGGAAAATATGCCCTTCCATACCAAGCAGTTAATAAGGAGTATTACCTCAATGTTCTTCATCTGTTGAGAGATGCAATGCAACGAAAACGGCTGTAGCTATGGGCAACTGGTGATTGGCAGCTCCATCGCAACAAACTGCCCACTCAGGCATCATGTCTCACACTGAGTTTTTCTGTGAAACATCAAATCACCCACGTAACTCAGCCCTTCTTCAACTCAGATTTGGTGCCCTGTGACTTCTGGCTTTTCCCAAAATTGAAATCACCTTTGAAAAGGAAGAGATTTCAGACCATTGATGAGATTCAGGAAAATATAACAGGGCAGCTGATGGCAATTGGGAAAACTGTGTGAGGTCCCAAGGTGCCTACTTTGAAAGGAACTGAGGCACCATTGTCCTTTATACAATGTTTCTTGTGTCTGTATCTTCTTCAATAAATGTCTCTATTTTCAATACTACGTGGCTGGATACTTTCTGGACAGACCTTGTATGTGGCTTTGGCTTTGTTGGCCTGCACCTCAGTTAATGTCCCAGGATGAGAAGGCTACCTCTGACTTCAACAGCTCAGATTCCCTTTTGGCTCCCCGAATCACCAAATCATACTTCTAGATCAGGAAGCAGCACAGTAAAGAAATGGATATGTTTGTGGCTGTCTGAAATACCTGCTCTTTTAAAGAAAAGTCTTCTATGAACCATAAATGCTACTGGTGATGACCAAGAGTTAGCGTATGTCCCCCAATTGAGTTAACCAAGCTTATAATGGATTTCTCACACACCATCAGAGGCTGACTGGGAAGTCAGTGCATCTCCCCAGGGCTGACTACATTCTACCCTTTAGCAGGCTCAGCCATGCACCCGACTCCCAGCAGCTAGGTTTCCCTGTCCAAAGGGGCTGACTACCAGCACTTGTACCACCAAGGCTTCTGGGCATTCCTCTTTCCTCAAAGATAATGCTGAATTCCAAACAGGACCCATTGAGGAAGAAGCTAAGCTTCAGGGGGCTTGTGGCCTACTGTGGAGCCTTTCACCATCGGGTAAAACCACAAACCTGCTGGGACCCTCCACCTCAATTCTTTGTGTCCTCCCCCACAACCTCCCTGGGCCTGGCAGAGGTCAGCTTCTACCCCCACCCCACCCCACCCCAGGCCTCTGCAATGCATCTAGCATATTGTTTTCACTTGCGGTCCCACTGTCCCCGGCCTCGTTCAGAGCTGCCGCGTGGCTCGCTTGGACTATGGCAAGGAACACCCAGGTATAAATCCTACCTCCACTCTCATCCTGCCAACTCCAACTTGGCACCAAGGTCCCAGTGATCGTCAGCTCTAACCAGGTCACCCCCCTTCTCAGAATTCTACCCCTGATCCCTCCTGCCCAGCAGAGGGGCAGACTGGTGGCCTCAGGCCAGACACAGTGTGCAGATACGTTTTGTTCAACCTACACAGTGTTTGCAGTATTTTTGAGCAACATTTTGAAATCAGGAGTTGCACATAAAATTTCAGATATCTGGCTTGTCTCAAACACCAGGAGGCCTGGAAAGCCTGGTGTGATGGTTAATTTTATGTGTCAACTTGCCTGGGCTAAGGAATGTCTAGGTAGATATTTAAACATATTTTCTGGGTATGTCTGGAAGGGTGTTTCATGAAGAGATCAGACTTTTAGTGGGTGAACTGGGTAAAGATCTCCAACCCCAGTATGAGGGGGCTTCATCTCATCCACTGAGGGCCTGAATGGAATAAAAAGGTGGAAGAAGAGCAAATGTGCACTCCCTGCTTGAGCTGAGACATCCATCTTCATCTGCCCTTCACATTAGCACTCCTGGTTCTCAAAGTTTTGGACTCAGACTGGTGTATACACCATTGCCGCCCTCCTCAATTCTCAGGCCCTTGGACTCAGACCAAATTACACCACCAGCTTTCCTGGGTCTCCATCTTGCAGACAGCAGGATGTGAGATAGATACATTCTGGGCGGGACAAAAGGATGTTTACAGTTGTGAGTATGTGAAACACAGGGTGTATTCTTATATTATTATTTATTTATTATTGTATTATTTTCCATACAAACAACTGTAAACCTCCTTTTGCCCCACCTGGCACATATATTCTACTGCTTCTGCCTCTCTGGAGAACCCTGACTGATAGCCCGGGTCCACATATTCACATGGCAGCCATCATCCCACCAGCTGCCCACTCTGCCAGCTTCACGTGTCTGCTTACACCATGACCCTACAGACACGGAAGTCTGATGCCCGAACCACGAAATTGAACTTCTAGCCCTGTGGCCTCCTTTCCTTTATCTTGCACTAAGCTGTCTTATGGCCCATGTCTCACTGTAGGCAGAGTGAGCGTATGATGTATCTTCCGTACCAAGACCCCTCTGGAAGTAAAAAGTGGCACTAAAAATAATTAACAGGTTTTCATTGATCCACAACAGGCACAAACTGGGCTTTTTCTGGCACCCGACATGTGTGGTTGCCTAAATATTGACCCCAACTTGAGCATCACACCCCAATCTCCAGCCAGCTCAGGTGTCATTAATATGGCCCCCACAGGTAGGCCAGGGCTTTGGCCCTGTTGTCTCTGCTGCTGGAAATGCCCTCCCTCTCATCTCAGCCTGTCAAGGTCCCGCTGCCCCTTCCAAGCCCACCCAGATGTGAGCACTTCCCTGCAGCAGTCCTCATGCTTCCCGGCCAGAACTCTTCTCCCTACTTTTGAATGTCCAGAGGACTTTGTACATCCCTGTGTTTTGCATTAGAATCATGTCATTCATATTTGTTCAACAAACATTTGTGGAACACTGGGGTTACACCAGTGAACAAAATAGCCCAAGTGCCTCCCCTCGCTGACTATGTTTTACTGCACATGTCAGCCTTGCTCATCAGTTTATAAACTTCTCAAGGACTGGAATTGCAGATGGAAGGGGTAGCACTATGAACACAACAGATGATCAAGAATATTTGCTAAATTAAGTTGTCAAAACCTCTCTGTGCCTACTCTTCTCGTCTGCTAACGAGGAATAATATTCATCCTTCTACACTTATAAAATCACTCTGAGGATTAGTGAGAAGCAAAGTGATAATATTTATAAACTTAAAAGCATTTTAGCAGTGTAAAATTCTACAAATAGCTACTAAATAGCTATCTACAAGTAGCTACTAAGCAAGGCAAACTGTGGTTAGCACATTCTATATCACCTTTTAAGATCCTAACATATGGAGAGAGGTATTTTCATTCCTTTTAACAGAGGACAAGACTGTTGGCTGGTGAGGCCGACAGGTCATGGAGGGAGAGCCAGGCTCAAGCAGGTGTCTGGCTCTGGACTCTGAATGCCTTCCACCACACCAGGCTGAACACTGACTAGATTCCAGTGTGACCCAGTTTCTCCTCTTGGAAACAAAACTAGTGTTGCATTGGGAGGAATCTAACTTTAGCAACCCCCTGAGTTGTTTCTTAGAGGAAACTGTCTTGGCCCTGAATGGCAGTGGAAGAGGCAAACCTGCAGGTAGGCATAGAGAGGCAGAGATGCGGAATCACCTGATCAGCCCTGGGCCTGCACCTGTCTCCTCTCATCCCCCACCCTGTCTTCAGTCCCCATGGGCAGTGTGCCCTTGGACTCTCTGGGCAGCAAGGACCTTCAGAAGCTGTAGCAGGCCCCACCTATGGCTATATGACAGGTGACCGATCTCCCCAGGGAGGAGGGCAACACCTGCTGAGGTCCCCTGCTCCCCAGGCCCACCCCGGCAAACACACACACACATAAATACACAGAGGCCTCCACTCAGCATGGGGAGCGGCAGGAGAGGGTGAGCAGCACGGTGCTCTTGGTTCACCTGGAGAAGCTGTGAGTGTCTCTCACCTGGGTGTGCTTGTCAGGCCTGAGTTTAGTGTCAAGCTCTCTCATTACCAGGAAGGAGCACAAATTGAGTTTAAAAGCCCCACTGGCATGATTCTGGAGCCCTGGTCCACGGGGCTGTGCTTCCTGTGTCAATGAGCAGCCAACTTCCTCTAAATGTCTGCTGGCTTCTCTCATTACTTGGGGAAAATGTCGTGCTTGCCAATGTGCTGTTAGAGTAACGTGCGAGCTAGGATGCAAACGCCTCACGCCAGCATAAATAGTTCTGACGGCGTTGGTCCAACTGTCTGGTGCCTCTGCTTCCACGTGATCACACAGGAGCAAATCAAAGACCGGGACCCTCTACTATGAAAAGCAGTCATCAGGGGCTGCCTCTGAAGACAGTTCCAGTCTGCTGTGAAATCCAGTCTGATCTCTGCCTTTGAAGCGACATTTATTCTCTCTTGATTGAGATTTTATCACCATCTGATTTGAATACAAAATGAGAAGCTGGATTTTTAAGCAGTTTTCACAGAAATGCCTAGCAAAGGTAGCATAGGGCCTGCAAAAAAGG
Organism: Desmodus rotundus; assembly: GCF_022682495.2. Taxonomy (NCBI): domain Eukaryota; kingdom Metazoa; phylum Chordata; class Mammalia; order Chiroptera; family Phyllostomidae; genus Desmodus; species Desmodus rotundus. The sequence continues at coordinate 82,878,641 of NC_071391.1, read as the reverse complement.
AAGCAGACTGGCTCTGGGCAAGTCACCGAACCTCACTGGGCCTCTGTTGCCCCACCTGTAAAATGGTGGTGAGACAATAACTATCCAAAGTGAGGTGGACTTTCTTATATTTCCTTCAAGCTCTGACACCCATGATAAATTGGAGGCCTGTGACTTCATGCCAAAGTTATATAAATGAACGCCAGGTGCCTTCTGTTGCTGCTGACCCTAGGGGATATGGTCAGTCCTGCCCAACATTTGAAGGGCACTGGACAAGTGGCCAGGAAAAGACTACAAACAGAGGCCCATGTAGCATATGTCATAATATTAAAGTTATAAATCAAACTATTACACTGTTAAATAAAATGTTTTTTTTTTTCCTCCTACCTTGACAAATATGCTTTCAAATGACCTGGCAGGCCAGGTTGAACTTTAGAGCTCCACACCATGCCATGGCCATAGGAGGAGCCAGCCCAGCCTCTCCCCTTTTCTTCCCAGTCCTGGCACTCGTGCTCATGAGCAACCCAGCCTGCATGTCCACGCTCTCCCTACACACACGCACTCGTGCAGTGGGCCCAGGGGTGTGCACACCCGCAGCACACTACACTCTCCAGAGGTTGCGCCTGGGAATGAAGCCTGGTCATGGGCTTGGGGCTGTTGGGGCAGGAAATCCCGTGTACCATAGAAGGTCTAGAAGGTAGGACCACTTCCCTCAGTGCTACAGACTTCTCACCCTGTGGGGAAGTGCACACCCACAGGAGGCCAGAGAGCAGCCGGGGCCTGGACCCTCTCGACTGGGTCTAGGGGCCATACCAGCGGCAGTACCCACGACATTACCGCTGACCGTGCGTGGGCCAGTTTCCTTACTACATAAAGAACTCCTTCAAATCAATGAGAAAAATAAAAATCAGCTCCTCTATTGAAAAATGAACAGACAGTTCATTTAAAAGAATATGAATAGCTCCTAAAGATGAAAAGACACTCAGTCTGGAAGGTCAGGGTGTGGCAGCACACCGCCCTCGCTGGCTGTGCAAGGTGGGTGCTCTCCTCCCACTGCTGGGGGGGGGGAGGAGTGAGGGTGGCACAGGTCTGGGAAACGCGACTCGGCAGCAGCTGTAAAAACTGCAAATGTATATACGCCTTGTCCCAACAATTCCATATCTAGGTATTTAACCCTGAGAAATATTTTAACTAGAAATGATATTTACTGCGGCACTTTTTGGTTATAGGCAAATATTGGCAACCACCTAAAAGTCAACCAATGCAGAGCCAGTTAACTCAACAGTCCTCCCACAGAACAGGAGGGTGTGGGGCTGGTCAATGTGAGCCAGTGCCCAGAATAAACTCTAACGTACACTGCTAAGAGAAAAAAAGCTGTCTGGGACAGTGGTGGTGTATTGCTATTTGTGTGAAAAGAAAGAGCACATAGACACACATGTTCCATGTGCAAAGCCACACAACAGACTGTGAACAGCGGCTACACCCAGGAAGGGAAACTGAGTGGCTGGGATCAGCTATGGGTATTTCTTTAGAGGCTTTTGAATTTGTACCATGTCTATGATATTCTTATTACAAAATATTCAAATGATTAAAAAACAGGTTAGGTTAGCACTCCATCTGCACCTTTTCTAATGGTACACATATTTTCCTGTCTTATGTCATCGTTATTTATATATAAATTTTGCAAATCTTCTGTATTTTATGGTTTGAGAGGGTAGAATTCATGTCAAATAAAAAATTCTACGCAGCACAGAGAAAGAAGGAGCTTATACCCCTTGCAATGGCATGTATGGAATTGGAGAGCATTATGCTAAGTGAAATAAGCCAGGCGGTGAGGGACAAATACCATATGATCTCACCTTTAACTGGAACATAATCAACAAAAGAAAAAAGCAAACAAAATATAACCAGAGACATTGAAATTAAGAACATTGTAACAGATTAAAGAGAACCAAGATGGTGGCGTAGGTAGACACACTGCGCCTCCTCGAACAACCAGAACTGACAGAAAATCGAATGGCAAGGAAGTCTGACACCAAGGAAATAAAAAATAAACATTCATCCAGACCGGTAGGAGGGGCGGAGAGGACTCACGTTGCTGTGGCGGGACCGAGACTGGCGGAGTGTGGGATGAACGGGGCAGGCAGTCTGACCACTGGCAGACCCTGAAGCCCCACATTCCTGCAGATAAACCGAGAGGGCTGGACTCAGAGTGGCAGAGAACGGGGCAGGCAGAGTGGCGGGTAGCACCCTGCGGCCCCACATTCGCACACAGATAAACCGGACAAACGGCGGGGAGCAAAGCGGACCACGCAACGCAGGGCTCCAGCGCAGGGAAATAAAGCCTCAAACCTCTGATTGAAAACGCCCGTGGGGGTTGGGGCGGCAGCAGGAGAGACTCCCAGCCTCACAGGAGAGGTCATTGGAGAGACCCACAGGGGCCTAGGGAGTGCACAAGCCCACCCACTCGGGAACCAGCACCAGAGGGGCCCAGATTGATTGTGGGTAGTGGAGAGAAAGATTTAGGTCTGGTGGAGAGTGGAGCGGGTGCCATTACTCCCTCTCGGCCCCTCCCCCACGTACAGTGTCACAGCGCAGCAACCAGCATTACCCCGCCCTGGTGAACACCTAAGGCTCCGCCCCTTTAAGTAACAGAAGCGCCAAGACAAAAAAAAAAAAAAAAAGGCCCAAATGACAGAACACTTCAAAGCTCCAGAAAAAATACAACTAAACGAGGAAGAGATAGTTAACCTATCGGATGCACAGTTCAAAACACTGGTTATTAAGACGCTCACAGAATTGGTTGAATTTGTTCGAAAACCAGATGAAAAAATGAAGCCTATGCTAAGAGAAACAAAGGAAAATGTACAGGGAACCAATAGTGATGCGAAGGAAACTGGGACTCAAATCAACGGTGTGGACCAGAAGGAAGAAAGAAACATCCAACCAGAAAAGAATGAAGAAACAAGAATTGGGAAAAATGAGGAGAGGCTTAAGAACCTCCAGGACATCTTGAAACGTTCCAACATCCGAATTATAGGGGTGCCAGAAGGAGAAGAGGAAGAACAAAAAATTGAAAACTTATTTGAACAAATAATGAAGGAGAACTTCCCCAATCTGGCAAAGGAAATAGACTTCCAGGAAGTCCAGGAAGCTCAGAGAGTCCCAAAGAAGCTGGACCCAAGGAGGAACACACCAAGGCACATCATAATTACATTACCTAAGATTAAACAGTAGAGAATCTTAGAAGCAGCAAGAGAAAAGGACACAGTTACCTACAAAGGAGTTCCCATAAGACTGTCAGCTGATTTCTCAGAAGAGACCTTACAGACAAGAAGGGGCTGGCAAGAAGTATTCCAAGTCATGAAAGGCAAGGACCTACATCCAAGATTACTGTATCCAGCAAAGCTATCATTTAGAATGGAAGGGAAGATAGAGTGCTTCTCAGATAAGGTCAAGTTAAAGAAGTTCATCATCACCAAGCCCTTATTACATGAAATGTTAAAGGGAGTTACCTAAGAAAAAGAAGATAAAAAATAGGAACAGTAGAAATGACAGCAAACTCACAGTTATTAACGACCACACCTAAAACAAAAACAAGAGCAAACTAGGCAAACAACTAGAACAGGAACAGAACCATAGAGATGGAGATCACATGGAGGGTTGTCAATAGGGGAGTGGGAGGGGGAGGGGGGGGAAAGGTACAGAGAATAAGTAGCATAGATGATAGGTGGAAAATAGACAGGGGGAGGGTAAGAATAGTGTAGGAAATGTAGAAGCCAAAGAACTTATAAGTATGACCCTTGGACATGAACTATAGTGGGGGAATGTGGGAGGGAGGGGGTGGGCAGGATGGAGTGGAGTGAGGGGGGTGGGAAATGGGACAACTGTAATAGCATAATAAATATATTTAAAAATATTCATTAAAAAGTACTACATTTAAAAAAAAAGAACATTGTAACAATAGCCACAGGGGAGTGAGGAGGGGATAGTGGGGAGAAGGGTCTATAGGAGCTACTATAAAGGACACAAGGACAAAATCAAGGGGGAGGGTAGAGGTGGGGGAGGCAGGTGGGACTGGCTGGGGTGGGGTGGAGGGAAGGGGAGAAAATGCAGACAATTGTAACGGAATAAAAATTAATTAATTAATTTTTTAAAAACCTAACATTTTTAAGCATTTATCATCTGCCAAGCCATAATGTCACTTATTGCTATAGAATGACCTCTGATGATAGGTAGGTCCTGCAGAGGTTGCCAACTTTCCTAAGGCCTCCTGGCTATATGCTGGAGAAGCTGTCTGATTCTAAGCCTGTTCCCCTCCTGTCCTGACTGACTTCAGGACGGCCTTCCCCACTCTGCATAGCACCTCATTCTCTCTCTCTCTCTCTCTCTCTCTCTCTCTCTCTCTCTCTCTCTCTCTCTCTCTCCCTCTCTCTCTCTAACACACACACACACAGAAACTAGAATTTAGGAAGCACTCAAAATATGCTCATTTAGTGAAGGAATGAGTGAGTGTGTGGGTGAGTGAGTGGGTGAGTGACATACCTGCCACACTCACAGTTATCCTGAAATTGTACTTCTAGGCCAAGGACATCCTGTTCCCAGATCTGGGAGGGATGGAGAAGAACAGGCCTCCTCATAAACAGCCATAAGTTTCCTTTCCCCACTGCTACCTAGAAGGAAAGATGAAGGAATTGACCAACAGAAAATGAAGAGGCAGGGTTGAGGATATATTTTAAGCAAAGTTGCTAGGACTCAGACAAAAGCCCGAGGGCCTCTTCTGTCACTTCAGCATGAAGCATGGCTCACTTCTCAAAGCTTGGAAATGTCAGCGTACCGGTACATGGTCCCTGCTCACAGAGCCCATGGGCCCCTTCTAACAGCAAGTCAGCTTGCACACAGGTTATCCTATAGCCTGAGATCAGAGTGGCAGCAAATTCCACGGGGGACTGCACCGTTTGAGCAAAGAAACAAAGGTTTCTGATATACCCCAACTCCCCCCCAAATAACTGATATGTTTGTGTATCTGTTTGTTTTCCATGCTGAAAGCAAAGCCCACTTCAGGCTTCCATAAGGCAATTTGAACCAAGCCTGTGATCCTTACACACAATCTGTCTCTTCATCTTGCAGGATTTATACGGAGTTTGAATAATAAATCACATGGATGCTGTAGAATTTATAGTGCTCCAAGTAGGTCATTATATAAATCACTGTATAATTTATAAAAATGAACCTAAATCATGCAGTAAGAGGACTTCACTAGAAAGTCAATGCTCTGAGTAGGTAAACATGAAGGACTGGCAGGAACACAGTTGCTTTTGAAAAGTCCCTGTGTCTGTGACTGAACATGAAGGTTCTCTGTGCTGGGGTGCAGGGCAGTGCTTCATGCTCGACTTCCACTCAGCCATTTGGGCTCCTGGGAAGCCAAGTTCAGGCCCTTAGCCTGCCTCCACCTCTGAGTTCCCTGGCTCTTCTAGTGGGGAGTCAACACATGAGAGGGACTCGGGGCACCTCAAAACCTGCTGGCTTCTTACTGTCTCCATAGCAGAGCCAGCATGAAAGAGAAGAATGGGTATGTTCTGAGTGAGAGAACCCTCAGGGCGCTCTTACCAACCACAAGCCAGTCTTGGGCTTGAACACCAACCAAAAGACAAGCCCAAGGTCCTGACTGGCCGAAGCACTCACCTTGCCACAGGCAGACGTCCACCTGGGCCACTGCCTACACTGATCCTCCCCAGCCTCCTGTGCAGAATCCATTCCAGCCTCCATCAGGAGCCCATTCTGGAGAGGACATAAAAAGCAGATTGATCCAAGGGGCAAGTCCGACTGGAGCAGCGCAGCAGCAGAGCTCTAGGACCTCCTTCCTGGTAAACACAGCACATCATTAGCAGCAGCCAGTGGCAGTACTGCCAATTAGGGGTGGGAGGCCAGAGGCCGGCCCTATTAATGGCAGAGATGTTTTAGAAGAAGGAAATTTCAAGCAAGAGGAGGTCCTGCATTTTGTTTGTTTGTTTTTATTGAATTTATTGTGGTAAAATTGGCTAATAAAATTATACAGGTTTCAGGTATACAAGTCCACAATACATCATCTGTATATGGTATTGTGTGTTCACCATCCCCAGTCAAGTCTCTTCCCATCACCATTTATCTCTCCCTTCGAATCTTCTCCCTCCCCTCCACCCCCTTTCCTCCAGCAATCACAACACTATTATCTGCATTTTTAAAACTGCTGCTTTAGAAACATCAGTGAGATGAGGTTAAATGAGATGCAAGATGAACAAAATGCTCTGACGAGCTCTGCAGGGGGCATCGCAGGCTCTTGGAGGCTCCTCAGAGCCCTTTGGAAGCTGAAAGAATCACAAAGTGACAGGGCCTGGGGGATCAGCACTGTTTAGTCATTCTACACGTCAATTTAAAGACTCTGATACCCTCAACACCCAATCATCCTAATGTCTTGGCTTGCACAACCTGGAATACTTTAGGTCCAGAAGTCAGGGGTGACCCTTTGCTCTTGATTGGGGTGGCAGCCAGAGACAGGACCTTAGGAAGCATATTCAATCTCCCAGTCTCAATGATCTGAGGTCAACAGCTATAGGAAAAAAATCCTTCACTTGGACAGCCCACTATTTACTAAGTTCCCATTAAACTATCAAGATCACCAAGAAGGATGGCAGAGGGGACCAGCTAACTCTATGCTTCCAAGATCTTGAGGGTCACAACTGAAATCTTCTCATGCTGAAAGGTGAAAGAACTGGAGGATGTCTTTGTCCATCTGGGCTGCTATTTTTAAAAAATGCCCCACTCTGGGTAGTTCAAACAACAGATACTTATTTCTCAGAGTTCTGTAAGCTAGAAGTCCAAGAGCATGACACCAGCAGATTCAGAGTCCAGGCGGAGCTCTCTTCCTGGTTCATAGGTGGCCCTTTTCTTGCTGAGTACTCACATGGCACCGGGGGTGAGGGCACTCTTTGGAGTCTCTTTTACAAGGGCACTAATCACCTGCCAAAGGCACCACCTCTTCATACAATCACACCAGGGGTTAGGATTTCAAGATATGAATTTTGGGAGGACATGAACATTCAATCTAGAGCAGAGGGAGAGCTAGAAACAGAAGGAGAAAGGGAGAGAGATTGTTCTTGAATCCACTGACTCCATTGCTCTCTAAGCTACTATCCTGGTTTTTCTGTTGTTGGGTTTTTTTTTTTGTCCAATTATCTTTTTTTTTAATTTTTATTGTTATTCAATTACAGTTGTATGCCTTTTCTCCCCATCCCTCCACCCCACCCCAGCTGAACCCACCTCCCTCTCCCATCTCCACCCTCCCCCTTGATTTTGTCCATGTGTCCTGCACAGTAGTTCCCGCAATCCCCTCTTCCCACTGTCCCCACCCCACCCCCCCCTGACTATTGTTAGATTGTTCTTAACTTCAATGTCTCTGGTTATATTTTGTTTGCTTTTTTCTTCTATTGATTATGTTCCAGTTAAAGGTGAGATCATATGGTATTTGTCCCTCACCGCCTGGCTCATTTCACTTAGCATAATGCTCTCCAGTACTATCCATGCTGTTGCAAAGGGTATAAGCTCTTTCTTTCTCTCTGCTGCATAGCATATCCTGTTTTTTCTTTCTTGTCTTCGTTGCCCAATTCATTTTTCCAAGAATAGGCTGCTTGTTGCCAAAACCCTTTGCAGCTGGCAGCACATCCCATTGCTCCCTGAGAAGGGCCAGTGTGCCCCTCCTGTCTGCTCTTGTTTCTCACACATCTGGGCAGCCCCACTGCCCAGCTGAAACCCCTGCTCCCAACCCCTGCACAGCTCATGTGGCTCCTCCCCCATTGTTATCTCCCAGTCATCTTTAACTTCTTTTTTTTTAAATATATTTATTGATTATGCTATTACAGTTGTCCCATTTCCCCCCCCACTCCACTCCATCCTGCCCATCCCCCTCCCTCCCACATTCCCCCCCCCCCATAGTTCATGTCCATGGGTCATACTTCTAAGTTCTTTGGCTTCTACATTTCCTACACTATTTTTACCCTCCCCCTGTCTATTTTCCACCTATCATCTATGCTACTTATTCTCTGTACCTTTACCCCCCTCTCTCCCTCCCACTCCCTTATTGACAACCCTCATGTTCTAGTTGTTTGCCTAGTTTGCTCTCGTTTTTGTTTTATGTGTGGTCGTTAATAACTGTGAGTTTGCTGTCATTTTTACTGTTCCTATTTTTGATCTTCTTTTTCTTAGGTAACTCCCTTTAACATTTCATATAATAAGGGCTTGGTGATGATGAGCTTCTTTAACTTGACCTTATCTGAGAAGCACTTTATCTTCTCTTCCATTCTAAATGATAGCTTTACTGGATATAGTAACCTTGGATGTAGGTCCTTGCGTTTAATCTTGGGTAATGGAATTATGATGTGCCTTGTTGTGTTCCTCCTTGGGTCCAGCTTCTTTGGGACTCTCTGAGCTTCCTGGACTTCCTGGAAGTCTATTTCCTTTGCCAGATTGGGGAAGTTCTCCTTCATTATTTGTTCAAATAAGTTTTCAATTTTTTGTTCTTCCTCTTCTCCTTCTGGCACCCCTATAATTCGGATGTTGGAACGTTTCAAGGTGTCCTGGAGGTTCCTAAGCCTCTCCTCCTTTTTATGAGTTCTTGTTTCTTCATTCTTTTCTGGTTGGATGTTTGTTTCTTCCTTCTGGTCCATACCATTGATTTGAGTCCCAGTTTCCTTCTCATCACTATTGGTTCCCTGTACATTTTCCTTTGTTTCTCTTAGCATAGGCTTCATTTTTTCATCTGTTTTTCAAACAGATTCAACCAAGTCTGTGAGCATATTGATAACCAGTGCTTTGAACTGTGCATCCGATAGGTTGGCTATCTCTTCCTCGCTTAGTTGTATTTTTTCTGGAGCTTTGAAGTGTTCTGTCATTTGGGCCATTTTTTGTTTGTTTGTTTGTCTTGGCGCATCTGTTACTTTAAGGGGCAGAGCCTTAGGTGTTCACCGGGGCGGGGTAATGCTGGTCGCTGCGCTGTGACGCTGTACGTGGGGGAGGGGCCGAGTGGGAGCAATGGCGCCCGCTTCACTCTCCTCCAGATTTCAATCTTTCACTCCGATACCCACAATCAAACTGGGCCATTCTGGTGCTGGTTCCCGAGTAAGTGGGCCTGTGCACACTCTAGTCCCCTGTGGGTCTCTCCAACAACCTCTCCTGTGAGGCTGGGAGTCTCTCCTGCTGCCACCCCAACCCCCAGGGGCGCTTTCAATCAGAGGTTTGAGGCTTTATTTCCCCCGAGCTGGAGCCCTGGGTTACGTGGTCTGCTTCGCTCCCCGCCATTCGTCCGGTTTATCTGTGGGCGAATGTGGGGCCTCCAGGTACTACCCGCTGCTCTGCCTGCCCCACTCTCCGCCACTCTGAGTCTGGCCCTCTGGGTTTATCTGTGCAAATGTGGGGCCGCAGGGTCTGCTAGTGCTTGGACTGCCTGCGCCATTTGTCCCACACTCCGCCAGTCTCAGTCCTGCCACAGCCACGCGAGTCCTCTCCACCCTGGTGCCCGTCTCCGCCCCTCCTACCAGTCTGGATGAATGTTTATTTTCTATTTCCTTGGTGTCGGTCCCCCTTGCTGTTCGATTCTCTGTCAGTTCTGGTTGTGCGAGAAGGCGCAGTGTGTCCACCTACGCTGCCATCTTGGTTCCCTAGCCATCTTTAACTTCTTTACCCCTTCTTCTCCTCTATCAACATCAGGATCTCCTCTGGTTTCAAATACTACACCTATGAGAGGGACTCTCAAATCTACATGTCTATCCTGGACCACGTGGTGTTTGGTGAGTGACTATGTCTGGGCTCTCTCCTCAGATACCCCACCCCCTGAAACTGAATATGCCATCTCTCTCTCCCTGCAGATGGGCCTTTTCTCCTGTGATGAAAAGCACCATACTCCAGCTTCTAAGTCCTTTTGAATCTTCTTTTTACTCTACATTCCACAACCAACTCCTGCTGTTTATTCCTATATCTCTCTCATATCCACTGCCCTCATCCCAAACCAGGCCCTCATCATCTCACACATGGGCAAGAGAAACACACTTTCTGAGCTAGAAAGAATTAGTTAGCCCAACATTTCACGTGACAGATGAAGAAACAAAGGTTCAGAGGGAGGGACATGTGCCTAAGGACACAAGCTGTTTAGAGTCAGGACTTGAACCCAGGTCTCCTGGTTCTTTATCCCTTGCCTTTCCACTATACCACAGGCAACTCCACGTTGGCAGCCTAGCTCCCTTCTTTTTCCCTTACAGTCACTTACCAAGATACTTTTTGGGGCATTTGCCCAGTTCACGACGTCGCTCTCCCCGTCCATCTCACCCACAGTGTGGACCAGCAGTCACGCTGTACCCTGTGACCACACTCCCCCAGCAGGAGTCTGATGAAATAGGGATAGCTACTGGACTCATCATGCCAACCTGATTTTTTCTCCGAACACCAGGAATTAGGGATAAGGAAATTTTAATTTAGTGTTATAGTTTCATTGTGGTGGCCTGCTATCTACCCTGTGGTCTAAGGTGAAAAAGGAAGGTAGGCTGCAGAGCGACACAAACATATGGAAGGAACAGAGACAACAGAGGGAAAGAAAGAGGCCTAACAGCTTTTTGTCACTGGTTCTATGCCTTCCCTGAAGCCCCAATCCCTGCTGGGGGTCGACAGAGAGGTGGGATGGGGGGTGGGAAAAATGGAAGACTTTATCTTTGCCATTATCCTCATCAATGTCCCTAATCCACCACCAAAGAAACATACAACCTGAATAAAAACTGGGCTTGCAATGCAAACAGCTTCAAAAGCCTCCTAGATTTTGCTTTAAGCTACTTCACTCTGGTTTCCATTGTCTGCAATCAGAGCCCTAGGTAATTCAACACCCAGCCCAACCAAACCAAACACACAAACACACACACACACCCCACACACCTACGTGGGGAGAGGAGTGTTGCCTCAAGCCCCTGTAAAGCTTTGCAGCTGCCAGAATGTATGTGACTGTCCTGTTCACCTATCATTGCCCTTGTTCTCACAGCCCCCGCCTACCCACCACCCCTCCCCAAGACAATGTCGCAGACATCACCTCTTTTATTGCCTCAAAGACCACCTGCTCCAACCACATCAATGGCCTTATCTTCTGTCTATAGGTCCCGCTTCTATACGCCATTGTCCCTTCTATGCCTTAGACCAGTCCTCTCCAGCATCCTGGGCCCTGGGTGGCTCCAAACCTGCTCAAATTCATTTTCCCTGGAAAGCCTTTCCTGGTGAGTCTCATCCAACCCTCAGCCACACCCCAACCCCAGCCCCAGCTCAGTTTTCCCTACCCAGTACAGACACAGCACTTAAAACCACACTCTGACATAAATTCTGTTATGTGTTTTCCAGTGTGTGTCCTAACTTCTGCAAGGCAGGCTGAACGTTTTCTTTTTCCCGTCCCTACCCTACAGCACCTGGTGCAGTACTGTCCGTACTACAGACACTTAATAAATGTAACTGCCTGACTGACTGAAACAGACAAAGTAATAAGCCAACGTCCAAACCTGCTCCCTTTGGGCCTCTAACTGCCTCCCTGAAAGTGACAGGTCTCAGGAGCTCTGGGCCCTCCACTCACTTCCAACTCCAAATTAAAATGTGCTGCTGCATGAATGACTCTAAGCCCTTTGGAAAGGTCTGATCAAGGACTGGGTGGAAAGCAGGGCTGAAGTCCACAGGGCTAGATCTTGGAAAGTGAGACCTGCCAGGGGCCTTGTGGTCGTGAATGCAACAACCAAATCCCCAAACCAGGATGGGAGCTGCCCCAGGATCAGCCCAGAAGCATACTGTGGGAGTGAGGACCACCAGCCCAACTCCTCCCAACCCCTCCCCACAGCCTTCTTCTTCCACAGCCCACTGTTAGCAGCAGTAGGGAGTTAATTCAGGGATGTTCCCCATCTCACAGTTTACATCCCACCCACCACTCTTAACTATTCTTTTCAGATAGGGGAACAAGAAAAACCCAAGTGACTTTTTAGTATAATCCTGTCAAAAAGTATCTTCATTGACAGAGCTCCTACCACATGCCAGGCACTGAATACCTCTTCTTTCATTTAATGCTCACAATAACTCTATTAGGTGTTACCACAATTATTCCTAATTGACAGCAAGACCCCATGTTAAGGAAAGCTTAGCAAAACTATAAATTGGGTGTTTCCGGGCCAGCAGTATGGCAGGGGAATCAGCAGGGGGAAACATGTCACACTGAAGGTCAAATTGAGCATTGAAGTGTTAGGTAGGAAAGGTAGCAAACCAAGGCAGGGAGGAGGAGGGAGACACGTCTCACCCACTAACTCAGCAGTCCTGAGCCTGGTCCAATAATATTGCCAGGTGTTCCAACATCACGAGAAACACCATGCTAACATGGGAGGAATGGAGACCTTGAAATTCTATGTATTGCTTCCACTACCTGGGAAAGAAAGCCTTTAAAACTGTGCTTTCATCCCAAGGTCTAGAAGGGGAAGAGGGTGGGGTCCACAGTACCCAGAGAAGCCCATAAAACAGCTTTGGTTAATTGCCTACCTCTGGTCACTATCTGTTTTACAAGGGAGTCCCTAATGCTTACAGAAAGAGCTCATAAATAACTTGGGGTAACTGCCCCAACTTTAATTAACTGCCTCCTGTCACTTAACTATTTTACAACAACATGAACAAAAGTAGTCTGGAGCAACATAAGGATTCAGGCTAAGAGATCCCTCCACATACCTAAGTTTGGGTAGTCACGTCCCCCCAGGGAAGCTGGCACCACATTTACCCATCAATCAATATGTAACATCTCCACCACATCCCACCAACTATGTAAGTCCTCAGAACAAAGGACCTGAGGCTCTTGCCACCCCTGCTCTTGCCAACTTTGCTTTCTGTCACCCAAGACCAAGTTTCTCCCGTAACAGAGGGAGAGTAAGATATTAGTGAAACCCTGTGCCCACCCAGAGAGAGAGCATTAATGGAGAACAGTGGGTTAGACAACCAAGCTCCAGAAATGAGCTCTGAAAGTGACCATCTGGGAGTTCCAGCCAAGATGGAGATGTAGGTAGAAACCCTTTGCTTCCTCACACAACCAAAAGCAAGATAACAACCAATCTGAAATCAATAAACACCAGAAGTGCCAGAAAATTAAACTACATGGAACTCTGACAAAAAAGGAATTAAAGAAACAGTCAAACAGAACATCCAGACCAGTGCGCCAAGACGAAGAAATAGGGCCAAAATGAAAGAACAGAGCAAAGCTTCAGAAAGAGAGCTAAGTGATAAGGAGACAGCCAACCTATCTGATGGAGAATTTAAAGCCCTGGTAATCAAAATGCTCACAGAACTGATTGAGCTTGGACAAAATGAAAGCACAAATGAAAGATACCCAAAATGAAATAAAGCAAAATATTCAGGGAACCAACAGTGACAGGAAGGAAACCAGGACTCAAAGCAATGATTTGGAACAAAAGGAAGAAATAAACATCCAACTTGAACAGAAGGAAGAAACAAGAATTCAAAAAAATAAGAGAGGCTAAGGAATCTCTGGGACAACCTGAAACATTAAAATATCCAAATTATAGGGGTGCCAGAAAGAGAAGAACAACAGCAAGAAAATGGAAATTAATTTGAATGAATAATAAAGGAAAACTTCCCCAATCTGGTGAAGGACACCAGAGGGTGAGACTTCCAGGAAGTCCAGGAAGCCCAGAGAGTCCCAAAGAAGTTGGACCCAAAGAGGAACACACCAAGGCACATCACCAAGTTACCCAAGGTTAAAGATAAAGAGAGAATCTTAAAAGCAGCAAGAGGAAAGGACACAGTTACCTACAAAGGAGTGTCCATAAGACTATCAGCTGATTTCTCAAAAAAAACCTTGCAGGCAAGAAGGGGCTGGAAAGAAGTATTTGAAGTCATGAAAGGCAAGGACCTACATCCAAGATGACTCTATCCCGCAAAGCTATCATTTAGAATGGAAGGGCAGATAAAGTGCTTCCCAGATAAGGTCAAGTTAAAGTAGTTCATCATCACCAAGCCCTTATTATATGAAATGTTAAAAGGACTTACCTAAGAAAAAGAAGATCAAAAATAGGAACAGTAAAAATGACAGCAAACTCACAACTATCAACAAATGAACCTAAAAGAAAAGACAAACAACAAACACAAAAACTAAGCAAACAACTAGAACAGGAACAGAATCAGAGAAATGGACATCACATGGAGAGATTTCAGTGGGGAGGGAGAATGGGGGAATAAGGGAAAAAGGTACAGGGAAGAAGAAGCATAATTGGTAGGCATAAAATAGATGGGGAGAGGTCAAAAATGGTATAGGAAGCAGAGGACTCAAAGAACTTATATATACAACCCATGAACTAAGGGGAGGAATGCTGGAGAGTTGGGGGGTACAGGTTAGAGGGGGGATAAAGGGAGAAATTGGGAAAACTGTAATAGCATAATCAATAAAATATACTTTAAAAAAAAGTGACCCTCTGTTTCCAGCAAGAAAAGGGAAAAAGATCCAGCAGGTCTCTTCTTCTTTCCCACTATCACACATTTACATGTACATTTAGTTTATCATCGTCCTCATCAACTAACATTTAAGGTTTCTTTTATGCTACCTACTTTATTACCTCATCCCATTCAACTCTCAAAACATCCAGTGAGATGGGTGTTATCACCCCTTCCACAACAGATGAGGAAACAAAGGCACAGAGGGCTGCGTCACTTTATTCAAGCGGCTCAGCAAGGTTCCATTGGGCAGAGACAAGATAAAACCCGTGACTGTCTACCTCTAGCACCCGAGTGAGCCCATAGCCATGCGCACAGCAGGGCTTTAGTAGCCATCACCCCGAGAGGCACTGGTTTTGGGCTCTGGCGTCCCAATACAGACCCAGGAGGTTGGGGTGTGGTATGTAATGGAGGAGCTGGGTACAGCCCCTTAAGGAAGCTAGAAGAGCAGTCCTATGTGAACAGAAGGAATGGTCAACTGGCAGCCCTAGGCAGCCTACGGGGAGCAGAGCAGGAGGAAGAAAGCAGTGCCCAGGCCTAGCAACTAGCTTTGAGGCATCAGAAGAACCAGCATCTCCTCAGGGACAGAAGCCTGGAGTCCTTATACTGCGAATTCACAGCATCCTAGTTTCATGAGACACAAAAGCTGTTCTTCCCACCTTCCATCAGGGAGACTCCCCTTGAGCAGTTGCTATCATGTGTGACCAGAGCCTTCTCAGAGCGACAGCTCTCTCAGGAACAAAACAAACCTATTTGGGATTCTATCCTGATGCTGTATAAAATACTTCATCACCATTGTTTTTTTTTTTTATTTTGGGGGTTATTTGGTAGGGAATCTGAAAACAGAGGGAAAGGTGTAAAATTTACATCTCTTTTTTATTCCTTAAGAAGAACTGCTATTTTGGTGAGGAAGGCTGCAGCAGTACCGATCGCGGTGCCGGGGTGTGGGGGGAGAGGAGCGGGGCAGGGTCTGGTGCTGTGCTGCTGCAGTCCCACACTTAGAAGACAAGCCAGCTAACCAGGGTAGGTGCCGATGATGCGGGGCGTAAAATTTCAGTCTAGAAAACTGAGATCATAATTGATGCCTATTTTCATTTTCCACTGGATATTGATGTAACATTACTGTCATGAAAAATACCACAAATACATATGCATAACTTGTGTACCAAATAATTGTGCTACTTTCTTAAAAACAAACTGGGTCTGTGAGTCTGTACTGAGAGGCAGCGTGGTGCAGAGGACATGTACGGTCAGTCCCTCCAAATTCCCATTCTTGGGCTCATAAACAATTAACTGACCTGCTTTGTCCCCAGCAGTTCAATTGGAACAAAATGCACGTTAACCAAATAGTGCCGGGTGCCTGAACTTCTACCTACCCTCGGCTGCAGCCAGGCTGACCTCAAGGTAGCTCGTGGTCTGTTCACTGTCCTAGTCACTTCGTTGCCACTTCTCACACTGGGTTCTTTCCAGCACTGTTTATCCCTCTCCAGAAAAGAAAAACTCCTTTTGCCTAACCTTTGAGACCCTTGTCAGAGTTTCTCCATATTGCAATAGACCCTCCTCCCCTCCCACAACTTGAAATAATCCCTTCAAATAAAGTCTTATCTTACAAAATCCATATGTGCTTTCTGACCGTTGCAAGCAGCAGTTACTGACGCTGGCCATCGGAAGACCCTAAGAGGCTCTCTGATTCAGCGGTTGTTCTCCAAAACTGACCTCCAGTCTTATAAAGTATCCAAAACCCAGGAGTTAGGAACAGGTAATACGTTCACGTTGGAGTAAAACCTTCTGCCAGGACCCCACCGCTGCAGCAGGACCCCACCGCTGTGGGGTGCCATTGTGGTGTGATGGGTGGATGAGTGCATGAAGTCTGATCTTCCCTTCCTTTGCCTCTCTACTGTTGTCACTGAAACCTTGGTGACAGACAGGTTCACAGGCCAGGCTGGGAGTGTCTGATCAGCCCTAGTCACACGCAGGTGTTGTATGGTCAGGGCCAAAGGCGGGGACAATCTCCCATGTTGGTTTCTGAGGACAGAGGCTGGGCCCTGCATCCCACCAATATTACAGACAATGGGGAAGAGAGCTTAACATTGGGGAGTCAGAAAAATGGTAGATGTCCACTACATCTTTTCTTTCAGACTCCAGATTTTTTTTTGGGGGGGGGGGACTTGTTGTTGTTGTTAAATGAGATTCTAAAACTTGCTCAATCAGTCAGTAAAGTTGGTATGAAACCCACAATGATGCCGTGTGCCTCAGGGCTGCACAAAGTAGGGTGTGGGCAATCTCCTGCCCTCACACTGCCCCTGCCCAGGCTTGGATCAATCTGCCCATCAATCTGTGGTGAGGCAAGGAGGGAGCTGCCAGCAGCCACTCTTCTCCTGAGCCCAAGCCACTCAGCGCTGAAGAGAAACCTGGGCCCCAAGTGCCATGGGGAAGAGAAGGTGTCAGCATTTACCCACAACCTGCTTCTGCGAGGGCCTCTGCCAAATGCCAGTGGGGAGCTGCCATGAGTTGTCGTGCAACATGCCAACGTAACAGCTGGCGACCAGCCATTAGGGTGATCACCAAGCATGGGAATTTCCAGAACCCCTCAGCACACACAGAAAATGAGAGTTATTGCAAAACCAGGTGTTGCAGTCTAATTACACAAACTAGTTTGAAATGTTAATCTGCTCCCTGAAACTGCATTTTGCATGTGAGGCACTGGAAGAGACTCCCAGTCAAGCTTAATAGGAGGGAACAAAATACTCGTTCCCTCATTTATTCACTCCTTTGAGGTTGTTTTCAGATCTTCAAGCAATGGAAGCATAGGGAAGTGTGGCTAGACTTAACCTTGAGGGCACTGGACCAGCATCCTGCGGGAGCACAGCAACAGTCAAACTGTGCCTGCCTGGCAAGCCCACACTTCCTACAAGCCAGTCGATTTTGCCTCCTCTGAATGACACAGCAGCCAGACCTGCCTCCAGCTCACCCAGGGACTCCCACTGCTGCAGTGTGTGCCAACTGCACCTGTCGGGGAGGCAGTAAAGCCTGGACATTAAGAGCACCTCAGAGGCAGACACATCCTGCTTCAAGCCCCTCCTCTGCCCTGCCCAGCTGTGTGATTTGGGGCATGTTTCCTAACCTCTCTGAGTTTCTTGGACCCTCCGTTTCCTCCTCTCCAGAAATAGGGATAATGATAGCTACTTGGCAACCTCAGGTGAGGATTAACTCCGCTGATGTATATCAAACACTTAGCAAAACCTATAGCACATGGTGAAGACTCAATAAGATAACTTATTATTAATTCATCAGATTCGATCATTTTATTCATCTTCAGGAATCTCAGAAATCTTCATCACAGCTCATATTTCAGACAGCACAACTTCCCTATTAATTGATTTGTTTGTGTTTTTCTCTCCAGTCTCTGCGATGTTTAGGGCTTGCTATAATCTGGCCTTTGAGGTTTCTTCAAGTCGACCTGCCAGATCTGCAATGCTCATTCTTCACTCCCACCTACATGATACTCTCTACACTGTTTCTCACGCACAGACCTAACATTCCTTCAGAGCCTAGCTCATATCTTGCCTTCTCCAAAAAACCTCTACTGGCTGCTCCAGCTCATTCATTCACCAGCAGACGCTGACTGAGCACCAGCACTCAGGGAGGCCCTGTGCCTCCCTGAGGCTGGGACAGACTGTGGACAGGACAAACTCACCACAGTTCTGCCAGCCCTTTCCATCACTCCTTCTCTGAAGCACATGGTGCTTTATAGCCTATCACCACCAGTGTTCATGGCTGAGCTGCATGTCATTCTTGCCCTTTGATGCTAACCTCTTTAGAGAAATGATACAAGGCAGTGTTGTGGAAGAAAGAACACAGGCTCTAAGGTCAGAAGGTCCTGGGTTCAAATCCCAGCTCTGCCTCTTTCTGGCTGTGATCCTGGGTATGTGTGGATGCTCACTGCAAGAGGACATGTGGTATCTGTGCAGAACCAATGCCCTGTCACAGTGTGAGGATGGAAGGCTCCTACTGAAATGAACTGCTGACGCTGTCTGACAGCTCAGGATCACTGGCCCCTAGCTTCGGTCAGGGTGGAGTCTGAGGCATAGCCCAGGCAGGTGCAGGACAGCCATTCTCCAGGCTGGACAGCAGGCAATGATGTCTAATCTCTCCTCACAGTTTGTGCACAATATACAAGAAATTATATCACAGTCTTCTGTTTCTAATCAGATCACAAAAAGATCAAGCCAGCTTTTCTGCAAAGTTTTTTTGCCCCTCTGAGTGAAATTATTTATGAGTAGATCTTTGAGTTTTTCTGAGAAACAATTCCAAAGCTAGGTTACCATAACTCTGACTTCTGCTGGAGGAAGAATCTAGGCGAGGATGAAAGAGACTCTAGATCCCCTTGCAAACAAAGTCAGCCAGTTCTGCACAATATCACTTTACCACCCTCAGAACAGTGAGGAGGTAACCAAGCCCAGCTAATCTCCCTGGGCCACAGGAGTGCTTCCCTGGGGCCTGCTACTTGCCCCATAAATGGAAAAGAGCAAAAGGCTCCTACCCTTGTTTGTCATTGGCTCTTTATCCCACATTCTCAATTTCTTTGTGGTTTGGAGGGTACTTTGGAGCGATATCAATAAGTATAGGATTGATTTGCCTTTGGTCATAGAATCTTTGTGCTAACTACCTCAGTCCTAAGTCTAATATATATATATATAATATTTATATATAGGTATGTATATATCCATTGTGTGTGTGTATATATATCCATTAAAAAGTAGTAGAAAAGCAGACCACTCCAAAATCCAACCAAAATTACAAATTAAAAAGTAAAAAAGTCAATCAATTTATTAAAATGCTCAGGAAGGAAGGCAGGGTAAGGAAACTGAAGAAGTCACAAGCTGAATTAAATCACACTGGGGCAAACAACAGTGACAGAGGGCTGCGATAAGACCAGAGCCATTTTCCAAGGCAGTGAACCCTCCTTGCCATCTCCCACCCAAAAATCAGCAGCTGGAGCCCTGGAGTGGGAGGTGGATCTGCCAGTGGAGGTCACTGCCTGAAGTGAGGACTTCAAGGATCTGCTTGCTCACAAGCATTTTGCCCCCAGGCTGAACAGGAAAAATCGGAAGAAATTGGGATTTCTTCTTGGAAATGGGTATGATTTCATGGTGGAATTAACATCCTAAAGTAGGGCCATCCCAACTTTGCCTACTGCTCCCCACTCATACACCCTAAAGTGAAGCCAGCCTGTACAAATGGCCCACCCACCCAAAGACACGCAGCCTTTTCCTTCAGGGGAAGGGTAATAGCAAGGAAATTTATAGGCTACTTTGAAATCAACCTGCCCCTCCCATCATACCTATGCAGGGACAATCAAGGATCCCCAGACCCTTAGGAGCACAAAGGAACAGCTTGGAGGAACAAGCAGACCTCTGAAGAAACAGAGTAGAAGAAGCACACAGAACTCAAAGACTTCAATTTAGTAATCCCAAAGATATTTGAGAAGAAATGGCATTCATAAAGAATAGAGTGCTATGCAAATACAATTGTTGAAACAGAAATATAGGAAAATATTGCAACATGGAAAGAAAAAGACAAAGAGATAGATATGATGTGAGAGAAAAATCAAGAGATGTAGAAAATTAATCAGGGCCAATATCCATCTCATAGAATTCCAGAAAGTGAAAACCAAGAAAAAGGAAGGGAGAAAAGACACAACTACATTTTTCCGAGATCTTCACTGCTGCAAGGCCCACCAGGTACACAGCAAGATGATCCTGAATGACCGATTCCTTGATATATCCTTATATATTTCCAGAACACACACTAAGAGAAGTTTCTAGAACCACTTGGGGAAAGAGTTTATCTACAAAGGGTTGATTTTCCTTTTACGAACTCTGGATGATAGATGACAGTGGGATAATTCCTCTATATTTTTGAGTAAAGTTATTTTGAACCCAGAAGCCAGCCAAGTGAAAGGATAAAATAAAGATACTTTTAGATCTTGCAAAGACCCAGACATTTTACTTGGAAAAAATTACACAAGGATATACTCCAGAAAAGCAAACAAGAAGAAATCTGTGGAAATAATCAAAGATCAACCAAATGAGAACAAGCAAGTTATTTATTGAGAGCTTGCAAGGGCGTCAACCCCCCATCGCCTGTGTTTGGCGGAGATTCAGATCTAAGCGGAGGTGAGGGGAAGCTTTGTAGTGGAGAAGAGGGAAGGTTGCAGGTGTGCCCGATTGGAGGCTGTTGGCACGGGATGCTGTAGGTAGGGTAACTAGAAGGGGGCATCCTATGTAATTGGTTGGGGAAAGCATATTGGCCTTTCTCTGGTTGGCCTTAAATAACAAACAGAGACAAAAATTAGAGAAGCTCTCAGATATTAATCAAGTCCTGGTTGTTTGGGGGTCATTGTTACAGAAGTTATTGTTTGCTTCCTGAGCTAGTTGCTAGACATAATAGTTTGACTTCCTGCAAGTCTGACTTAGACATAACAGGCTGGCTTCCTGGCCTGGTTACTGTAGATAATGGGTTGCTTTCCTGGGTTGGTTGCTGCAGACTGTGGATCAGAGTTCAACTTTTTTTTAACATTATCCAATATACAAACAGTCATTGTCCATTTGTATGGACATTTGCAAGTGGACATTTGTGTGGTCTCTCAAACCCAAGAAAAAAATCATGAGATCCAGCAAATGGTGAAGCTAAGTCAGCAATGTGCTGAAAAAACTCTGGATGACACAGTTAGAAAGAAGTGTGTTTTAAACTGAATGAAGTCCAGTCATTCCACAAAGAGAGTGATGAGGAAATGGACATTCCAAGTATTATAGTGAAGAAGGTATGTGTTATTTCAGTCAACAAGAGACACGTGCAATTAGAAATTCCAGTATGAGAGCCATGTTTCAGATATGAAATAAATAACAATGGGTTATTATATTGAAGAACTGATAGAATACAGAAGGAATCCACTTGACCTGAAGTTTGGAACAGCCTCCTTTGAGCAGCCGTTAATTTAGTCACAAAGGATTACATCGCCTCTACAGATGCAGGCACTCAACTGATTCTACAGTGAATAATATTTACAATATCATAATACTGTCCAAGCTATGCATTGATTTTCAATTGTTTATATATAAACAAAGCATGAAAGAACTAGTTATGGGTACAGTGTAAAATATACATGTTCTAACCTTTTGACAAAGTAAAAGTAAAGTTAGCACCGACCAATACCGGGCAGAGAAGCAGGAAGGAGAAAATGTGGAACTAATTTTCTCATGCTACATGGTGGAGAAACAAGAGGTACTCATGAAGTTCATAAATCAAGGAATGAATGTTTAAGCACCTTATTTTAAATCATAGAGAAAATAAATAGAAGAATAAAAATACAACAAAACTTGGCAAGAAGAAATTAGGAGAAGACACATGCTTCATCTATCATAGTGGGGAGTCAATAGCTACTGCTTCAAGCTGATGAATCAAAAAATAGAAATGTGAGTATATTATCTGAGTTACAGACAAAAACCACCCCCTCCCACAAAAAAAAACAAGGAAAGAACGGGACCAGCAATAGAGTGCAGGGGTTTCGTGTCATGTCATACCCTTCTGTACTGTGTTAATTATTATTTCCCTGGGCATATGTGGCTAACATTCCTTCCTTTGTTTTAAATTTAAAAGAAGTCAGGATTCAGAAACAACACTTGAGTACTGCCACACAGCTAACTTCTTTTGTTCCCTCCCCTGAAACAACCCCAGCCTCATTATTCCACTTGGCCCCACCAAGGCTCTGATTTCAGCCACACTTTCTCAAACTTGCCTCTTGAGGACCCAGGAGAGACCTGTAATACACATGCTTTCCATAGACGAAAAGACAGTGATTCCTTCCCTCAATAAATATGTACTTGGTCCTGGAACTCAGGAGTGAACAAAATAGACCAAGTCCCCACCCTCAGAGAAAGCATTTATAGTCTTGTGAGTAAGACAAACAAAATCAGAAGAACCTGCCCCTCCTCCACCTGAGGGGAAAGAACACAGGCCACGGAGCTAGACAAACTGGTCCACATCACTGTTTCCAGTCAGGAGAGCCTGAGCCAATGACTAAACCTCGCTGAGCCTCAGTGTCCACATCCGTAAAATGGGGCTACCTTTCAGGGGTGTTGACATAGTAAGAATGTATTCAGGCTTACCAAGATGCAAAGCAGGTTTTTTTAAACTTTTAATAAAATAGAAACAAAATATAAAATCAATTAAAATTTCAAAACTCATTAGGAGGAGCCTGTAACATTATAAATGTCGATTTACTTCTGTTTTAATATGACCCAAATAAGATATTTGAGAGATGTTTGGACTTTGAGCCCTTTGGTCTTCATCATCTTGAAAGTCAGCAGAATGGATCTTCATTCAAGAAAGACTCCATTTCCTAAAATGTGTTTAGGAAATCACTTGCATCAAGGGGGCTATCGCCAAACAGATAGTAGGAACGCAGCCTATTATAGCTTTCTCTCAGAAAGTAACCAATGCCCTGAGAAGTCCTGCAGCAAACAGACTGTTCAACACAGTTTCCCAACGTACTGCACCATGGAAATCTTCCAGCCACTCTTGGCCCTATACCACCTGAACATCCTCTGTCCATCTTAGATTTCTCCTGAGATAGTGCTCAGCAGCACGCCCTTTAGAAAATGCCAAATGAAGTAGAGGGCTTGTTGATTGTTTAGCTCAAGCCAGAGCTTAGAGTCCTCATGACTTCCTCACACCAAAAATAATTCACCAGGCTTGAGCAAGGCCATGTGGCCAACTGCAGACCTCACCATCAACAATCAGATTATGTCCTAAAAGCCCTTAATGTTCTATTGGTGGCACACAAGTGGCAGCAGAATCCATCTGAGCCCAGGGCCAATTTAGGCAGCCTGTGAACCCTCCTGAGGGAACAACAGCAATGGGAACAGGACCCTGTGGGCTCCTGCCATCATGTCATGTTCAGCAGTGAATCTAAGCAATCATTAATCCTTTGGTCCAGCCAGCGCTGAGAAATCTACCCCCAAAGCACCTGTTCCTCAGAGTTGACTCACTAACACTGCAAACATTCTAGAGCCCGCCACAGAGGCAGGTGTATGGCAGTGGCTTCCAAAGGTGCCACTGGATACGTCCCACTCTGCATGCCCTAAGCCACTTTCCCCTGCTCCCTCCCACCACAATCACACACACCACTTATGCAGAGAGCCGCCTCTTGGCTTCCTGTACAAGAAGTAAAAGCTGTCCTTGGGATCTACTGGCATGCCAGAAAACAGTTTTGGAGACAAAACTGCTGCTGGGAAAAGCCAGCAAATCAAAGGGCATGGCTGGCGTCTCCTCTGTCTCCATGACATCTTCACTTTGAGCGGATAGTGGGGTTTAAATAACACTGACAGCTGCTGATCCTCCTGCGGGAGACCTGAAGCACAGCGTCCCTCCTCCCACTCAGTACTGCGCTGGCTGCCACCTGAAGCCTCACCTGGCTGTGTTCCCCGCCACTGCCGGCAGGAAGGCTTGTGTCCTCTCTGACATTCACAACCCACTCTGTTCCAGCCACGCCAACTGGCTGGACAGTGATGCCTCCTGGGGGTGATCGGAGAATGAAAAGTCCTCTTCCCTCTAGAACATTCTCTCCCACTGGCTGTCAAGTGTCTCAAATGTTAGAGTAAGAGTTTCATGCCTTGAGCCGAAAGCAGGTACACAATCTGTCCCACTGCTCCTCCACTGCACAGTGTGGGCATCCTACGCTCCCCAGGAATCCTGTCCAGCTGCATCCTGACTTTGCATCCCATTCGTACTCAGCACACTGCCCAAGGAAACTTCCCATTAAATACACCTTCTTTCCCCATATTTGTGGGTTAAATGAAACTATTTGAAATAGTTTAGAGTAACCTAGAAAAAAAATTATGCTGGGGAGAGAGATAATAATAGATGGAAGCAAAAATGGCAGACTGTCGATAAATATGGAAGCTGATGGATTTGTGTGGGTTCTTTACAGCTTTCTTTCTACTTTTGTGTGTCTGAAATTCTACAATAAAAGTTCTAATGAAAATATGTATGTGAGTACACACACATACAACCCTTTCCAGTTTCACCGCCCCCCTACCCCTCCTAATAACACTTCAAACAGTCGCTGGCAATTTCAACTGTAATGCAAATGAGTTTTAGTTTTTGTACCTTTTTTGAGAGCAGATTTTGAGAGCAAAAGAATAGAAAGATAGCTGAACACTCAGTGGGTGAGAGAAGGCCAATAGTAGGGGTGGGGGTGGCCTGGAGGAGAGGCAAACACACTTTGGAGGTGGGAGTCCATAAAAACATAGAGGGGTGCTTACTTTACAAAACTGTTGAAGCTGGTGCCACTTAAAAACCATCACAATTGTGTTGGGAAGTTTGGCAGAGAAATTGAATGGTCATTTGTTCTCGGCATTATTGATTTCTGAAGTGTCCATCTTTGCTGTTATCCACCTCTTCTTTTTGCATCAACCAGCTTGAGTGTTAGGGGCCAAGGCTCTGCTTTGAGGTATGAACTTTAAAAGTATGTGGGCCAGCCCACCTGCAGTATCAATGAACACAGTCTCCAAGTAATAATTCCATTCCTTTCTCTGATCCCAAGGATCTGATCTCAGCCTCCAACAGATTTAGAAGACCTCACTTTTTAATTCATAATTTATTGAACGCTTCTAGTTCAAGCTTCTCAGATGAGGCCACACTTCAAAATATTGTGAAGTGGGGGAAGTTGGTCTTCCCAGACCACAAACCCATTATGTGCCCCTCTGAACCCAGGCTGCTCCCCTGTAAAAAAAAAAAAATCAATTCTGCTATGAGAACATCAATTCTTTTTTTTTTTTTGCCTTTATCCCTTTTATTGTTTCCCTCACAGAAGACATTAAATTTCTTTTTTTATTATTTTTTTATTGTTATTCAGTTACAATTGTCTGCATTTTCTCCCCATCCCTCCACCCCACCCCAGCCAATCCCACCTCCCTCCCCCTCCTCTACCCTCCCCCTTGATTTTGTCCTAGTGTCGTTTATAGTAGCTCTGTAGACCCCTCTCCCCACTATCCCCTCCCCACTCCCCTCTGGCTATTGTTCTTAATTTCAATGTCTCTGGTTACATTGTTCTTAATTTCAATGTCTCTGGTTATATTTTGTTTGCTTTTTTCTTTTGTTGATTATGTTCCAGTTAAAGGTGAGATCATATGGTATTTGTCCCTCACCGCCTGGCTTATTTCACTTAGCAAAATAGTCTCCAGTTCCATCCATGCTGTTGCAAAGGGTATAAACTCCTTGTTTCTCTCTGCTGCGTAGAATTCCATTGTGTAAATGTACCATAGTTTTGGGATCCACTCATTTGCTGATGGGCGCTTAGGTTGCTTCCAGTACTTGGCTATTATAAATTGTGCTGCTATGAACATTGGGGTGCATAGGTTCTTTTGGATTGGTGTTTCAGGGTCCTTAGGGTATAATCCCAGCAGCTGAATCGCTGGGTCAAAGGGCAGTTCCATTTTTAGTTTTCTGAAGAAATCCCATACTGTTTTCCACAGTGGCCGCACCAATCTGCATTCCCACCAACAATGTACTAGGGTTCCATTTTCTCCGCATCCTCTCCAACATTTGTTCATGGATTTGTTTGTGTTGGCCACTCTGACTGCTATGAGATGGTACCTCATTGTGGTTTTAATTTGCATCTCTCTGATGGCTGGCGATGCTGAGCATCTTTCCATATGTCTCTGGGCCCTCTGTATGTCTTCCTTGGAGAAGTGTCTGTTCAAGTCCTTTGCCCATTTTTTAATTGGGTTGTTTGTCTTCCTGGAGTGGAGTCAGGTGAGTTCTTTATATATTTTGGAGATCAGGCCCTTGTCTGAGGTATCATTGGCAAATATGTTTTCCCATACTGTTGGTTCTATTTTCATTTTAACGCTGTTTTCTTTACCCATGAAGAAGCTTTTTATTTTGATGAGGTCCCATTTGTTTATTCTTTCCTTTATGTCCCTTGCTTTAGGGGACATGTCTGTGAGGATGTTGCTGTGTGGAATGTCTGAGATCTTCCTGCCAATGTTTTCCTCTAGGACTTTTATAGTGTTACAACTTATATTTAAGTCTTTTACCCACCTTGAATTTATTTTTGTGTATGGTGTAAGTTGGTGATCGAGTTTCATTTTTTTGCACATAGCTGTCCAGATCTCCCAACACCATCTGTTGAAGAGGCTGTTTTTGCTCCATTTTATGCTCCTGCTTCCTTTGTCAAATATGAATTGACCATAAAGACTTGGGTTTATTTCTGGACTCTCTGTTCTGTTCCATTGGTCTATGTGCTTGTTTTTATGCCAGTGCTAGGCTGTTTTGATTATAGTGGCCTTGCAATACAATTTGATATCAGGTATTGTGATCCCTCCTGCTTTGTTCTTCTTTCTCAAAATTGCTACAGCTATTCGGGGTCATTTATGGTGGAAGTGGTAGCGGGGACACACCTTGAGGTTGTGAGGTGTCTGGGGGTGGCCCTGGGGGTAGCCCTGGGGCTGGGCCTGGGGGAGGCAGGGGGATGAGTGGGTCCTGGCCATAGTGCCCAGGCCTTAGGTCACCCACAGAACTGTATAGTCGGAGGTTGCTGTTGACCAGTGAGCCAGTACCTGTCACTTCTTTGTCTGCAAAGTCTTCTGGGACAGAGGGGGTTCTCCTAGGCATTCAGTGGAAGGAAGGTCAGTAGGAGCCGAACTCCTGGCTGAGCTTTCAGCGTAGCTGTTCCTGACTCACTGACCATGTCAAACCAATTATCTCCATAATAAATCCCATCTGTAGGGCCATGGCTCTCTGTGTGATAGCCTTCAAGTGTGATAGGGGTGCACCTCACACTGCCGTTTGTCTGCTGCCCTATCAGGCAGAGGGTCAGCGGTACGGTTAAAGCTTCCCATCCCTCAATGGGGCCAAAATAGCAGTTTCCTATGGACTCTCAAGGTCCCAGCGACAGGATTCCCTGAGAACATCAATTCTTAAAGCATTCAGCAATCAGCGTCTGGCTAAATAAAGCGGCATCATCCACACACTGTGGTGGAAGTCCAATAGCCCTCTGAGCCTGAAAGGACCAATGCACCCCTGCAGAGCGGAGGGATCTCAGCAGTCAATCACCAGAAGTGTCAGGGACAAAGCCTGCCTCTCAGGAGAAAGCCAAATGGTTGAGCACAGCGGAATGGTAGAATTTGAAAATGATACTGTGCCTTGCTCCTGGAAAAACTGAAGGTTTTCTTCTCTACACCGCGACCTGACAGCAGCGAAAAGACACAAAGTCAGGCACGATTTTTGCATATTTATGCCTGCATTTTGGGGATGGAAAGCAGCTACCTTATGATCCAAACCTGTAAGTTGTAAGTTTCTAAGCACTGGGCATTCTCTTTGGGTTTTTGTTTGGTTTGGTTTTTTTTTGTTTTCATTTAGGTTTTTTTTGTTTTTGTTTTGTTTTGTTTTTTGCCTGTCTCAATAAAGTTCGTTATGAAAACAAGCTGGTGTGGGAACAAGGGGTCAGACAAGTACAGGTGAAACAGTGTGGCTTCCACACATTGATGACCTACGCGCTGAGGGCAGGGGTCCAGTCCTCCGTGGTTAGAGTGTGCTTGTGTCCTTGCTCTTGTTCGGGAGCTTCCAGAAGCCATGCCCTTCATTTTGCGGTGCTGTAGTGCACCTGTGGCAACATCTGAGATAAATTTCTAGGCAGCTGAGGAGATGAGCCAAATTATGCGAGGGTCTGTGGCCTCCAAGCCAGCACGGTTCAGGAAGTAACCAGTCATAGCCTCTGGGATTGCAGGCACTAATCTTCCAGCTGCATCAGGAAGTCCGTCAGAGGCGAGGTGGCTGCCACCGGCTTCACGTCTCTGTTGGCTGCTCTGGGCAGCACTTAAACCTGGTTAGACAAGGTCCCTGGCCTGGGTGCCTCCCTCCCGGCCGCTGGACGGCACCAGAGCCACCCCGCAGGCTGGCCTGGTTCTCCGCAGCGGTGCCAAGCCGCGCCACTGACTGAAGCTGCTGCCGCAGCTCATCAGGCCAGTGGGAGAGGTGGAGAACCTTCTCTTTGTTTATTTCTTTTTTTTTATAGCTGAATATTTAATAAAGATCTTTGAAAATGCCAGGAGATGTCATTCATGCTAGGAACAAAGAAGGAAAGGAGGTGTTGTTTCCTGAGTCTAAACTTCAAAGGGGAAGTTCTGTGCCCTCCAGCAGGCAAAGTCAAACAACTTTGGCAACTCTGAACAGAAGGTGAACCTCCTCCAGGCGGCAAGCTCTTTCTGTCCACACCCCCCTCTGGATATTTCCTTTGTATAACTTCTCTAGTGGGAGTTTTGAGGTTACCTTAGCAGGGTGTGGCAGAGACTACCACTTTCTCCGCCTTGACCCTTAGCCAGGAAAGTAGCTCTGTAAAATAAAGACTCCATTTCCCAAGCTCCCTTACCAATTATGGCCAAGTGACTAAGTCCTAGCCAATGAAAAGTAAGACGATATGGCAAATGCAGTGGGAAGTGTGATTTCTGGGCATAGCCTTTAAAGAGAAAGATTCCAACTCCTCCTCCTTCCTTTTTCCTGTTGATTGAATGGGAACCTGAGGGCTGGAGCTGGAGCAGCTGTTTTGGACTACAAGGTGGAAGCCTCATGTTGAAGATGGAGGGCAGTGAGTGAGGGGCCTGGGCTCCCGATGATTGTGGACTGCCTCGCTGGTTCAGAACAGCCTATATTTACATGAGAAACTTCAATTTCGTCTAAGCCATTTTGTGTTGGGTTTTCTGTCACTCATGAACAAGCTTAAACCTATTTAACAGAGATAGAAAATCTTCTAAGTTCTTCTCTCTGAAAAGACTCCTAGACCCTTGTCAGATGTGTGTCTGTGGGAATCTTTTCAGAGGCCTGAAATAGCTCAGTAGTCATATTCACACTACATGGGACTGAGGATGTAACCAAGCAGACGGGGCCCATCCACATGGCGCCTTGGTGAGTGACCCGACAATTAATGCTGGAAGGAATATGTTTTTATTTACAATATTCCAACCTTGGGGGGCTCCAAGCATAAGTGCTCTTTTCCCTCAAGACCCAGCACTTCCCTTGTTCCCCAAAAGGCTATAAGCCAAAAGCCCCCAAAGTTCCCCGCCTCCTTATCTTAAGCTGGCTGCGCCAACAGTCTCACAGCAGCTCTCTCCTTCAGAATCTGGGGTACATAGTCATCAGCGTCCGTGTTATAGACCAGGAACACGTGTGCTGTGGTACTCTGACTCATGGTGAAGTCCAGGAAAGACTTAAGTCCCAAGAGTCCAGATAGAGTCTGGGTTTGCAAGGTCAGCATCTTGCAAGGGAGAGTCTTCAGAATCAGCTAGAGCAGGGATCATCAGAGCAGCAACTCGTCTCCTTCCTTACCACACCAGGCTGCACGGCCAGATCCTGACTACATAGCTGCTTGCTTCCTTCTCCCTCTCACACAGCTGGTACAGCATTCCTCCCTCAGGGTTCTTCTACTCCCTTCCAAGCCACATGGCAGAATCCCCTCCTGGCTGCCCCGCCTTAGTTTTAAATCCTGACCTAGAGCCTCCTAGCGACCTTATCTCCAACTCCTCCCACAATGAGCTACATTTGCCACTTCTCCTATATTGTTTACATTTATTTGGATGACATCCCCAGTCAGGGCAAGAGTGAATCAGTGATCCAGGGTGATCCACCTCTCCTGGCTACATCACGAGTCAGGATATGCCCTTAAAGTCACGCCCACCTTGCCCCAAGGCAGTAGCACAGCTATTATCTTGCCTTTGTTATGAAAAGTATCTTAAGCCCTAATACCTGCTCACCCCACCCCCCAACCAAGGGCTATGGGGGTTTTCTCCTATTTTCCCAGGCACCCCTAGCCCTGTACCCCATTACAAGAATAAGAGTTCCACCGAGGATTCCAGTGATGGGTCATGTGCCTCTTCCTCTGTTTCCATAGAAAAATCTCATTCCTGGAGGTGTCCTAGAGACTCCATTCCCTTTTTCTCCAGCCCATCCCTGGGCTCTCTGGCCAGGCTGCAGAATCTGTGGGCAGTAGGTAAGAAGGAGGCTATCTCAGAGTGTCCTGCTTTATTTCAGGGCAGCTTCAATTAATTCGTTCACAGTCCAAGTGACTAGATCAGGATGGTCCAATTATAGTGACCAGTGTTCCTCTGAATCTTTAGGTAAGAATCCTAACTGTGATACTATACTCCTTATTCCTTTTCTTTCCATAACCCAGATTTAACCCAGCCTAAATGTGAGCAACTTTTGATGACAACTGACTCTTCCTTTCAGATTCACCATCTCAGGTAGAACCACTGTCCAAGATGCAGATTCTCAAGGTTGAACCCATGGATACAATAAAAACTATAAAAGTCAAGATTCCTCACAATCAGCAGAAACTGATTTTGCCGGGAAAGCAACTGGAAGTTGGATGCACCAATGTCTGATTACAACATTCAAAAAGAGAGTATTTGGATTGTTGAGACTTCACAGTGATGTTGAGAAAAAGAAGTCATTTTACATATTCCCACGAAAAATAAGCATAAAGAAAGAAGGTGGAGCTGGATGCTCTGAAATACTAGAAGGCTGCTGAGATTGGCACATTGCTCGCCCTCTCCAGGAGTGTCCTTCTGATGGCGTCTTCATGGCGTCGTCAAGCTACCTTGACACACATGCTGTGCAAGTGTTGTATAATCCTTCCTTTAATAAACCAGAAGACAAGCAAACATATGTGTGTCAGTATAAGGCCAGAACTGCTTTATTTTTTATCTCCCATTCTTTTTTCATTTTTTTTTCAATATTTTTAGTTGTTGTTCAAGTACAGTTGTATCCATTTAACCCCCACAACTCTCCCTCACCTCACCCACCCTCACCTTCCACCCTCAATGCTACCCCCCATTGGCTTTGTCCAAGGAACATCCTTTATAGGTGTTCTTTGGCTCAACCCTTTCCCTTCTTTCCCCCATTCCTCCCTTGATTACTGTCAGTTTGTTATTTATTTCAATGTCTCCGGTTATATTTTGCTTGCTTGTTTCTTTTAGTGATTAGGTTCCACATATAGCTGATATCACATGGTATTTGTCTTTCACCACCTGGCTTCTTTCACTTAGCATAATGCTCTCCAGTTACATCCATGCTGTCTCGAAGGTTAGGAGTTCTTTCTTTCTGTTGCGTAGTATTCCATTGTGTAAATGTACCATAGTTTTTTGATCCACTCATTTGCTGATGGGCACTTAGGTTGCTTCCAGCACTTGGCTATTGTAAATTGTCCTGCTATGAACATTGGGGTGCATAGGTTCTTTTGGATTGGTGT